>NC_134574.1:158836864-159181031 GCF_050947875.1 Dermacentor variabilis | reverse complement strand
CTGCTGAAACGGATCCACGGCAGAAAATACTCTTCACCCCGCAACATCCAAGCCTCAACATGCAACGCCCTATACGACCTACATCACGATAAACTTGCTTTTTTTTTTTAAATCCAATTAATTCGTTTCTAACTCGTCCTTGATATTGCCGCGACCGTCTCCGAAACGACGGCGTTAAACAAACCCCTGTATCCGCAGGCGCACTGTAAAACAAACATTTGCCCCTATAGGCGTGTGTCCCCACGAGCCTCCTTAACTTCACTGCCCAGAGGTGTAACATGTGCGAGCTTGCTATGGGCGCTTGCGTAGAACGGAGCTGCTCTTGGATAGTTGCGTGGACATTCTTTAACGGTCCATTTTACGACTCGATAATAATCTCACTTCTACGAAGGTAATAAGTTTGAGAATCGAGCACCCCAAACGACGTCCACTCGGTTCCTCTTCTCGAGGCATCCTGCTCGCGCATGTCTGGGCTCCGCGCGAGCCAGTGGCTTGGCTACGACTTGTTTACCCACGCACCCTCCTTGTACGCACCTTGCCGCCCTCCGAACTTCCACCAGTTTGCAGACTTTTGAAATTTATCGCTGTTTGCAGCGGGATCCACAATGACGAATGTTCGCAAAGAAAGTCATAAGACTCCCGCCGGTTGCACCTACGTCAATGACCTGTTTCATAAAAAACCAAGCACGGTTCCGCTTTCGATGGTCGAGCACGCCAGAGACTTTAGCTCATGCTACGGAGGGCACGCAACAGGTACAAAAACGAAAATAAATCTGGAAATTTGTCACGAGTGGCCAAGCAGAAGTGGTACGTCCTCTCAAATATTTTATTTTTAGAAGCGCCCAGCCGAAGCGTCGCTTCCAAAGGCGCTACGGATAGTGACGGTCACGTAGCAGGGCAGCGCAGGAGATAATAAACTACAGTGACGATAACTTCCAGTTTATTGACGTCTGAGTGTTTTAAGGTACCTCTCTCGTAACGGCGAAGTTTAGGCGCTATGAAGAAAAGCTTGTATAAGAGAATGCGTTTTAACGACGCTCAAATCGGTTCTACAGACGCTTCTTTGGGCACCACGCGTGGAAAGCGTGCGCGTTGATTTTACGTCGTGTTCCGACAGAACCGTAAAATGTGGCTCTGCTCTAAGCAGGGTTACTTTTGTTGTATTTTCCTTCTGTATATGTCTTCGTCTTGTTTTATTTTTCTTTATTTTCGCCACATCTTTGTTACTTCGTTCAATTTTTATTCCGTTTGCGTTAAATCGCCATAGAATAATTATCGTTCTTTTCTTTTTTCTACCGAGACTGAGATGTGCTTGTCGCGTCAGCGAATTTTGCGTGCTTCTGACGGTATATGCAGTTTTTTTTTAAAATGAAACAAATAAAAACAAGCGTGATGTCCCGGCGATGTGACAAGGGTTAGGTCCTTCGCACATCAATGATCTATTAAACATCAACCATTTCAGTACGCTTACAAACGAACTTAAGTGACAACGGAGAACATAAATTCGACAATGATCATCTATTCTCGGTCAGATGCACTGGTACGCAGGTTGCACAAAAGAGGGACACACGGGAAGAGAAGAATCCACTACGAATAAGGAAGATTGGAATACATTTACTAACTGTATAATAAAAAGTGGTACAGAGAAAAAAAAGACAACGTGGTAATTAGTTAAGCACACAAGTCAGTCAGAATAAATAAATAAATAAATAAATAAATAAATAAATAAATAAATAAATAAATAAAACACGGGGTGAACATCTGATACACTAATCCTGCTGGTGTAAATAAGTGCAAAATCATTTGTGCCTTTTCTCTCTGCTGTATTGGAGCTACTTCTGGAGCCATTAAAAGACCAAAAGCTCTTTCTTTCTGGTTTGCCTTTGTGGTCGTACCGTAGAAAGTGTCGGTCATGCGAACTGGTTTTACTTACCTGGTATAACAGTTGTCAGATATATCTCTGACAACGCTGAATGCGTACGTGTACTGGCAAGCACGCAGCATTCTTATTTGAAAATAAAACTTTATTCCAACATTCGGAATGCTCAGGGCCGCGGTCAAAAAAGCCGCTACACTGCCTTGACTAAGACCGCGACCAAGTACAAATGTCCGGAGACTGGCGAGTACAGCGCAACAAGAATACTCTTAGCGCAAACAAAATAAGAAACGGCTCGTGCTTGAGTAAAACAACAGTATCAAAGAATTCCCCATCACATTTACACGACACCTGGTGACAAATCTCGCTGTTGCAAAAGTATTTTAATGATTGGAAAATGTAGAGTGGTCGGCCGGAAAATGGAGTATCTGGCCTGCTACTCTACGTAAGGGAAGGGGAAGAGGGGAAGAAAAAGGGTCACAATGGGGGATGATAATGGGAAGACCGAGGTGAAGGAAACATTGCATAAATGTTATCACTAGCGTGAGTCCAGGCCCGTGTCGCCTAAGAAACTTGAAAAAGCACGCATTGTCTCTATCGTCCGCCAACTCTGTGGCCATGCGCTTAGCGAGAAGTCCTCCGACAGTGGTTGCAGATTTTGTGCCGACTTGCTCGTTTCCATGAAAACGAGAGCCCATACTTGTTTAGCTCCTCTTAGAACACAGTGTATTTATAGGGACGCCCGGCCCACGTTTCATCGAGTGTTTTTTTGTGTGCTTTATTTCGCTGTATTCTACTTTGTAATGAGTGTGCTGGCAAAAAAGTAAGTTCTAGCGTATTATTCCCTATCCTGACTCAAGAACACATTATCGGGCAAGCGGTAAGTGTGGCCTGCGGTACTCCAGCTGACGGGTGAACTTTGAATGTGTAATAGTGTGGTTTGCTGGATCAGTTGGCGCATGGTAACAGTACAGGATGTTCCGGCAAGAACAGACGCAAGCACAAAAAAAGAAGAGACGAAAAAAAAAACCCGCACAGGACAACGCTTGACATAGCAGTTCTGCGGAAACCCGCAAGGTGGAGAGAAGCAATGAATAAAGGGAAAATCAGATATCCACCCGTTCGTAGCAATTGCTACAAACGAAACCCACACGGGTTCCTCGAAAGAAAAGCCTCATAGTTGAAGAACAATTCGTCCTGGTCCGGGACTCGAACCCGGGACCACCGCCTTTCCGGGGCAGCCGCTCTACCATCTGAGCTAGCCAGGCGACTAGCAGACAGCAGGGCGAAGTCGAATTTGTCGACAACACGAAGCAAAAGCAAGAGTTTGACGTAGTAGTTTTGCGAAAACCCGCAAGGTGGAGAGAAGTAATAAATAAAGGGAAAATCAGACATCCACCCGTTCGTAGCAATTGCTACAAAGGAAAACCTACTTACGCAGCGTAAGTAGTACCGAAATTAATGCAGAGAAGTAAGGCACACGAACCAGGAGAGTGGGGAATGTGAATGATCGCTATACAATGGAAGAGATCTTGCATTATGCTGTAAAATAATTTACACCCTTAAAAGTGAAAAAAGGGTGTAAATGTGCCTATAGCTCACACCCTTAGGGTGTGATTTACATAACTGACGCCCTAAGGGTGTCAGTCATACACACATTTACACCCTTCTTTCACTTTTAATGGGGTAAATTCTTGTACAATGTAGATATTAAACACAACAACTTAAAGCAATCTTCTAACGCATTCACATTACAGATGTACATTCCACAGGCACGTGGCCCGTGTGCACGTGTACACTGGCCGAATTGAGCAAAATTAAAGCTATCTGCAGAATTGATGCTTTATCTTGCAGTTTTGTTTTTCTTAAAGCGGCAAGCAATTGGGGGGGGGGTGTGCTTTGAATGCCTCTGTAGTAACACACATTCGTATTTGCTGCTTGATGTGTGCTGGGGGGGGGGGGGGGGGGTGAATGCCCAAACAACGATATAGCTTGGGCACAGCGTGACTTGTCCCTCAATTCTGACATGTACGCACGCCCGCTCTCTCCCACATGCTTCCGACTGAGCAGGAATTGACTTGGCAAACGCGACAGTTGGTAATGATTCAAAACAACGGTGATAACGCAGTACAAGACGCGAGCTATATCGCCTCATAAAAAAAAACAATTAAAGGAATGTATATACACAATACCGGACAGGCCGCCATTGGAATCTGAACCTGGCAACGTTTAACGTTAGAACGCTATCTAGTGAGGCGAGTCTAGCAGTGTTATTGGAGGAATTAGAGGGTAGTAAATGGGATATAATAGGGCTCAGTGAGGTTAGGAGGACAAAAGAAGCATATACAGTGCTAAAAAGCGGGCATGTACTGTGTTACCGGGGCTTAGCGGAGAGACGACAACTAGGAGTCGGATTCCTGATTAATAAGGAAATAGCTGGTAACATACAGGAATTCTATAGCATTAACGAGAGGGTGGCAGGTCTTGTTGTGAAACTTAATAAGAGGTACAAATTGAAGGTGGTACAAGTCTATGCCCCTACATGCAGTCATGATGACCAGGAAGTCGAAAGCTTTTATGAAGACGTGGAATCGGCGATGGGTAAAGTCAAAACAAAATACACTATACTGATGGGCGACTTCAATGCCAGGGTAGGCAAGAAGCAGGCTGGAGACAAGTCAGTGGGGGAATATGGCATAGGCTCTAGGAATAGCAGAGGAGAACTATTAGTAGAGTTTGCAGAACAGAATAATATGCGGATAATGAACACCTTTTTCCGCAAGCGGGTTAGTCGAAAGTGGACGTGGAGGAGCCCGAATGGTGAGACTAGAAATGAAATAGACTTCATACTCTGCGCGAACCCTGGCATCATACAAGATGTAGACGTGCTCGGCAAGGTACGCTGCAGTGACCATAGGATGGTAAGAACTCGAATTAGCCTAGACTTGAGGAGGGAACGGAAGAAACTGGTACACAAGAAGCCAATCAATGAGTTAGCGGTAAGAGGGAAACTAGAGGAATTCCGGATCAAGCTACAGAACAGGTATTCGGCTTTAACTCAGGAAGAGGACCTTAGTGTTGAAGCAATGAACGACAATCTCATGGGCATCATTAAGGAGTGCGCAATAGAAGTCGGTGGTAACGCCGTTAGACAGGAAACCAGTAAGCTATCGCAGGAGACGAAAAATCTGATCAAGAAACGCCAATGTATGAAAGCCTCTAACCCTACAGCTAGAATAGAACTGGCAGAACTTTCTAAGTTAATCAACAAGCGTAAGACAGCGGACATCAGGAACTATAATATGGATAGAATTGAACAGGCTCTCAGGAACGGAGGAAGCCTAAAAACAGTGAAGAAGAAACTAGGAATAGGCAAGAATCAGATGTGTGCGTTAAGAGACAAAGCCGGCAATATCGTTACTAATATGGATGAGATAGTTCAAGTGGCTGAGGAGTTCTATAGAGATTTATACAGTACCAGGGGCACCCACGACGATAGGGGAAGAGAGAATAGCCTAGAGGAATTCGAAATCCCACAGGTAACGCCGGAAGAAGTAAACAAAGCCTTGGGAGCTATGCAAAGGGGGAAGGCAGCTGGGGAGGATCAGGTAACAGCAGATCTGTTGAAGGATGGTGGTCAGATTGTTCTAGAGAAACTGGCCACCCTGTATACGCAATGCCTCATAACCTCGAGCGTACCGGAGTCTTGGAAGAACGCTAACATAATCCTAATCTATAAGAAAGGGGACGCCAAAGACTTGAAAAACTATAGACCGATCAGCTTACTGTCCGTTGCCTACAAAGTATTTACTAAGGTAATCACAAATAGGATCAGGAACGCCTTAGACTTCTGTCAACCAAAGGACCAGGCAGGATTCCGTAAAGGCTACTCAACAATAGACCATATTCACACTATCAATCAAGTGAAAGAGAAATGTGCAGAATATAACCAACCCTTATATATAGCTTTCATTGATTACGAGAAAGCGTTTGATTCAGTCGAAACCTCAGCAGTCATGGAGGCATTACGGAATCAGGGTGTAGATGAGCCATATGTAAAGATACTGGAAGATATCTATAGCGGCTCCACAGCCACCGTAGTCCTCCACAAAGAAAGCAACAAAATCCCTATAAAGAAAGGCGTCAGACAGGGAGATACGATATCTCCAATGCTATTCACAGCATGTTTACAGGAGGTATTCAGAGGCCTGGAGTGGGAAGAATTGGGGATAAAAGTTGATGGAGAATACCTTAGCAACTTGCAATTCGCCGATGATATTGCCTTGCTTAGTAACTCAGGAGATCAATTGCAATGCATGCTCACTGACCTGGAGAGGCAAAGCAGAGGGGTGGGTCTGAAAATTAATCTGCAGAAAACTAAAGTATTGTTTAACAGTCTCGGAAGAGAACAGCAGTTTACGATAGGTAGCGAAGCACTGGAAGTGGTAAGGGAATACATCTACTTAGGGCAGGC
This sequence comes from Dermacentor variabilis, assembly GCF_050947875.1. Lineage (NCBI taxonomy): Eukaryota > Metazoa > Arthropoda > Arachnida > Ixodida > Ixodidae > Dermacentor > Dermacentor variabilis. The sequence goes on along the minus strand of NC_134574.1, from coordinate 159,174,681 downwards.
AGTGACCACGGATCCGGATCGTGAGACTGAAATAACCAGAAGAATAAGAATGGGCTGGGGTGCGTTTGGCAGGCATTCTCAAATCATGAACAGCAGGTTGCCACTATCCCCCAAAAGGAAAGTGTATAACAGCTGTGTGTTACCAGTACTCACATATGGGGCAGAAACCTGGAGGCTTACGAAAAGGGTTCTGCTGAAATTGAGGACGACGCAACGAGCTATGGAAAGAAGAATGATGGGTGTAACGTTAAGGGATAAGAAAAGAGCAGATTGGGTGAGGCAACAAACGCGGGTAAACGACATCTTAGTTGAAATCAAGAAAAAGAAATGGGCATGGGCCGGACATGTAATGAGGAGGGAAGATAACCGATGTTCACTAAGGGTTACGGACTGGATTCCAAGGGAAGGGATGCGTAGCAGGGGGCGGCAGAAAGTTAGGTGGGCGGATGACATTAAGACGTTTGCAGGGACAACATGGCCACAATTAGTACATGACCGGGGTAGTTGGAGAAGTATGGGAGAGGCCTTTGCCCTGCAGTGGGCGTAACTAGGCTGATGATGATGATGATATACACAATATTCCAAGTTCTAGTCACCTGACCATGCTTAGTCACTCCGTTTAAGAGAAAGACACTGCGCCAAAAACAGACAAGCTCTTGATGGTATCGACACGGACAAGCGCAAACTTCCAACTAAATTTTAGTTCCGTCGAAGTCGTCAATATAAGGATATTGCCACACATGCGCAGCAAAGCAGCACACATTTACTTAACAGCAGAACAACCCGTAAAATATAAGCGTAGTAATTACGTCACTGCAACCAGCATATATGCCGTGCATGAACTTTTCCTCGCTACTAAACAAAGAAATAGAACTTAAATTCCTGGGTTTTACGTGCCAAAACCACGATATAATCATGAGGCAGGCTGTAAGGGGGGGAGGGGGGGGGCCGGGTTATTTTGACCACCTGGTGCTCTTTAACGTGCGCCCAACGCGCGGTGCACGGGCGGTTTTTTTTTTTTTTTTTTTGCAATTTGCTCCCATCGAAATGCGGCCGCCGCGGCCAGGATTTGATCACGTGATCCCATGCTTATAGCAACGCAATGACAAAGCCACTAAGCAATCACGGCGGGTGAATAGAAGTTACAAACTACAAACAGAAGTGAACAAAGGAATAGATGCCAGCCAGTGTTTTGTATCACGTCTAAAGACACCCAGAGGCGACGACGCTGTTGTCATATCGTGCTGTCCGTACGCTTTTCCAACATATCGTCTCGACACGTGGCGAACCGCCACAACGTCGTCGGCTGCCCCCCCCCCCTCCCCTCCTCCTTTTGCATCAAGGCTATACATATTTCACCTTGCGGGAGGCCAGCACATGACCACCGTATTACGCATGAGTGTAAAGCCGTCCACGCGCTCGGTGACTATAGGGCTGGCTTTTGTCAAGGTGTATACCAGAAAGAGAGAAAAAAAGAATATTAAAGAAATGCGAAGTGAGAAAGGCAAACTGTTTTTCGCACCTGCTGCCAAATGGTGTTTTTTTTTCTTTTTTTCGCGGCGACGGGCAAGCTTCTTGGCTAACATAAGCGTGCGCTACCTTCTCGTGCTGTCGACGAGGCAATCTATTACGTTGTTATCTATCGCCTCCCTTGAACACGTCTGTGGCGCCTGTGGTCTTGGACGCACACTTTTCGTGTTGTTTTTGTCGATGGCCTGTAGCCCATTAGGAGGGCAATCTGATCGTGACCGCGCCATACGCTGGGAACCTGTATTTCGCGTTGTGTCGGTTATAAGCATCCGTTCAATTGCCCTAAGGGCCGATGTCATTAACGAGGAATCAGTTTTGATGTGCAAATGGGAGCCCTTTTTTTGTCTTGGGGCGGGTGTCGAGTGGGTGTCCCACATCAGGTGTCGGGAGCGAAAGCCGAAGCCTGCACCGTAAAGTTTCCTGCAATAATTACTATAGAGAGAACTCTATAGAGCAACCGTTCAGCCACCCGCCGTGGTTGCTCAGCAGTGGCTATGGTGTCGGGCTGCTGAGCACGAGGTCGCGGGATCGAATCCCGGCCACGGCGGCCGCATTTTGGTCGGGGCGACATGCGAAGACACCCGTGTACTTAGTTTAGGTGCACGTTAAAGAACCCCAGGTGGTCAAAATTTCCGGAGTCCTCCACTACGGTGTGCCTCATAATCAGAAAGTGGTTTTGGCACGCAAGAACCCATAATCTCACCGTTCAGTCACCATGGGAATGATGGGAAGTACATGAATTTGTCTGATCTTCGTGCTTGTGGATTGTATCGTTCTTCTGGCTTTGTTCATTACGCTTTATATGCCTTCATTGTCGTAAATTTCAGAGCAATCTATACTCTTCGAAGTGCAGAAGACGCTGCGAACACAAACAATCCCTACTAACTGCAACGGTTCAGCTTGTCGAGGTGGCCGTATCAAAACCCGCCAAGCGTCTCAAGGTACTGGCTTGCCCCTCGTTAGATTCGCAAAGGCGTCTTGTGCCGCTTGTCAATGCATGCGTCCGTGGCTTCAAAAATAAAGAAAAAGAAAGCGTCTATGGCTTAATGGTTTCAATATCAAGCTTCTGTGCTAGAGGCTCTGTGTTCGAATCCTGCCGTCGGATAATTTCAATACCGTTTTTTAATCATCTATTACGCATTACCTCGTTGAAAATGACGAGTTTACAAAGTCGCGAAGCCGCTTGAAGCCACACAGACGAAGTTTAGGCAATCCCATGTAATCCCCATGGATGCCATGCTGGCTGAACCACCCTCACTGTAGCCCCCGTAGACGCTAGCGCCAGTGTTCCCCCTAGTAACTATTGTGTGAAACTCCATGGCTTGCACGAGTGCTCGAGCCAATGCTCGAACCCGTGTTCAAGCCGACCAACCTGAGGTACGATAATATGACGGTTCAGGTAGCGAACCGTTCGGTTGTCATCGCGTGATTTGTCGGAATAAGCTTTCTGCCACATTTTGCTGACGAAAACGCCGATTCTGGCCGATCGCGTGAGGGCTGGCGAACCTCGGTTCACTTTCCGAACTGTTGTAAGATCGTGGCCCAGTTTTGGTTAGGGATGATGTGTCGGCCGTTTTTGTAGCTACACCTTAATTTAATATTTGGGGTTTTACGTGCCAAAACCACTTTCTGATTATGAGGCACGCCGTAGTGGAGGACTCCGGAAATTTTGACCACCTGGGGTTCTTTAACGTGCACCTAAATCTAAGCACACGGGTGTTTTCGCATTTCGCCCCCATCGAAATGCGGCCGCCGTGGCCGGGATACGATCCCGCGACCTCGTGCTCAGCAGCCCAACACCATAGCCACTGAGCAACCACGGCGGGTAGCTACACCTTCTTGTTCTTTAATCTAGTATAGTTTCTTAAGCAGCTAGTATATATATATATATATATATATATATATATATATATATATATATATATATATATATATATATATATATATATATATATCAGTACTGTGCGGCCGGTCTCGCGCAGAGAAGGTCCAGTTCTCTTAATTTTAATCGGTATGCAACGTGTAATTTCAGGCTATGTATTTCTGTTTATGCAGCGCACAGGTCGACTCTGGTGACAAGCAATGTTGATGTTTTGTCCACTACAGCGTTTACAACGTATGCCGAAATGCAAAAAAAAAAATAAAAATAAAAACATCAGTTGGTGTAGATGCACAGTGCGAGGCGTCGACACAGCGAGGCTACGTTGGAGAAAGCGAAGAGAGGCAAATGGTGACACATATGTAAACACCTATGTGACTTCTACACGCTTTGTGCCCCCCCCCCCCAAAAAAAAAAGAAAAAAAAGAAAACTTACTTTAGGCCTCTGATACGCCTTTTTTTTCACCTTAAAACATGTACCCATTTTGAGAGATGGGTCAAGACTGGACGCATACCCAGCACGGCTAAACCGATTGGGGTAGACCAAATATAAAAAAAGAATATAAGAAAAATTCAAGAAAAAGTTTAAAATCATGCGCTGTTCCATTAAGAAATTTCTGCGCTTTAGAAATAGCCAACTATGAGTTGGTATTACACTTACAGATTTCATGTATTGATTATTGTTTGATAGCGCAGAACATTGGTGATAGTGCCGTCGCTGGCCCAACATATCTGGCCGATATTCCGCACTGCATAAGCTGCAGCATTCGGTGACACACACCGTTCTTATGAATAGGGTAGCTATATATAGTTAAGCATATCAAATGGGATGCGTTTACTATCATGTGCTTTTCCATTGAGAAATCTGGCGACATATGCCTATAGGACGATGCGCTAAATGTGTAGGCAGTTTGTCGTGATGCATGTTTTTTTGTATTTTGCAGAGAGCACTCACTAATCGGTTAATACGTAGTACTTACTATGTAGGCCGGCGCTAATATATATATATATATATATATATATATATATATATATATATATATATATATATATATATATATATATATATATATATATATATATATATATATATGTCCGCTGAGATATTCACAAATCGACGGACGCCACCCCGTGGTGGGCTAGGCAAAGAACGATTCGCTTTAACAATAATTCACACATTAAAGCTCATCCACAGCACGCCCCGTTACATAAGCGAAGGTTAATCCACCCTAGCAGTAACCAAACCGTAGAAAAGCACCGAATACGTATAAATGGGTTGCACAGAGCCGTATGAGTGTTCGCTAGAATATTGCATTTTTTTTAAACGCTATCAGCATTATTTTTCTACTTTCACGACTCGAAAAATCATCGCATGAAAAATAGAGACGCATCGCACGCGTTGTGCCATCATCTACAAGGTTTGAACCAGTTCAGCTTTGTGAATATGCATTTAATTATGGGGTTTTAAGTGCCAAAACCACTTTCTGCTTATGAGGCACGCCGTTAACGTGCACCTAAATCTAAGTACACGGGTGTTTTCGCATTTCGCCCCCATCGAAATGCGGCCGCCGTGGCCGGGATTCGATCCTGCGACCTCGTGCTCAGCAGCCCAACACCATAGCCACTGAGCAACCTCGGCGGGTTGTGAAGATGCATTTAGACATCAGAATAATTTCCTTATTAATGGTGTGGCTCGATGTCGCGCACACGCTAAAGTAAGTGGATGAAGGTTTGACACTGGCTAATATACTGCTCAGTGACGGCCGGGTCATCGCATACCTACGCTAAGTGACACCGGTACAGCCTCAACTTCGACATGGTCCTCCTCGAAGATGGAAAGCGCCTTTTTTTGGACACTGGTTTGGCGTACATGTGGCACCTGGGCATGTATCTTGCTTTGTGGTCAACAAACAGCCATTTCGCGTCTGCCGAGCGTTGTCTTCATTCGCGTTGACTTTGGTGACATGGCCTTCTCTCATACGTACGTTCGTACAGACACAAGTACTTTCTACCGCCAGGACGATGGCTTCATAGCAATGGCTATAAAAACGGCCGTGCCTATCATCTACTCAATACGGTATATCCATTCTCCATTCGGTGGTCGTGGCCTTTGGTTCGGGTGTGGCCGATGCCAAGTCCAATATTCGCGTTCATATATATGCACACGCGCCAGCAGCTTATAGAAGCACTACGCAAACAGCGCTCCGACACCCGCCTTCCTTCGTCAAGTTATTCACGACTCAGAGACGTGAAGACCGTCCCGTATTCCGTCGCCCTCTCCATCGTATCGAAGCCTCGTGTGGTGCGTTTTCGACACCGCAGCGTGCGTCAAGCGATAGGCGCCCATTGAGTCTTGCGAGATGGCCTCAGTCCAGAAGATCGTCTCGATATGCGTACACATTGTTATTAGCGCTCATTTGTCATCGGGTTACATGCGTGCCTCCAGCGTGGTTTCGATTAAGTGAATCGTCAAAAGCGCGGACATCCCCTCTGCATGTGTTATGCGCTGGCTCTGTGGAGAGCGCAGTATTTTCGCATTCCTATGGCTCCTCGCAGCATCATTATAGGAATAAGAGAAAAGCGAGGAAAAAAAGGAACGTTAGGCGGGTGTGTATGTATACTAGTTGCCCAACTTAAATATGTAATCACCGTCATCATCCGCTGATGTAGTTTCCGACGAAGGCCTCTCCCTATACGATCTACAACTAGCGCTGTTCTACGCCAGCTAACTCCCTCTTATGTTTGCGAATTTCCCTAATCTCACTGGATTACCCAATCCTCTGCAGTCCTCGACTATGTTTCTCCTCTCACGACACCAGTTCTGTTGGTTGAATGCAACCCTGTTTATATGCTCTCGGAAATTCTGACCAGTCCCACTCCGTTCTTTTTCTTGGAAATCTCGGCTATATAGAACATATCAGCACCTGCTTTCTTATTGATCCGTACCACCGTCCTCCAGACGTTACCACCGGACGTTACACGTATTATTTTCGTTCTATTACTCGTTGTGCCGTCCCGATGTGTTTTCGTCAAGGCTCCTTTGTTATCTTCCAAAATTCAGCCTTATATAGGTCAATAGTGGTAGAATTTAATTATTGCGTGGTTTCTTTCGAAGGATAATACTAATCTGCCGGCAATCATTCGGTAGGGCATCCCATATGCTTTTCTACCAAACGGTATAAAACTTCGTTATAACGAAATTGAAGGTGGAGCCAAGACTACTTCGTTATATCCATTACTTCGTTACATCAACTACTGCATGTACTGCACTATGAATCTGTATGGGGTTTTCAAGGGGAATTCCGCATACTTAGGTATATCCCATTGTATTGTAACAAGGTTTGACTGCAGGGGAGAAAGCACTCTAAGAAAGGTCGGGGTGTGCGTTGTCTGTGATTAGGTGTCACACAGTGTGCGCATGCGCTTTCTTTTTTCGCTTTCTGTAGAGCCTTCCTTAGGCGCGTTTAATTCATATCTTTGAATGAACGCCCCAACGCTCGTCTGCTCATGTTTGCCAATTGCCTCTTGCGCACCACTGCACCGGTGAGAATGCATAGCAGGCATTCTCACCGTCAAACCGCTTTGCAGCGACTTCTCTACGTCCGCATCCGTTCTTGTCCTCCACCGGCTCTGTGTGCGTTGTCTGGAATAACTATTTAGACACATATTCAGAGCAGGGCAGCCTAGCAATTGTGTCGGACTTTCAAGTGTAGTATCCTAGTAGTAGTAACTTTTTTTTTAAGTGCTCAATTGCACATTTGTTTAGGTAAGCGGCGCTCTCCGGTGTAAATTACACTAAGATCCGTGCGGACGTGGAGGCTTTCGGTGTTCTTCTTTATTTATCAAGGTAGCACTGATATTAACATGGTGTGCCGGGGGCAATATGCAGTAATTTTTCAGCGAATGTCATTATGCCATGCGCCGTTCGTTTCAGGTTCAGAGGGAGGAATTAAACGTTTAGAAAAAAGGTTTGTTTGCACCTCTTACGGTGCACGAATAAGACAGGATGCACAAAACAGAGCGCCCTATCCTGTTTATGGTTTTTCCTTCATGTGTTCGCGCTAAAGAAACCGCTTTTTCCAAAGAAAGTGCCATGACACCAAGCCGAAACATTCACGATGGTAAAGTGATGAAGTTGGGCAAGTCATACATTGCGTGGAGGAGGTCACCGCATGCTGCTACATGACAGCTCACACTGCATTTACATATAGCACTACATATAGCTGACATTACGCTTGCTTTCACATAAGCATCATTTAGGCTAAGTTGCCAGTACTATATAGAGAAAATTGCCGTTATTCAGTGAAACAAGGGCCATCTATTACATGAGAACGTTATAACAAGGATCTGTGTGAATTTTCTTGGTTTGAGATTCTAAACCTGACTTTCGGTGGCCGGTGTTCGAGAAGATCGAACGAAGCACTTTGGCAGCCTTCGTGATAACGGCGTTCCCTTGGTTATTTACGGTTGCGCCGCCAACTTTCATTCACCGCACTACTGCTTGAAGTACCAGCGCATGCTTTTCTCTGTCAGTCCTCTTGCCGTCCTTTCTTGCTTGTTTCTAACCACGGATATTGGTATGCACGAAGCGATTTGTCTCCATGTTCGGGATAGGTACGGTTACGTTAGTCTTCTCGCTTAGCCTGTGTGCATGGGCGTTACTCGGCGTCCTTGCGTGTGGTCCAGGAGAGGTTGCCAAGCGAGACTCGCGGGCGTTGCTGTGTGTTTCGCAACGCTCTCTGCGCGAAGAAAATCTGTGCTCTTCTTGTTGACGAAGCGCATTTTTCGCTCTCCCTAAATCGCGCCTCGTTACAGGTTGATAACGAGGCGCGAAAAACGAGGAAAGTGAAAAAAACACACAACACACCTGGTGTGTTGTGTGTTTCTTTCGCTGGCCTCGTTTTTCGCGCAGTTTTAACCTACCTGCAAGTATGAACCAACTAGCCCTCAAGAACGTCCTACTAAAGTTCCTAATGCCCTGTTTTGTCGTCTTAGCACTGCTTGTATGCCATGTCTCTCGCATGAATCGACACACCAGCGATATTGACTGAGAGTCCCGCAGTAATACGCCTAGACCAGATCGGAGTTGCCTTGAGCAACTTGAAGACTATATATATATATATATATGTAGAGAGAGAGAGAGAGAGAGTGTATTTCGAGTGGCACAAAGGGATGTTTAGAGAAGTTATTTCTTGACAGTATTCTTCTAAATGAACCCGGTTGACAATAACAGACATTATTTAAGGCATTATTATCCCCAGAGAACATCGCGGCAGTGGAACAGGCCTTACTGGATGTGACTCAGACAACACACTTATTCATCGTGGGGCAACGCCCTAGGTAAGCTTCTCCTTTCGCATCAAATTCTGAGTACTGCGTCCCTTCTCTTCCTGTGCCACGAGCTGTCGCAGACAGGTGTTCGCAGTCGCTTATTATTGTAAGGTTTCCTTTATTCTGATGTTAACCGCTTGAAAAATTCGGGTAACGCCTTCCGGCATTGAATCATTCTTCCAACCCGACTTTGTAGCTTCAGTAAGCCAATGAAAGGGCAGTAAGGGGGGACAGAAACCTCAATTAAAACATAAAAAAACAAACAACGTGCGGATGACAATCAATATGTCTTTGCACTATGGACAGCGCAGAATTACTGCCCACATACGTCTTTCTTTTTTCTTTTTTCGTTTCGCCTGCAGATACTATCCTGCTGTTCGGTGAACTTAAAACATAGCGCAACAGACTTGCTTCCGTAGAACCCAAATATAGAAACGTAGCTGAAGCCACGTTCCCGTTACTGAGCTCCTGTTACTAAAAGTAAATGGAACCACGACTGTAGGAACGCTTTTTTTTATGTTGAGCGCCTTCAACGTCGCCCACTGAACAACCGGTAGGCTACTCAGGTACGCTGGCTCAGAGCATCGTACGATGGATGCCTTCACTGGTCGAGTCCCGCCACTATTATGCGCTCCCCGACGAGGGCAAGGTCAGAGCAGAAAGTGCGCATAAAGCTAGAAGAAGGAAGCGGGCCTCTTCCTGAAACGCTGGTCGAATTAGCGGTCGGCTCAACTAGTCACCTCCACTCAAGTGAGTAGCGCACGCGCACCTCAAGACATCCTGCGTCTGCCCTTGAATCGCGGGCGAGGTAACACCGTTGCCGGTACGAAGTTGAAGGCGGGTTCTACGTCAGATAAAGGGGCTTCTTTCGGTCGGCACTCGGACATCGGTCACGTGGCTGCGTGCGACCGCTGGTCGAGACCCGCGGCGTCCGTTGTGCGTAGCACGCAGTCATATCCTGCAGGAACCTCTCACTGCCCTCACGCTCGTAATTGTCCCCTTCCCGTTCTGGACCCTCGCGGTCGCGCGCCGATTCATTCATAACCGTTAAAGGCGACTCACGGAGGGTGCGGCGACCGCAGGAAACGCTCAAGTGGCGTAAGCGATGGCTGGCACTGCGCGGTGCTCCGCTCGCATTATTGTCGCTGTCGTTTGCTTTCTCGTTGTTTAGCTGGCGCGGTCCTCGTTCTGCCCCGAGCTACGTAGGACGGCGTCTGTCAAAGTCAAATAAATTTCTACATTTTGCGACGTTTCATTTTGAAGGATGAGAGCGTGACGTGGGCTCATTGCTGGAACGCAGGCTCCACTGGGAGGCTTCCCTCGTTTTGCAAGCCGTTATTGACTTTAAGGCTTCATCTGTGCCCTTACGAAACTTCAGATCGAAATCCAGTAGCTTGTCTGAAGGGTGTTGATCGAAGGCTATAGAAAATATATCCGGGAATTATACAGAGTGCCAACAATAAATATGGTAAGCGTATGCGGCCTCTTTGTTTGTTTGGACTTAAAACCAGTTCACAACCGTCATGTCCTCCTGGGTTCTAGACTTATGTGCGTGTGTGTACCAGGCAGGAGGGGGAATTAAGAGAGCGAGTGAGCGGTTGGTTTCAACGTGCACCTGGCATACGAATTCGGCCTCATCCAGGATTGCTGCACCCACCATTCTCAGTCTCTGCCAGGCCTCATGTGTGCAGGCAGTTTTGAGATTGTCGGCAAAGCCAGACAAAAAAAAAAGCGTGCAGAAGAGAAGCTTTGCAGGAACAGAGTAGGCGTTGCGCAAATGTTGATGAATATACTGAAGATTGTGCGATGAAATCCTAAAGCGCACCATTCATTACGAAACTAGAAACGAATCTCGGCCGAGCAGATTGGATGCACAGAGGCCAGCGAAAAGCCCACATCGAACTTTTTAGCACCCTCTACGTAAACATGAGTAGACAACATTAATTTATTTGTTAGATATGATATTGGAACTGTTGGCGACTTCCGTCGCCGGATTTTCCACGACACTTCCTTGTCAGCCGAAGAGAAAAGACTTACATAATGAAATGAAAAAAAAAAACCTTACATAAAGACAGTCACGTGCACTTAGGGTCGACACGCTTGAAAAAAAAAATTAATAGGCTCGACTAGGCACTTCGCACAATGCTTACGTAAGTGTTTCGCCCAACAAAATAAGCTACTGAAGGAAATACAAGGAATATACAAAGTAAGTATCGATAACAAATGTAAGAAAGTGTACACAAACTTGTGTATTGAATAAAATCTTGAAAGTTAGTATATACTGAAAAATACATATAGCTGCCTTCAGAACATGTAACTGCGCTGTGAATATTATAAGCTGAGCATTCTATGTATTTGATAATTTTTAAACGTTACCTTTTAGTTGGAGCTGTTCTTGAAGGATGCCCACAGAGAGCTTTTATGGAGCTTGTAACAGCTCTCATTCCTTTGCCATGCACCAGCAGGTGAATTTCTATACTAAACAATGTGAAGGCTACTCCCCTCCACAAAGCGAAAAGATTGCTCTCCGTACCCTCTTCTTTAAACGTAATAGTTCCGCAAGCTTCTTTGATTTCTTTTTCCTTACCAAGTTGCAGTAAATTAAACTTCAAGATGTGCTGCCAAGTTAACAGACTAAGAATGCCTAGTCGATTGATTGTAAGAAATTCACACATCCGCTGGCCTTGTAATCACGTTTATCGAACAGCGTGCGTTATGTGTTACTGCTGAATACGGTTCAGGGTGCGTGTCTGCGTGGCTCCTACTACACGAAGATTTCTATGTAAACCAAACTAAAACTTCGTGTGAATTCTAAGCCAACTTCCACTTGGAACTGTGCGTAGGCTGTACGCCATACGCGAAGCCTCTTGTGCGCTAAGACGTTTGAAGTTGCGACTGACGCCACTGGTGTAAACGGCAAAAAATAAAATAAAAAATAAAAATGACGCAAGAGAATATATATATATATATATATATATATATATATATATATATATATATATATATATATATATATATATATATAGAGAGAGAGAGAGAGAGAGAGAGAGAGAGAGAGAGAGAGAGAGAGAGAGAGAGAGAAGCCACTGTTACCGCTATGGTGTAGTCGACGCGTGGGTGTCCGTGATCAATGATAGCCTACAGGAGCATACACAGGAGTGCCGCAAACAACGCATGGCGCGTCCGTATTTCTTGTCACTTTCGCGAAGCAATCAATGAGATTAGAATCTGGACCGAAACGGCATCGCTCGACCACATTCTCTAACGTAAGGAATAAAGGAAAGTAAGTAAAGGATTAAGGTTAATTAAGTAAGTTCCGTTACTAACGGAAGGATTAGGGAGAGGTCAAGGCTCCGCAAGTTACTCAGGCAAGGCGCGAAGCGAGATGGCAGAAAGTAGCGCTGTAGCGCATGTCCAGACTTTTTGCGCACGGAGTGCCTCTACGCCACAGCGCACTCACATGCAAAAAGAGGCTGAGACACGCTATCGCATCCTCCCTCTCCACCGCACGCGCGCGCGCACGCAAGCACGCACGCACGCACGCACGCACGCACGCACGCACGCACGCACGCACGCACGCACGCACGCACGCACGCACGCACGCACGCACGCACGCACGCACGCGCACGTACAAACACACACACACACACACACACACACACACACACACACACACACACACACACACGCACACGCACACGCACACGCACACGCACACACACACACACACACACACACACACACACACACACACACACAGGAAATGTAAAACCTCAGCGTAATCTACCTGCTCTCGACACCGTCTTCTCATTCTCAAATATACGGATTCGCCCTTCCTGGTAAATTTCCCTTTCTTAACACACACACAGCTTGTCCACCTTTCGAAACAGAGGGGCGTACATCTTTTCTGACACACCTTCCAGCGAATTAAGGTTCTGAGAAAACGCACCGCGATAGCTCAGTAGCCTTGACGTTCTGCTGCTGAGCGTGTGGTCGTGGGTTCGACTCCGAGACGCGGCGGCAGCATTTCCCATGGGGCGAAATGCGGGAACGCTCGTGTACTTAGATTTAAGGACCCTCTAAAGGACGCCAGGCGGCCAATATTAATCCGGAGTCTCTCCACTACGGGGTCCCTCGTAGCCGCAGAGTTGCTTACGGACGTTAAGCTCTATACGAACCAATTAGCAGCTTCTCACAAGAAAAGCTCATTACGTTAAATAGAGCATATATTACGAAGAATCGAAATAGCTTGCACGTTACGTCACGGGCGCAGCTTCTCATCGGGATGAATCTCCAATGTGGCGCTTAGGATGACGACCGTATATCACATTCAACGCCGCGAGTAATCTGCTTACATGGAGGAAGGAAGGCTTATTAAAAAGGCCCCTACTCTGCCGGCTGTGTTGGAGAGCGTTGGAGCCGTGGGAGATGCCAACAGACGCAGCTACTGACCATACTCATTCACCAAAATGGCGCTTAGGATGACGTCAGTGCAAGTCATCTATACACAAACGGGACATTTTCTACCAGTTCATACATAGCTCAAACGGACGCGATCATCTGTGCACACCAGAAACAGGGTGGGATAAACATATAACCGCACTCATTTACTCTAGACAGCAGGACACACGAAAAAATCTATACAAGATAAGCCAGCACAATTAAAACTAAAAGACGACGAAAGTAGTCCGAGTAACTATGGTAGCTGACAAGGAAATTTATTCACCCGTAGGCACGCTTACAACTGTGGTATGAACTAAAAGTACAATATAAGGTACAGCACATGTAATACATCATACTTGATGCAAATAAAACAGATTAGCAAATGAAATAATAAATGGTGTCTGCTTGACACTGGCTTTGCCACACAACAACAACAACAACAACAACAACAAAACTCATTACAGCGTCCACGCAAAAGCATTATTGTCAGCCTCGAGTTTATGAAAGGTACCCGGGGCACATACAGATACAGTCTGAACTCAGGCTACAGAATTGAGCATTATTCTGGATGTAGAAAGACTTTGCCTCGGGAGACGGTTATGTACCGCGTAGACCAGCGGCGAAGAAACTCGGCTTCACCGAGTTTGAACAACTGTTCAAGATTACCCCAAACTATCGCCCGTAGTTTTCGCATTCTTGGGTACATTGCTCTATTTGACTGCCGAGATCGTTCTGCGATGTTGCGGAAGCACCACAAAGCGTAGCTAGCGCTGTAGTAGACGAGACTCGCAAACCGATCTCGGCGCTGTGGTGGCCGCACGATGGATATTCCAAACATTCTTGCAACTAGCTTCCAGAAGGTGAGTGCTACAACGCAGTCCTTTACTACATGCGCTTTGGTCGCAAGACCTTCTGCGAAAATGAAACCTAGGGTTAAAGCTGAAGCTCGCCTACTACGTGGTCACTTTGCCACTATAATACAGAATCATCAACATAGCACTGGGCGAGGTCATACCTTTTCTTAAATTACTTATTTAGTATATAAGAAAGCGCAGAACCTCATCAGCATTTTGGAAAATATTCTACTAGCATAGTATGCCACTTATCGTAAACCGCTTCCTTTAATACGTATAATATAACCAGTTACAAATAACATATTCAAATTGTAAGTTTCGGTAGTTGCTGAAGTGTTTCATCGTGCAATTCATGTTGCACAAACTGTACAATACTATAGAAGTATGCAAGTTAGAAGATGCGGTGAAATATTGTCGAAAGCTTTATAGTGAAAGCAACAATAAAAATTTCGCAATTGCACTTACGTAGGGGTGAGAGAGAGAGAGAGCAATAATAATATCGATATTATAACTTATATTATTAACGTCGTCTACATCTCTATTGTATTGCGATAGCAACTACATAGACACACAAGGAACGTTTGCGCCGTCAATGCCTACACCGCCGCTGTATGGTCTCGGTATCGAAGGTGCAAGCGCACCTTGCGCGAGGAGGGCTAGAAGGTCTGCATCCGTGGTCTTCACAAAGGCCAGAGACGCGCAGTTCGTTTGCCTGAAATAAAGGCGAAGCCAGGTGGACGCATTTCACACACTTGGATTTGCGATGAAGACAGAGCGGGCTAGCGAGCGAGCGAGCGAGCGAGAGAGAGAGAGAGAGAGAGAGAGAGAGAGAGAGAGAGAGAGAGAGAGAGAGAGAGAGAAAAGCAAAGGAAATGCAGGAAGATTAACCAGAGGATATCTCTGGTTGGCTGCCCTGTACTCGGGAAGGTAGAAATGGATGCGAAAGATGAGAGAAAAAGAAGAGAAGAAAAAATTTCTGCAGGAACTACCTAGTGGGACTTGCCAGACAGTACGTAAGCATTATCCACAGTCGCTCATGTTACACGCATACGTATCTGACATATTCAAACGCGTCTGGTCGCGTGACGGCGACTTTTGCTAGGTTTCTTTCTTTGATGCGAAAGCATCAAATTGCCTATTGAGCGAGAAAGCCGGCGTCGTCTGTAGCAGAGAAACGGCGCCAAAATTCCCATTCGCTGCGACGCCACGTCACGAGCGCGCCTCGATGGAGCAGAGCGGGCAAATCGGAACACCTGCCGCTGCGATAGCGCGCCATGTTTTGCGCGAGGGGGAGAGGGCATCGTCGTGACGCCTCCTCACCAGCGCCTTCGTCGATCGCCAGGGGCAACCTTCTGGCTTCGGCTGCTGGCATGACCGTTGTGCGCACACGCTTTAGCGTGCCTGCGGATCAGCTGTGTGCTAACAACAACATGGTGCACAAACTGGTCCGAGTGGAGCGGAGAGCGAACGTCGAGGTAAATCTATATCGAATCCTTTCGTTGCACGCTTACAAGCGATTGGCTTTTTTTTTTCTGCGGCATCTTACGCGCCATCAAGCTTTAGGCTCGACGCCTGCAACGCCGCTGGTACGCTCCTCGCCGCCAGCCTTCTGAGACGTCTGCGATATAACCAGGCCCTACACAACTGTCCGACTAAATAAAGGTTTCTTCTCTCTCTCCAGTGCAACGCCAAGCCTTGCTAATAATGCTTGGCACTTCGGGCGAAAACTGACAATTTTTACAGTGGAGCTGTTAGAACCTTATTGGATTTCTCTTGACGTTCGCAGCTTCACTGAGCTGGAGGAGAGAGAGCTAAGAGAGAGTGAAAGCAAAGTACAAGAATAGCATCGCACAGCATAGCGACGCGGCGAGGATGGGTGGAGCCTAGTGGGGGGAGAAGAAGCGGCGCGGCGGGGACACAGGTGGCGTGACGTCATTGCTCTCCGATAAAAACCCGCGCGCTCGCTTCGGCGGTCCTCTTTCTCGCAGCGTAAAAAAAATCGAAGAGGTGGGAGAGAGAGAGAGCTGAGAGAAAGTGAAAGCAGAGTATAAAAGGGGTGTAAGACAATGGGCTACGGCGCAGCGACTACGCGCCCCGCATCGGACGCGGTGAGCGTCGAGCAACGCAGCGTTCGGCGCGACAACGAAATATGCGCCTGAGCAAGCGACGCACGCCTGAGCCTTAGAAACAGCTCGTTTCTAAGGCAACACCGCGTTCACTAGAGGCGCTTTTGTACCGCTTTGAAGCATCGAACTCGTGGCTCAGTGGTAACGTCTCCGTCTCACACTCCGGAGACCCTGGTTCGATTCCCACCCAGCCCACCTTGGAAGTTGCTTTTTATTTATGAAGTGCCTGCCGTGATTTATCGCTCACGGCCAACGCCGCGGACGCCGACACCGACACCGACGCCGACGACACCGGCTTTTCTGCGACACGAGCTCCTTAACGCTATCGCGTTAAAAATAGGATCACGCAGCATAGCGACACGGCGAGGGTTGGTTAAGCCCAGCGTGGGAGAAGCTGCGCGCACGTGGGCGAGGAGCGCGACCCGGATGCGTGCCCTGTGTTGTGGCGCGCGGAGGGGCGTTCTTGATGATGATGTTAGTGATCTAGAGAAAAGAAAGACGCTTGATTCTGCAACCCGTGAGGGAGCACGGTGAAGGGGCGTTCTTCACCGGCGGCTGCTATAGGGTGCCTCGATGTCCTCCTCGCCCGCCGCTCCATACAGAGTGAAGGCAACCGCGGCGTCTACTACGACGTTGGCCACGCGAATCGCGGACGCCGTAGTAGACGCCCTTGGCGGACGCCGTAGGGACGGGTTGCCGGCGCTCGTGTGTCTTGTGTACGGTTTGGCGCTACTTTACTGGCCTTCCCCCAACTCCACTGGTCTCTGGTGTTTGCGATGGCGGAGCCACGCAGATCTTTTTCTGCTAGTGTTTTTTTTTCTTTGTGATTAGCATATAATTCGTGAATCAACGTCTAAGTGCCTAATGAAGTCATGCCTACTGTGTAAAAGAAAAAAAGAACAGCGTCACACATCCGCATCACGAATTTGTGTCTGGCTCACAGGCTTCCTCATTACAAGTTTAGTTTGATACGAACGTTATCGCCAACCAGCATGTTCACATGACTCCAACATGAACGAGTTATATAGCTGGCAGCAGTGAATTTTTATATATTATTTCAATCAGCCCATATATAGGAAGAAATAAAACAAAATCTTGGGGACTTCTCGGGGTCAGTCTGGCTTTCTTTAATGCGAGAGAATCAAATCAAAGGACCACCGCCATGCTCTGGCAAGCCAGGCGTTGCATGAGTGGAGAGCGCATCACTGCGACGTCACGTCACCGTCGCTCTCGGAAGCCTGTGGTATCCGCCTGTTCCTTGTCCACGCAGTCTCTCGCTTGCGTTCTAACTGCGCCTCAGTAAGGCCAAATCAAAACGCGCCAAGCCTCTCAACGTGCTTGCTTCCCTGCGAGGAGTTCCTAACTCGAAAGGCCGCTCAGCGGCGTTAAATTGGTCATTCATGCTTTTGCATTCCATAAGAAGTGCTTAGGTGTCCTCGGTTTTTTTTTTTTTTACACATGGATATACGCTGCTCAGTGGCTTCATGTGTCATTATGGGCAAATGCGGTGACTTACATTGAGCGTTACTAATGTGCACGTGTATAGTTTCACAGTAGATCTTACGAATATATCTGTACGCATTTTACAGGATTAGAGCCCGTTATTGCATTCGTTAGATCATTAACTTTTGAGGGTGTCACTTCCAGTGTGCATTCATTGGAGTGATCACCAGGCTGACTGTGCATCGCTCAAATAAAAAGCAGCACGTGACGTTATACGACATACAACCCTAAATGTATCCACGGAGGTGACATAGGAACCCTGCAGTGCAGTTTGCATGCGACCAATGCGCCATCTGCAGTTGAAACTTCGGGGCGACCAGCGGCCATTTGTTAATAGGGACCTTGAGCTGGAGTTTTTGAGAGGCACGGATAATGAAAACATCTTAGCGCTTTCTGTACAGTGTAGGGTGCCTATAGCGAGAATGCGCTCCCAAGGTTTGCTGGTTATAACCACTACTTTTTATTTATGTGTGGCAGCAGCAGCTTTCAGGTGCATCTACTTGGAGCGGTTAAACATGACTGCGATATCTCGAAGATAGTATTCAAGGGGCAGAAATGGGACACTTTAGTTCAATCTACGCTGATAGATCATATTTTAGGAAATTTCGACGCATCCGTTGAGCAAACGGATGTTTATAAGCGGAAAAAAGTGATGGGCGATGCGTAAGCGCTCGCAAGTGTCAATTCTTCACACATTACGTTCATTAATTTATTATGTCTAATAATGGAGGCCGATATTTACTTTCTTGCAACTGATTTTCTCTTAAGTGCTGCGCCGATAAATGCTGACGCTACCGTTAGGACAAATGCATTGCAGTATTTCTTTATACGCAGGTATTTATCGACTGTCAAACTGCCTACGCACATTTGACAGGTTGAATGTTATTGCAGACAAAGATGCAATTTACTTTGTTTAAAATGGATATTTGACAACCTCGACAGGATTTGTCGTCCGCCTAGCTGGTGAGGGAATTCATATCCGTCACCCTTTCCCCTTCCTCAGTGTACGGTAGCCAACCGGACTCAGTCCTGGCAAACCTGCCTACCTTTCATTTATCATTTGTTCTCTCTCTCTCAGAGGCGACGTCGTTACCGTCGTTGCCGATGGTTCGCTCTTGCGTTTGTTCATTACATGCTACCCTCCTTCTTACCCCCCTGCCCATACCTACCCGTCTCCCGTCTTTCAGTCCTACGGCCGCTCTCGGTGAAAGTAGCCCGTTTGGGTTTTCTGTGAGTGAAATACATTAATCTAGGTAAAGTTAAGTTCTCCTTCACGGCCCTTCAATACCTCTTGCTTCCGAATACCGCCACGTTACTGCGTACTCAGAAATCGCGCCTCAACGCAGGGTCATCGCGTGGGCCCTAGCTCTATACGATGCGAACGTACTACGGCGTAGCTGGAGGGGGGGAGGGGCGACTACGGACCTTGAAGCAGCGCGAGATGAAATCGTCGCGAACGCGAGCGCACCCCGTTGGAAGGGGGTCACTCGAAAGCTCGCTATCACCAGCACGGCGTATATTAGCGCGCCATAAGTACGCTGCTATTCGTGTCTGTGTGATGTATCTGGCGCCGCCATCTTGTCGCTTCATTCAAGCGCCGCGGAGAGACACATGAACATGCTTTGTTGCCCGCTTATTTTCTTGCTTTCCCCTACTCATACCCCCCACCCCCCCTCCCTTTTACTCGCACGCACGGTCGCGGCAACGCCTTGCGTCAAGTGCCTCAGGGCCGCCAGTCGTCGCGGCGCCTCCGTAGTGCGCTTAATCACGGCGCCTACGCACTGTAGTCCACAAGAAAACACGTTCATTCAGATCTATCTCTCTCTCTCTCCGCTTCTTTTATTTCTCTGTTTACTTCGCTCATTCATTCTACACTCTTGCTTTCGGCCTTCCCCAGGCGCTAACCGTAGGAGAGAGAAAGAGACGGTAAAGGTTTTAATAGCCAGAGAGGGAGTAAAAAAGGAGTATAAGCTGCAGGTCATGCTTCCGTAAAGTCAGATAAAGGAAAAGGGAAGTGCGAACTGCATATGGCGCTTCCTTGGGGCCTCAGCCTGCCGTTTACTACTCTTTAAATCAGTGCACACACACACACACACACACACACACACACACACACACACACACACACACACACACACACACACACACACACACACACACACACACACACACACACACACACACACACACACACACACACACACACACACACACACACACACACACACACACACACACACACACACACACACACACACACACTCTCTCTCTCTCTCTCTCTCTCTCTCTCTCTCTTCAGACAGGCTTCTTCTACACAGAAAAGTGCAGACCACGTCCCCTTCTTCTACGCGCACCTACCTTTACAGTTTCTTTTCACTCTCGCTTTCGCCTCCACATTCTCGTTGCTCGTCCCCCTTTTCTTTCTTTTCTTTAGTTCTCTCTCCCCCTTATTCCGTCTCCATACTCTGCCGTGCTCACTGCCCTCGCGACCTCTGTATTGCTGCTGGCGTCCATTCACAGTTCTGCCTACGCCACAGACTTTCATCGAGACCTCCGAGACCCACTCGCCTAGATTCGCCACTCGTCCCATTGGCGCTTCGTTGTCCGCGTACGGAATGACCCTCCTCTCTCGCTACCCGCTCTCTCTAGTCTCCTTCACTGCTTCATCGTTGGGCGTGGGTTTGTGCATGGCGTGAGAATTGCACGTGTCTCAAGAGTAGCGTCCTGGTTTCCCGCTCGTGCGAAGTCAAGTACTACTCGTATAGTTATTATTTTGATTGCTTCGTATTTGTTGCTCTTTATTCTTTCGTGGCACTCTTATCCTTCCGCGTTTTGCAGAAGGGACGCTGGTTACCGATGACGCGCAGCTTTCAGATGGCCAACCAACGGCGTTATTTCTAGACAGGCCTTGTAACCGACGTGATTGGCCCGCACATCGTTTTAGTTCGTTAGCGTTTCCGCTGGAAACATACCTTTGGTGAGAGATAGGTGCATCTGGCTGTTCTCGTGCTTTCTCGAATTGACCTTGCCGTGGCGAGTCGCGGGTTCATCATAAAAAGCACGTGTGCTACCTGAAGCGTGGCATGGCGGCTGCATCTTGCGAGTTAATGCCATCGTAGGGAGGCGAGCGTGCGAAAGAGGACGAACAGATGGCGTAGCACTCAGCATGGGTGCTATAACGTAAAAGTATTCCCAACTTTTCTATTACATTTCTACAATCAGCCCACCGCGATTGGTCAAAAACTTTTTTGGACCAGCCCCACTCGACCTGTCTGTCACGCGACGTCACGAACACCACGATAGCCCCCATCTGATATGACGTGTACACACTGATTATGCATAATTTGACTGAACAAAACAAAAATAGTTATTTTCGATTCGACGCCTTTTTGCCATTAGCCCTCGGCTATTGGTCAAACGTTCTCGCGCTTCACCCACTTCACCTGCCTCTCACGCGACGTCACAAAACCGCAAAAACTTATCGCGTCAAAGTGACGCGTACGCGTAAAAGATGTATTAATATGCGGAACAAAACTGAATTTTCTTCTGAATAGCCGCAGGCGGCCCCGTTCCGAAAGGAATAAAAGATGGCTGCCGCCGATCGCTCCGGCACTGGCTACTCGCCCCGGCCAGAGAGAATTGGTTTATTTGCGTGTAATAAAGCTTTTTGCGTGACCGTGTAACGTTTTCGAGAACTTTCGGCACGTTTGCGACCTCGTTCTGCCAACTCTTCTTTGCTGAGAAACCGTTTTCGCGTCATTCTTAAGCTTCTGTTGCATGCCGCCGCGATTGTCGACGAGCCACCGCAAGCTAAGTAAGAGAAAGCGGACCAATCCCAGACGCCGGCACCACCCATTTCATCCGATTATCGATATTCAGTGCAGTGGCTCGGTCTCATCGAAGCCCTCTCCACTTGAGCGTGCTCCTTGCCTCTTGTGCGCCAATTAAATAAGACAAGCCGCTCAGTGCAGGCAATGTTATTTGTTTTTCAAGCAAACAAAAGTGACCTCCTATAAACGAGGGGATCATTTGATTGGTTTGTTCAGACAACCCTGCGGGTGACCGCCCGATGCTTGCGTCGGCGGTTACGCAAATTTGACGTCAGGAGATTGGAATAAAAACATATTGGAATAGTTTTACGTTATACGACCCCAGGTGGCATTCCTTTGTAGTTAAATTCAACGTTACAGTCACTGGACAAACTAAACAAATACAAGGAAAGAACCGAATTGTGCTAGCTACGGGCGGATACAGCCTTGTAAAGGCAAACCATGAATTGCTCCGGACGAGTGTCCCTGATCAACGTGCGGAAATAAAGGTGCCACCGACTAAAGGCCAGTGTGAGTGGGCGAAATGCAACCAAGGCAGACCAAGGCGATTGTACGGAGCAGAGGTATAACCTACTCCTGCATCAAGTTAACTCAAATCACTTAGCATACAGCTAATCAAGTCACTGAGCGTACTTCCTGCATCAAATGGTTGGTGACATTTAGAATTACTCGCTAAAGGTCACTACTACTTGAATATGTCGGTGTTCTTAAGAAACTTCAAGAGAAAGCGAAGCACCTCTCTCGTGAAAATGCAAGGTCCCTGCTGGACTCGGAGCTATTCGATAATACCAGTTGAGAAACTCCACTGATTCACAAGAATAAACCCTGTGAATCAGTCTTTCCTACAAACGGTTCTCCTGAATGCGCACCAGATATACGAACCGACAGATTTGGTGTATATTGATTTGCCAAGTAGAAGCCATCAGTCAATAATTTGACTGATTGATCGTCGAACTTTCGCAATTATTGCTCACGGCCTTTAAAGATTGTCGAATATTTCAAGAAATATGAAATGAAGTGCACCCGTTGGTGGTTCAAAGCAATTACTCAAAAGTAATATTCGGCATTAAGACCGCATGCTCACGATCATCATCTCATCAACGTGAATGATGATCGCGAAAAGCATCGGGAAAATTAAATCATCGCCAAAAAAAAAAAAACATCGCGAAAATTAAAGGCACGTCATGCCCCCCTTGCTACCACACGTCACCATTGCGGCCACATATGTACAGCAACGCTTCTTCGCATATTCTGAGTTCGGTGACGCTTAAACGCGCTAAGACAATTCCACCTCCGTTTTCCTTTCCCCCCTCTTTCACGTGGAAGCGGGCGTTTTCAGACCGCTTGACAACAAGGAAGAAAATTAGACCAATTAGGCTCCACTCTTCTGGCCCTCTCCTTCATTCGGAATGCCAGGAAGAGTAGCCGACGCGCCGGAACCACCCGTGCGTGGGATCGCGACACCGAGCAGACGAAGCAACCGCCAAGCCGCATCCATTTAGCCTCCATCGCACGCGAGGACGGCGCCGTGCGGAGGTGGTGGCAGGAAGTGGAACCTGTGGGTGGGACACGTGCACTGCGACGAACATTCGGCTACGCGTGCCAGGACTGCCTTCTTCAATCACGCGTCTTTATGTGCCTTCCCACTCGTTCCATTCGAAAATCGCCAGGCATGCTACACTGTCCTTGTAGCCGCGATACGTTTTCAAGTCTCGACGGTGAACTTTCCAAGGTCCATTCGTGCTGCGCGACAGTTGCAGCCAGCTCCGGGTCGATAATACTTGTTAGTGGTTTGCACTCTCTGACACTGAGACCTTAGGCTCGTTGCTGCAGGAGGCCTTCTATACTGAAGAGCGACCTGGCCGGACAGAGTTGGGTCTCCCACCTCACCTATCGCTTGAAACGTATCCAAAATATTTTTAATACACAGATCGGTGTGAGTAAAGCACTCAGGCAGGCCTCTCGTTTCATACCAGGACGTCTCCTTGACGTTTGAGCCTTGCTCACGAGGACGCAGATAACGAGGTAAACGAATCGTCGCTCGTACAACTCAAACCCACGGGGCCACCCTGTCGCAAAACTCTGCTTGTAGCGCGCATCCTGCAAACGAACGCGCAAAGTGTCCCCGCATCGACAAAGTACGACCTCTCCGAACCAATGACAAGACGAATTGCTTTGCGATGTGATGATGTAAACAAAGCATCGCGACACAGTGGTTCCTGTCGATACGTACCCGTCCTGGACAAGGCTGTCGGGGTGATCTATGACGCTTGTTTTCTCATAGAGAAACGGGCACCTCGGCGATCCGATCCGTGCGCCGACAAGAAAAGCCAATCCGAGCCAAACAGGCACGATAAACCACGCGTCGGTTCGGATAAGGCCAGCAGAGTGACGCAAGGACATGGTCCTTCGTAGAAAAACCGGAGGGAAATGGATCGGGCGCCGTTGACGCTAGCACGTCTCCGGAATCGCAGAGTGCAACTGCCAACAAGCGCGTAAGTACACCGAGCGGGTCCCTAAATTCGGACATGCCGCCGAGGATATGGCCGATACATGTTTAGGTGCGATACGGGAATGACTCAAATAGTCAGTGGCGTCACTCTCCGGAGGTCCTGTGCGGCTCTATATAAGACTCTTACCGTTGTTGGCCTATGTCGCATCGTTTATCGTGCTTTAAAGAAACCGCGTAGCGGCCGCGGTGTGTTCTCGCTAGCGTGTATTGAGGCCCCGCGGTCGGATAAGGCACCGAGGCCATTGCAAACCCGCCTAATGGAGGCGTCACGCGATTGCGTGAGCGGCTGTAGGTTATGCTGGATCTGGAAAGTGGAAGCGCATGCCCTGCCTGTATGTCGCGGCAGAGCGTCGGATCGCTCACGCGGTGCGACTTATGTTACGAGCCCGACCGGCGGAAAAGCGGGCGCCAGGTTTGTTTTCATGACGAGTTTCGCTGTCGCGACTAGCGGCGCCATTGCACTCCGACCCGCGTCGTAAGTTTTCTTTCGGTATGGACCATGCTATGGGCATGGCGTTAGGCCTTTACATGCGAGGCCAACGTCCTGACCGGGAGGAACCCTACATGTGTTACACTAAGGAGCCGACTGTTCGTGTGTTCGAAAGGTGCGGAATTTGCCCAGAATTCCTTCTAAGAACGAAGGTTACGAAGGCAGACTTGTTTGTTTGACCGCATTGTTTGTTTTCAAAATTTAGATTTTATGATATTGCACCGTTGAAGAACTAAAACAATAAAATAAGACAGGCGATACATAAAGCCGTTTCTAGTAATGGTGTGTTTCTCTGGTCGGAGAGAGAGGGAAGGGGAGGTAAAGTGGTAACAAAGTAGAGATAAAGAAAGAAAGGAGCGTAGGCATACAATCACAGTTGGTCACTGTCGCCGCACATTGCCACCGCACATCACA
The DNA here is from genome assembly GCF_050947875.1 of Dermacentor variabilis. Classification (NCBI taxonomy): domain Eukaryota; kingdom Metazoa; phylum Arthropoda; class Arachnida; order Ixodida; family Ixodidae; genus Dermacentor; species Dermacentor variabilis. The sequence continues at coordinate 159,149,769 of NC_134574.1, read as the reverse complement.
GTAACCGGACCTTCCCCTCTGGTTAACCTCCCGGCCTTTCCCCTTTCCTCTGTCTCTCTCTCTCTCTCTCCTCTGGTCGGACAGATCTGTAGAGAATCTTGATCTAAGCCGTGGGCACAGTGCCTTAGCCAAACGACCGTCAGCTTTTAAAATATAGTCAGGGCCACTCACTGTGAACTTTCGCAAACAGTCAGCCTCACAGCATATGCGTACGACGACGAAAGCGCCTGACGGCCTCTGATAATATATAGCCACAGGGCGACGCCATGTGATCATGTTGGCCATGCGACCACAATATGTGGACAGATATACGAGCGCAGCTCCGACGAAACTATCGGAGCGGCGCACAGCGGCTATTCCAGGACTGAATCGGCTGGATTCGTATTGATTTATTTGCTTCAAAGACGTTCCAAAGCGCAGAAGAATTGTGCATGATGTCTTTCCCACCAGAGACATTGGAGAAGCTCAGTCAGGACATTTGTAATGAGATTATTAGACGATTCGAGCTCGGACCAAGGCAATGTGCAGTCGCGGCAGTCGCTGTTCACACCAGAGGCACAAACAACCCCCATGAGCATGTCGTCCATGACTGCAGCTGGATCAACGGGAGTTGCAGACGTGCTGCATTCTGTGGCTTCGTTCAAAGACCAAACCGGTCGTCTATTTGGTCTACAAGCGCCACAGCACGGGACTTCTATCTCATCCAGTATTTGTATAGCGAACCCAGACTTTTGGAATACCTTAAAGTGGGAGGAGCCGACTTATATGTGATGGTTAAATTGTAATCCTGGAGACGAAGTATCCAGCGGCCTGGGACGGCCCGTCAAATTCTTCGGTGACGACAATTTGTTCGAATATAACGACTTACATACTAATGAATTCGCGTCTAACATCTTTTTCCCGAGAACATGCGCATTTCGAAGTGGCGTGTGCCAAACCGGCATGCTTCGAGTAATACGAGCCAATATCGTGACACTTCGCGTCGTCCACCGATGCCCTTGTCTTTCAATGAACAGCCGATAGAGGCAGCACTGCATCAAATAGAATCTCCTCGAACGACACGACATAAGTGCAGGTGGGAATGACGCCAAGCAGACAGTATCGAGGTCTCCAAAACCGGATGGATAAGTAGGCCATTGCATGCCTAATGCTGAACTTATTTACAGGTCGCTGGAATACGCGGGAATATAAGTGTAAGGGTCACACTAAATGAACACGTAGTTCAATCCTGCTCGAAATCGCAGAGACCGCAGTGGCACGCTACAATCGAGCTGCGTTAGTCCTAAAGTAGCCACTCTGATGACCGTTCCGAATGTACTTCACCGATCCCACAGGCCATGTGTCGGCCCTCTTGAATGATCGACTGCGCCTAAACGAGGCGATTCTCTAAAAGGGCAAATCGGCAGTTAAGGACGCAATTTCGCCAACTCAGCGGGACAGGTCGGCCGGCGGTGCGTCAAGAGGCCCGTGGGCTTGGTCGGAACGCCCCGGTCCTGCGAGCGATCGATTCGGTCAGCCGCCCAGGGTCACTCGGTGCGGCCGGTGGGTCACCGGAAAGGTGCGGCACGCGAGCCGTCGCATCCCCCGTTGCTGCTTCCGCCCGCAGCTCTTCGTAATTGATGCGAACCGGTGGCCTTGAGATTCTTTCTTTCTTATACTACTTTCATTCAGTCATAATGTTACTGTCGTTTCTTTATTGTTGTTTTTATGCAGCCGCCCGAAACGTTGCTATGTTGGTGTTCTCACAAACACAAAGGGGAAAAGTGGGGGAAGACTGTAAATCGTGATTTGTCTCTGCATAAGAGGAGGGCCGGGGGTTGGCGGTATATACGCGCTTTTCTTAAATACGCATCATTGCTCGACGCTTCCGCTTCACTTTGTCTCCCTCAGACGGCTTGTCCAAACTTGGGGTCCCCGGCTTTTCTTTTGTAAGAGTGAACTTCGTAAGTCGTTACAAAAGACATTTCTGTAGGCTCCTTTAGCCCTCTTATAGGTTTGTGCTTCTTTATATAATATAATCGTCACATGCAGTCTGCAGACAAATGAAAAATCAAATGCTGAAAAAGCACAGTTCACTTTCGGCATTCGCCGATTAGTATGATAATGCCGTGGGGACAGATTTCTTGCAGGCCGCCTTACCTTATTGACTTGTGCATTTGTCTATATGTAAGCTTGGTGTGTTCCATAAAGACCTCATGGCTTCATTTGCAAGCACACGAATTTTCATTGCTACGTCTGTTCTTGAGAATGGTATGGAGTCTTGCAAGCCCTGCTCACGTGCAGATCGTGCTGCTGCATCGGCGTGTTTATTGCCCATTATGCCACCTTGGCTTGCAATCCACTGTAACGTGACGTCTCGCGTCCTTGCTCGACGAGCAAGGACACATACGTTTGCAGCGACTGGACTCGTCCCTTCGACTTCCACCCCCATCTGCACTCTCTCGACTCGAGACAACAGTACTTTGCCGCCTGTGGCTTGGTGTCGCTTTCACAAGATCTTTTGCCTTCCGATTCGGTATGGACGAGAACGCGGCTTGCAGTCACTGTGACGGCGAGGAGACTATAGAACACGTACTTTGCCACTGTCCTCGATACAGCGTTCACCGGCTGTCGCTAGCGGCCGTGTTGGCACGCCTTGACGACAGGCCACTTTCAGTACAGACGGTCTTGGAATGCCGACATGAACTGTCGTCGCACCGAAAGTCGCTCATGACTTTGTTGACCTTTTTACGTGGAAGTGGACTAATATAAAAAGGCTATAATGATACAGTCCTTTTTCCCTCTTCCTTTTTGTCTCCGCTCTTCTTTCAGTCTTTACTTCCCCTTTTCCATTCCCTAGTGCATGGTAGCAAACCGGAGGTATTAACTCTGGTTGACCTCCCTGCCTTTTTCTCATTTGCATCTCTCTCTCTCTCTATCTGTAAGTATACATGTGCTTTGTGAAGAAAATTAAAAAAAACCAGTCTACTACATTTTGCGTCTTGTGATTCACAGAATTTTGAACGCATTGCTTGAATAATGTCTATGGACATCAGTCGAGGAAACATGTAGGGTCATAAGGCCTGGTATGTCCATAGGAAAGATATATGTCTCAGAGCAAGACGTGAAGAGAATGAATAGAATCACAGTCACTGAAGTCTGATGAATTATCCCAGTGTAGGGTAGCGAACCGGGTGCTCGTCTGGTTGACCTCCCTGCCTTTCTTGTCCTTCCTCTCTCTCTCTCGGAACCACGTACGGGTTCATTGTTAACTGAGTTGGACAGGAAATCGTCGCCACTTATGTAGCCAGCACGTGACGCAACGAGCGTGCATAAATGGTAGATATAGACCCTGCTGTCCGGGTCATCGTAGGTGGCGTCGACTGAATGATTAGTGATTCTGATTGATTAGTGATTAGTGATTAGGATGACATGTTCTTTCCTTTGGCGACAACAATGGCATTGTCCCAGTCAATCTTGGGATTACGTTCTAAGCAAGACGTCCGTACCTTTCCTACAGACTGCCTATAAATGACTCTTTTTTTTTTTTTTGAGCCCCGTGGTCAGAATTAAACCTGATATATAATCCTGCCAATGGCATATTGATTCCATCAGAGGCAGCACCTGCGCGCGGGTATCCCCGTTAAGTCCGTTACAACAGCCTGCAGACAGGCGTGAATTTCATATCATATAGACTTTATTTCTTTATATTGACTGTATATGGACCATATATGGACTAATTTCGCTACGTGTCCTCTCGTTCTTTTATCATCACAACGCCTGCTAAATGACATGCCCTCTCTAGGCCGATTTCTCCTTGCAAGGCAGAATCACTGGCTATATAGTCTTGCTGGTGCCTACTATCACCACCGCAGCCAACGACTGAACGCATACAGTACTTGGTTTCAGCGCGGTAGGTGGCGGGAGGCAGAGTGAGACTCGCGAACGCTGCCGGTGGCCTGTCTGCGACCCAAGTTGGCGCCATTGCCGTAAAAGGTGAGGCCAAGGGTTACGAGACTAATCCTCAGCCGGGGGTATAGTTTGAAACAGTGCCACCTTGTTTTTTTTTTTGTTTCTTAGAATAACCTTTAAAAGCAAAATGCGTCGTTAGCATGCGTTGTTAAGTTACCTAAGCTCCTTCGCGGAAATTACACTTGTCTTTATTTTGCGCGCGCGCTTATTACACGCACATGCAGCAGGAACAACAAATGATTTCCCCTGTGCTTTCTTTCGTGTCATTGTCCGTTGGCTTATTATGAGTGTGATTAATAAAAATCGGGCCCCTCGGTTTCCTTTCTTCCCGTTCATTAACATAGCGAGGGCCTAGAATCCGGCAGAGCTCCTTGATGTCTTCAGGCAGCATGCGAGGGTTTATTGACCAGTTGCCTTCACGCAAAAAAGTTCACGTACTACGTGATGCCTGCGGTGGATAGGATGTTCACACTCCACTGACATGGCCCTGAATGGTGGCGCTGGCTTACACTCCCAGCGTTAGATCTAGCACACATACCTAAGTACTTAAAAATTCGACGAGACTGTCGCTTTGTCAACAAGCACAAACACGATGTTGTGCACACGTAGCCGTGACCCTTGCGTAAACAATTTTGTTAAGTCCATGTCACAGCAGTCTGTATACAGGAACTGACTTGAAGAAGTTTAAGGTCGCAGATATTTTTCTGGTTCGAGGAGGTTACATAGGTCGTAATGGCAGTCGAATTCAAAATACGTGTTTGACTACATTTGAAGCAAAATAAGCACATTGCGGAAAACACTGGACCTGGCGGGAAAGAAAGTCACACATGGGGTTGACACGTGTGTATTTCCTTCTGCGTTAAGCGCCGTACGTGTCTTTCTTTCTTTGTCCCCGTCTTCCATGCCGTGCTCGTTTTGCCATTAAATTACGAACGAGCCTTAGCCTCAATCCTGATTACTCGAAGTCTGCACCTACCTGTGAACCTGTGTCTTGTGCAGACGCATAATGTACAGACATTTTGACCAGGACTGTGCGCTTCTCGTGCCAATTCCAGGGAGCAAATCAACGCAACCAATAAACATTTAGAAGTTCCGTTAGTATACCTAGGATCGTAAATTTAGTCCATGGCTTTGCCGCCGGCATGGTTGCACTTACACTTAATTCTCATTTCCGCCAGTGGCGGTACAATTGCAGGCAGACACGACACGATGCTGGTGGCGCAGGTGGTTTCTCGTCTAAACAAGTGCGCGCGTTTGTTTGTATACGCGGCAGCGTCGGCTTCGGTCAAAGTTATCGGCTGCAAAGTGCACGCCGACGGGAAGCAGGTGGCTAGTGAAATGTCGGCTCGCGAAGAGACCGCCGATATGCGCGTGCATTCGCGCCCGCTTTAATCCGACACTAATCTCGTTGAGCGGATTATCTATCTCCAGTCGCTCTAGGAGCTCGCGTCCATCTCGGAACATCCCGCAGCATACTGGAGCCGCGAGACGCAGCTGAATGTCACACTTTTCTCTTAACTTCTTCTTCTTTGTTTTTTGCTTTTAACGTATCCGCGCATTCTACGGCGCCAATAATCGTGCCGTTATGCGAGACGGCATCCACATCGGCGCATATACATTCGAATGCAAACACATTAAAATGCGGCGTTCAGCTTACCCCGCGTGCAGACTAAATTAATGGTTCACACGCGTGCTGGTCTTGTAGTGCCTGATTTACGCCGTGTTTGCACTGCGCGGGTGATAATACGACGCAGTCGTCGTAAATAAGGAGTCTTGTTATAACGTGTCCCGGGACGTAGTCGACGGCTGCCGTGTTGCATGAATCGGTTTGAGTTCGCGCGCTATCGTGTACTTACCCGGCGGCTTTTGTTTGGACGGCGTCAACCCTTCTGTGTGGTAAGCACACGCAGCCTTTATATCTGGGAGGTCTGTTTAGTTCAGCTGCTTTGCGCCCATCATGCGAAGCGACGAACCTTTCGTTTGCGTTGCCTCCCGGAAACGAAGTCTCGGTGCATAGCTTCGTTACTCAAAGCTTCTTTGTGTAGCAGCGTATGCGACCGCCACAGGGTACCATTAAAACAATAGCGCCACGCCTTAACAGAGCAGACATCTACATTTTTCGTGGAAGTCGTGTGCCGTAAACTTCTGTTGGCGGCTGTACTTTGCTGGTAAGGAATGGTAAGGAATGGTAAGGAATACTGTAGAGGACGAAGGTGGCATTGTGCGGAGAGAGCTAGCCGTCCTTTACAACAAGGCAGTGCTCGCTGCGAGAGTCTGATACTGTCGCTGTGGAAAAGTTCACAGCCTGCATGGAAGATCGTTAGGTATTAAGATTTATTTAGTAGCCGTCCCGGAACACCGATCATAACGTTCTAGTTTGCTCATTAGGATGAATTTCCTGGCGAAATTCTGTAAATGCACCGCCAGACTACTTTCTGCATGTTTGGCAAGTGCATCGGTGTGCGCAAAGAGAGAGAGAGAGAGAGAGAGAGAGAGAGAGAGAGAGAGAGCGCGCAGTATCGCGGACATTTGAAGGTTCGCGCCGAGTCTGCACACGGTTGCCAACACCTGCCGACGTGAGGTATTTCAACAACGATTTCGTGGCTTTCTGTGCCATCGACGCGTGCGGCCATGGTCCAAGGATCTTCACTTTCGAAAATAGTCTAGAGTCCAACTGGTTCAGTGCTGTCCGGAGAGCTTCAGAAATACTGCAAGAAGCGCGAGGGCGAACAACAGGCAGCCGGGTGGGCCCTTCGGCACGTGGCAGCGGCGCTTTGTCCTCCACGCAGCTCGGGCGTACAAAAGAGCCTCGCCCCTGATTTCTACTCACGATCACGTGACCATCTATCAGCCTGTTCTTTGCGAGTACTCTCAAGTCTTGCGGTAGGGTGACAGCGTACTATATTTTGCCTACTTTGGCCATTCCGTGAACCTGTACGGTACACGCTTGGTGCTTCTTCCATGGCGGCGTTGTTTAGCGCGCCTGCCACAGCACGATGAAGGCTTTCTTTGCGCCGAAAAGAAAAAAAAAGAAAGGGTGTGTTGGGCGTAGGCGGCTGTGGGCATCTCCAAGGGGTAATCAAATTAGGAGCAGAGCGGTGAGTTCTGTGATGGGCAAAAGAAAGGGGAGGAGCTCGTTGAAGCGGCAGCGGGGCTGGCAAAACGAGCGGCAATTCTTATTCTTGGAGCATATGCGCGTTTGGTCGAGCCTAATGGGACGCCAATGATCGATTCATTTGGCCCGGCGACGCTGCCTCTTACCCTGCTGTTCGCCGTGGGAGGCACTGGCCCCCTTCCTATAGCAGCACCAGGCTCGTGACCACCCTGTTGTTCTTCCTGGTACGCCGCTTAATTGTATCCTTTAGTTCCTCTTGTGCTAAGTTTTGTAGGCATACATTACGTATAGGCGTGTCCCTAATGTTGCCCGCCCAAGGGCCACAAAACACAAGCCGACATCCAGAAATATGCCGTGCGGCAGGTCCACGAAAAATAAAGAAGGAAAAAAGAGGGAGAAAGAGCCGCATCAGCGCCGATGGCTTGTAGATACGGCGGGGGTGGTTTTATCGACTGCGCCAGAAATGTGATGAAAAGGCTCTTTGAAAAGCTGCGCCTACCATGGCCGATTCAAAATGCATACACGCCTTTAAACCATGCGCTACGCGCTGTTCTTTCGGGGGACGTTGAAACAATTTAAGTGGAATATTACCGAGTCCGCGAGGGACAATTAATCACTGCAAATTGGAACACTGTTAACGCTTCCTAGATTCTATGGATATAAGCAGGCAATTGGCTAGTTAAGTGTGTATGTGCTAAGGAGCTTCGCTTTTGCGAATCACCATGCGCGAGAATCTATAGACACATCCGTGTCAGAAACGCCTGGATCACCATGTGCAGACAGGTTCAACGGCGGCGGCAGTGGCGGGGGTCTTCGGAGAGAAGGTGAAGGTGAGATTTCTTTTGTGCCCACCGCACCTCAAGGCAGGAATGAGGGTAGCACGCAGGCTCGGCTCGGCGAGCATCGCACAAGCAAGGTTTCCCGTCTTCTGCCCACCCACAGCACAAAGAGTGTTACGAGGTGAGAAAATCAGCACCTATCGCATGCAGCGCGCCGGATTAGTGTGAACGCGTACGCGGCGCTCATGCACATGAATGGAAGAGCAAGACGTGATGGATGATTCTCGATGGCTGGATTTTTTTATTCACCGGTGCCGCGGGAACAGGCGGTGTCTGGGAATCGCCGTGCGTCGAAAGGTTTGAAAGCTTGAAGGAGCGGAGTAAGGTCTGCCGTGTTGTAACATTACTTTCTTTCGCTTGTTATTTTTGTTTGTTTGGACAAAATAAAATTAGCTTTACAGTCTAGCTTGCACAAATAAATGCGAGGGAGAGGACCCACATCCCGCACTAAGTGTCACATCAACCAATTTTCATGTTTATTTTATTTTTGTTATATTTTCTTTTCTGTTTTGTACATGCGCTCGAGCTTCTTACTCAATACTGCATGTCTGCCGCTGCATTTATCCTTCATATCACACCCAGCGCTGATGCTATAATGCTTTGGTGCTGCATGGTAATGCACCACCGAAATTAATTGCTTGATTAAAGGAGCGCGAGGAATTGATGAATATACAACTTGTATGACATGAAATTTACTCACTAATGATGAGTAATCACCAGAATGACGGTATCGATAATAATTTTCTGTCCACTTAATAACCACGCTATATATACGTTAACCTTTATTTTGTTCCTTAGCCCGCTGCAGCTGCTTCGCTGTTAATATGGCTCTTACACCAAACTATAACGCGGGCAGCCACCATAACCACTCGGTATTAACATACGATCACCCTGACTACTTATTGACAAAACATCTAGCGGGCAATGGCAGATGCAGCATGGCATCGGCGACAGCGATGTATTGTGTCAATACAGCGTTTTGCACTGGGAGAATCATCGTTTTGTTTCCATGTTCCGTCATTGCTCCCTGAGCGTCTATTTGTCGATGTCCCGCCTATACAGCTCAGTCAGTAGAACGCGAGTCTCTTAATCTCAGGGTCACGAGATCAAGCACGAAGTCGGGTACAGGTGCCGAGACCTACGTTTCTGGACATCACCCCTGACAGCCGTGAACGACACAAGGATGGCTTAGGAAAACGGAGGTTTCCTTACTTGGTCCACTGAAACCGAGTCGTAGCTCCGGCCAACCAAGCGCTTTCGGCACGTGAACCACAGTTCCGACCACCCAGCACGTGCCATGGGGGCTGTGGTTCTTCTAGCGGCCATCCAGAAACGCTCCAAGTGATAGATACAGTAGATCGCCTCTGCAACAGACCCCTCTACTGCGAAATGACCTGCATAACGAAGGAATTATTCAGTCCCGGTTCTATTGTAAGCTAAGCGGTGCTCGTTCTTTACAACGAATTCATCTGTAGAACGAAAGATTTCGGAGGCCCCAAGCATTTCGTTATAAAGGCATTCGACAGTAAGTTGACAGAGCTATGGAGAAGAATCCGACTCTATGAAGCTATACACCGAACAGCAAATAATGAAATCAAGAGGATAGTTTTGTGATAATTGAAAGGACGGTGCACTGGTGTTAGAGAGAGATGGAGAGAGAGAGAGAGAGAGTTAAAGAGAGAGAAAAAACATCTTTAATGAGCATAAGGATGACTTGATTTGCAGGAGTGCTTCCCTCTTCACCAGAATCCACGCACCGTCTTGGCTGCGACTGCGCTCTCAACCAACATGATCTTATCCGAGAGGCGGAAGCTGGACAGCAGCGTCTTCTACTGCTCCTAGGAATAGCGGGTATAGGGTAGAGGAGGCAGGTCTAGGTTTTGTTTGCAATCTATGACAATGTGCTGGAGTGTTCCTAGCTGTTCGAAGTATTTAGATTGTTCGTCATATTGAGTAGGGGGAACACGATATGAAGTATCCTTGGGTGCGTGAACGTGTTGGTTTGCAACTATATGAGTGTTGTCTCATGTGTCTTCGTGGGGGGTGTAAGACTTCCTGCATCGCTTTGGAGAGGCGTTGGAGCTTCTGGTCGCATTTTTCATCAGCTTGTATGAGGAGTCCAGTGATTCTGAGGGCTTTACAGGGTTTTATAACCTCTGCTTTTGGAAACCATATCAAGGTGGCTGAAAAGGCGGTGTTAGAGGGGAAAACTTTCTGATGACGCTGCGCCGAAGCCATTGAATAGACATATCAGTGAAGCTATAGAGCATGTTTTGTTAGCATATTTGCAGCACTCGTTCAGAGGTTAGTGAGGACGTAGTGGCTATATCCGAGGCCCAGGATTTAAATAATGGTTTCGTTGATGACATTGCAAGACGGCACCATGCCTTTCACATCTTCGAATGCATCTGACCAGACCCCCAAGTGCAGATGTCGCGCACATGTTCTTCGGCGCCGTTTTGACATCTACTGAGAAGTCGACGCGAACACAAGTGAAGGGGGTCCCACCAGTCGGGGTGATCGAGCGCACACACTCCACTGAGACCCTGCCGTTGGTTAAAGCCGATAGCTACAAATAACGATCTCGGTGATAACAGCAACCTTTCAATTTCAAAAAGGCTGCTCACAAAATCCATCCATATATATCCAGTTCATCCACGCATCTATCAAACCAAGCACACGGTGTAGCCAAAGCGCCCCAGCGTGCTACTTCGCACCGTGGTCGCCTATTCTTCAAACGTATACTCACAGCGGCTGCCAGTTTAGACGTCGTGCGTTTGCGCCTCGGCGCCACGGAGTCACGTGTTCCTCAGGCGATGCGAAAGGAAGCAGAGAAGGGTCCCAGTCGGGGTGATGGAGAGCAAACACTACACGGACCCCGCGCCTTCGGTTACGTTCGCGAAGGTACATACGCGCCCTAGTTATGTGGTTGAGAGTTGAGCAAACTGCCCGACGCCTGCCGTGGATTGCATTCCTCGGCCCTGTTCGCTAGCTCTAGGGAGCGTATGCCGCACTTCGGCGGAAAACTAGCGCATCAGAGTCGACTGCACCAGCATCGAGGAAGCAGCCAATGCGGCTCATTGGCTGTGATGTTCTCCAGATGAGCGAGAGGTTAGGGGTTCGATTCGCGGCTCCGCCTGCCAGCGTCGAGTAACGAAATGCTTGTGCGACGCGTTCCGGATGCACGTTAACTCTGAGGCGGTTCAGAGTAATCCGGATGAACACGGTACAGGATTTGTGATAGTCAGATTTGAGGTTTCGAGACGTTGAAAAACGGCATCCGGCCGGTCGAGTGCCCCGTATCCCTCACAACTGCGGGAGGTCGCTGCTGTATCGTACGTGGAGTGATTGTCTGGGATTATTATGACGTGATAGTGTATAGTGGCCCAACGAGGTGGCTCGACGGTAATTCGCGGCGCTGGTAAGTTTGAAATCGCGGTTTCGATTTCCGGCCGCGGCAGGGGCATTCTGGTTGAGGCGCGCTGCAAAAGGGATCGCGTACTCAGATTGAAGTGTACTTTAAACAAACGGCGGTGATACAATTTAGCCAGGCGCCTTGCACTATGGCGCCACTTCTAAATGGCCTGCTTCGGGACGAGTGCGAGCAACGTAAGGTACGCCGGACATCTTGATGCCACAGGTGCATCTAGAGCGAAGGCGTATATGTGTGATAACGCGTATGGTGTTTAAGCTGACAAAAAGTGGGCGGCGTTGCTTTCTTTTGACGACGACTTCTTTTATTCGTCTTATTTAATTTCCTCGTGTTTCATTATGCTATTACGAACCAGCGAGTGCAATGAATTTGAAACATCATTGCATGTATTGAAGCTTCAGTGGCATTTGATGCGCAGCGGTTACTGCAAGAAACGTCGGTCCAGCTTTTGGTGATCAGAGAGAGATAAATGAGGTGCGGTTAACCGGAAGATATATATTACCGCAGCGAAGACGTGATGTTGTAAGAGCAGATGAGTTCAGAGCCGGATGAGGCGCTTAAAGCTGCAGACTTCTTTCTGAGTCGATATATATCTTTCACACGCACTCTCTCCACTCATACTCACGTTGAAAAAGAGAAATAGCTTGCGTAAAGCAATCAGTCACAGCATTGGCGCAGAGGAATGAGCCCTTGAGGCAGATGGTGACGGCCGGGTTGTGTGTTTCATCGAAGCTCGGCCGTTTCTGCTGCGCACACGTTGATGTTTATGCGAGCGTAAATAACACACGTTTCTTCTACACTACACTCTTGTACTAGGGCCGTTTTTAAAATTTTGCTTATTTTCGTACTTTAACTTTGCGGGACCGCCTTAGAACATGCCAACGAGGATGCCCGACATATCCAATGTACGCAAGCAGCGAAGCGAAGTTGCAGCGACCTGGCAGAACAAAACACTTGATGCGGCGCTCAATGAAAGAGATGAAGGAAATTCGAGCTTACTTTTTTTTTTTGCAATCACAATCGCGTTTTGCCGCAGGTCACGGTCATGGGCGAGTAGGATGCACAGTGTGCCTCCGTTGCCTATCAGTTCGCGTCACCCACGACAACTCCCTCTTTGTGGCCTCTCGACATTCCAGTGGTCGACCATCACCAAGACAGCGACGACTACACGCCTAATCGTGGAGAGGTAGACACAGACAGGTTCGCTTTAAAAAAGAAATAATGATAATAATAATGTTGGTGTTACGGCTGTTATAAGCACGAAGTCGCGGCATCAAATCCCGGCCACAGCGGCCGAATTTCAATGGGGGAGAAATGCAAAAAGAGCCGTCTAGTTAGATTTAGGTGCACGTCAAAGAACCTCAAGTGGCCAAAATTCATCCGGAGTCCCCCACTACGGCGTGCCTCATAATCATACCGTAGTTTTGGCACGTAAAACCCCATGATTTAAATTTTATCATGAAACGGTACGAAACGGTTTGTGTTTCTCCTTTTCCACCTCTTGCGCTCTTTTGCCGTTTGTGCTTCGGGTAAATATGGCTTTCGATTAAAATTAAATTAGTGTGTTTTTATTTACGCAGAAATTTCAGGGTTGCTGGATATGCATATCGCTCATTACATTAGCTAACCTATAGGAGTACTGAATATGCACAACAAAGCGCGTGTCTATGTTTATTGTTTCTTTTACCAGTACAGTTTAACCTATGTTTTCCTACTCTTCATCCTCCTACCATCTCAAACTCTGACCTTTCCTCGGTACTAGGATTACATCGCCAACACAGAATAGACATCATGATTATAACCAGCGATGGCAGCCTCAACTTTCCTTTGCACATTAAATAGTGCAAGAAAAGTATAGTTTAGCCAATTTTTCGCGGCCCAGAGTTTCTTCTTTTCTTTTTTGTCTTCCCTTGTTAGTTTCATCATCATCATCATCATCATTATCGGCCTATTTTATGTCCACTGCAGGCCAAAGGCCTCTCCCTTGGATCTCTAATTAGCCCTGTCCAGTGCCAACCGATTCCAACTTGAGCCTGTGAATTTCCTAATTTCATTACCCCCCCCCCCCCCCCCCCCACGTAGTTTTCTGCCGTCCTTGACTCCGCTTCCCTTCTCTTGTCACGTATTCTGTAGCTCTGATGGTTCACCGTTTGTCTAACCTACGCTTTACATGGCCTGCTCAGCTCAATTTCTTTCTCTTAATATCAATAAGAATTTTGGCTATCTCCGCTTCCTCTCTGAACCACACCGCTCTCTTCCTGTCTCTTAACATTAAGCCTAACATTCTTCGTTCCATCGCTCGTTGCGCCGTCCTTAACTTGTTCTCGAGCTTTTTTGTCAAACTCCAAGTTTTTGCCCCATATGTTATCACCGGTATATAGAATTCGTTGATTGTACACCTTTCTTCTTAGTGATAATGGTAAACTTCCAGTCAGGATCTGGCGATGCCTGCCGTATGCACTCCAACCCATTTTTCTTCTGTAACTTTTCTTCTTATAATCAGAGTCCCCTGTGTGTAATTGACCTAGGAAAACGTACTCCTTCACAAACTTTAGAGGTTGACCTGCGATCCTGAATTCTCCTTCCCTTGCCAGGCTACCGGGCATTATCTTTGTCTTCTGCGTATTAATGTTCAACCCAACTCTTACACTTTCTCTGTTAAGGTCATCAATAATTTATTTGCTGCAATTGATCCCTAATGTTGCTGAACAGGACAATGTCATCTGCAAACCGAAGGTTGCTGAGGGATTCGTCGTTAATGCCACTTGTCAGATATATATATATATATATATATATATATATATATATATATATATATATATATATATATATATGTATGACGCTCGTTTTAAGGCGGCTCAGTTTACAGTTTCTTCACCCAAGTTACTTTTTTATAATTCTTGTTCACCAGTTGACGAAGCTTTCAGCAAGGCCATCATGCGTACGTACAACTAACCACAGTCGTACTGCTGCTTTAAACTCGCGCGTGCGTCTTAACACTCGATTAACAAAATTCGAGATCATCCAATACGACGCAACGCATGAAGACCGCCCTGTGCGTCGAAGTGCGAGCTACTCACTAGAACGTGGCGCCTCGGTGACGCGAAGACGATGCTTCGAGAACGGAAGACGTCTCAATCTAACAATAATTCCGGTTCGTAACCACGGCGTGTTATGATCTATCATCAGTTACGCCCGTGAATTCTGGCGTCAAATTCAGCCGATAGATTGCACAAATGCCGAGGCAGGATAGGCAAGAAGTTCTCACAGATGTTGGTCAAATTCATCTCTTTTACACTCGACCACCAACCTCCTCTGCCAGACAAACAACTCCCGGTCTTACCGCCCCTTCGCGCAGCCTCACACCACAAGCTTGCCTAAAAGTGCAACGAACCTAACAGTGACTTAGAATCTGACAGTGACAATCGATAGATGGCGCCCCCTGACCAAGCCCCAGGGGCGCTCCCTGTATCGAGCACGATCCTGGAGTCCGTTCAGGCGTGCGCGAGCTGCCCCGCTCCCTACTTCGACTTCAAACTGAGATAACAGTTGTGGAGTCAGCATTCGTCAAGCCGATATTCTGCCAACGTGGTGTCTGTGTTGTGAGGGGGCGCTCGAGAAAATCGGTGAGATAAGCAGGCACGGAAAAAAAAAATGCGCTTGGGCACTCAGCGAACGGTCACATATGTGGGACTATATATAGACCCGCATTCAAATAAAACAAAATAATAATAAAAAAGAAAAGCCGAGCAACCGCTGTAGTCTTCAATACCGTGGCACTGTGGCGTGAGCCTTAAGCTTGCTCATGCGCAGAAGGTCGGCAATGATGAAAACCATTTGCAAGTGTCCCGGCCCATCTCAAAGCTATCGTTCTTGATAAATACAGCTTGTTTTTCAATTAGCGCCGCACTTTTACTTTGAGAGCGCACTTCCATTCGGGTACAAACGATACGAAATCACATGAAGGGTGAGGTGTCATACTTAGGAAACCGAGGCCAAATAGTGAAACTTAATAATAATAATATTTGGGGTTTTACGTGCCAAAACCACTTTCTGATTATGAGGCACGCCGTAGTGGAGGACTCCGGAAATTTTGACCACCTGGGGTTCTTTAACGTGCACCTAAATCTAAGTACACGGGTGTTTTCGCATTTCGCCCCCATCGAAATGCGGCCGCCGTGGCCGGGATTCGATCCCGCGACCTCGTGCTCAGCAGCCCAACACCATAGCCAAAATAGTGAAACTTAAGTGTTTTAATGCGGTTAGCATTCCTAAGGTACTTCACTATTTTTTGGGGAAAAATTGCGCATATCGAAGTTGTGCACAAATTTTGGTTTACACTGTGTACAGAGTGTAAACCGCACATAGTGTAAGCCGACATTTGTGCAGGAGCGTTCGATATGCATTCAATTTTTCGCACGACCGCAGGCGTGCGTTGTGACTTGCGGTGATCGGCGGCCCCAGCGTAAACAGTCCCTTACGAATTTCTCGGCGTTCGCAAGCACCTGCGCACCGTGTATTTTTCGAGGCCGCGCGCAAACTTAGTGGCGGCGGCGCTAGATGGCGCCGAATGTTCTTAGGGAAGCGCGAAAGAGGAGTCCCGCTGCATTACACGTCTCATTCATAGATCGGTTCGACTGTGGCAATACGTCGTGTCGCTATAATGATTCAATGCTAAACGCATTGCCATCGATAGTCACCGTTAGGTGTGTTCTGTCGATATTTATAACAGGTTATTTTATGTGCGTGCGTGTGTTGTGGTTTGGCGTGTCCTCCACTCCTCTTTCCTTTGCCTTTTACCTCCTCATTTAGTTTACTAAAAATAGAACTAGCGGGGAATATCTGTATAAACAACAAACAGACAATGAATAAAAATAAAGGATTATGACAAGAGCTTCCGTACAACAAAACGCAAAGCAAATACAAAAGGAAAAGGAGGAGACAGGCAGTTGAACAACGCGTGAAATTATGAAACAGGAATGCGGTGCTCGCAAAAGAACAATGACAGTACGTTATGCCATATATGGAGATTATGAATATAAGTGTTATAAAGACTCGGTATTCTGTGGAAGTTTGCGTGCTGGTGATGAGAGGTAGGAACATAGAAAGGCCTATGTTCCCTGGCGATCTTGCGCGGATTACTAAACATGATACAACTGAGGAGGTTGGGGTAGGTGAGGATACTGCGAAGGAACTTCTAGATATCACAGTTTCGCTATAAGGGAAAATAGTGAATGCGATAGCGACATGATAGAATATTGCACGAAGTGTAAGACTCGTAGCTGGAGTGGTAATATGAATTGAAGTAAACGTAAGCTGACTAACTAAAAACGAGCTGTTGTGCTAGGGGTCCTCTGTTTGATTCCTGCCATCCGACAATTTTATTTATGTTTACTAATTGAACATAACGTCTTTCTTATCGACTATACCACCACTTTTTCATATCGGGTATGTTTCAAACCTCTTTCCTGGACCGATCCCGGAGGTTGTGCACAGCCGCCCCGATAATATTACATCATTTTCAGGTTTGAGCGTTATTATTGTTTCGCACTTTCAATATTTATGTCTGAAATGACTTGAGATAAAAGGCATGCGCTGCCAGTGTTTTGTTTCATGACATGTGTTTGTGGGCTGCCATTCTCACTATATTAAGCAATAATTCTGTTAACAATGTAAGACCTGGTATGAGCAACTTTAGTGATACAATGGTGGGGCAATATATAATCCGCATATACCGCGTGTCACATAACATGGCATGGAATATAGCATAAATATATACATAAATGTATATACGGATCCTCACGGTGACACCGACGGCGACAGCAAAATACATTTGTATCCACATAATTGCTATCGCAATAAAAAGAAACAATAGGTGAGAGCGATTACGTCGGCAGGGAAGTAAGAGCAGTGAAATAATCCGACCGTGCTAGCACAAGGTCCAACATCGGTGCTAGAAAATGGTGATGATATTGGCCGCGAGGAGTTACGGAGTCGCCATCTATCGGAAGCGCCTCGCTGGCGTAGTATGAGGGATCACGCGGCGCGCTCCTCATAGGTTTTGCTGTCAGAGCTCACTGAAAACACCACGTGCGAGCTCTCCCGGACATTTCTGTAAGTACTTTCGAAACGAAAGAAGTTTTTTTACTCTCTAAATAATAATCTTGGGCAAACTGAAAGCACACAATCGTTTACAGACGCTATCTCTTTACCGAATACGTACAGTGAACACCACTGCGCGCGGTCGCCACGATGGAGTTTCCCGAACCGGCTTCTTGCGTGAAAGGTAGATAAACGCTGAGAGCAAACTATGTGAAATATGTTATTATAGTGTTTGTATAACTAAGTGGAGCATAATAGAACGAAGCCTCAATGCAGCGATCGCGCAGATTCGCAGCGACCGACTGCGCGTCTACATGCTTGTCCGCGCACTGTTTCGCTTTCTCCGCGCGCGCATTTTCGCACCGTGCCATGAGCTTCAGGCCGCAGAATATGATCATTTGACAGTATACAAGCAACCACTGTTGCGTGGGCGCTATCAGAGCTGTTAAAAATAATTTCATTGTAGAGACTTCGACGCCTACGGGGACTGTACTGTGCCGTCGCGACGATTCAATCTTTTTTTTCTTCTAAATTCTTTGACCTTTCGATACTATTTCACGGGTTGCGTCGCACTGTATGTTTATCGGCGTTCTCAGCGTGAAATTTCCCGCTGCTCCTTTTTTGTAATCCACTGCATTAATTCATAACATAAACATGACCATATGCCATGCTTTCTTTAAATGGGCTTCTTACCGCTGCCTTTCCACTCCACTGAACTTGCCAGTATCTATAGCATCGACAAGTTCTAGACCAAACCGTCATGACATTAGTCGGGCAGCGGACTCGGGCGAGCGTCTCAGTGCGCGTTTTCAGGACATCGCAGACCCGGCGCCGTAGCAGAAATCTTCCTCGCGTCTGTGCTTGCTGCATACCCGAGTTGTAGCCGATGACTGTTTGCCGGTTTTATGTTTCGCGAGCCAAGCTTCACGCAGCTTCTTGTCGTGCGGCTACGTGTGAATAAGGCTGACACCGGCCTCCGTTACGTGCGTCCGGCCCTGCGGCACCGAGCAGTAGCCTACCATGTTGCGCGCCTTCAAAGGCAGCCACTGCCTATTGTAGTGCTTTCAAGCGTTGTAAAGGAGAGACTCGAAGCGGGAAAATTTCGCCACTAAATGAGGACCGCAGCGTACGAGGGAATTTAAACTTGTTTTCAGCTCGCTTCGGCGCTCCCGAAGCAGCCGACGCGGCCGCTATGTCCACGTGATCCCTCCTAGCACGTCACGCCGACGGTGGCGCCAGTTTTTCCAGTGGTGGAGCTCGAGGCCAATATAGGGTGTCCGAGCTAAATTTAACGCAGTTATTTAAAATGCGTTGCAAGATACGATTACAAGACCGACGGTGTTCTACGTCAGACCTATGATGACCTAGCACCGTAGGTATTATATTCGTATCTTGCATTGTGTATTTATTATCATTTTTTTCTTTAAACAGCTTGGCTAACGTTAGTCGAGACACAAGGTATGCTGGGAAACTTTCTGGACCCTTTTCGTAATTTCACTGTTGGATCTCGAAATGCCATTCCAGACGAACGATGCGTATTCGAATGCAGGAAGATTGTTGCGTACAACTTTCGGAGAGGTTTAGGAGGATTCAATTCCCTTGATTGTCTGCAAACAGAGCCCAATAACAGGAAGACTAAGAAAACGAAGGAGAAGGGACTGAAATGCCAACGAAACTCGCTGTCTGAAACGGAAATAGTATTTTGTTCAACACTGGCACCAACGCAAATCTGTTCGTTGCGGATGTTCAACCTAACTCGCTCAGGGCGTGTCCTCGAATTGCGCTCGTCGCTCCTACAGGGGACATATCCTGTTCACAGCGGTGCGCGAAAGAGACGTGAGGGTTCACCTGGCCAATTGACCCAGACAGGCGACCTGCGAAGAATTTCGCCCCCACTTTGCGCGCGCTTTCAATTAAGGCAGCAATGCGTAGACGAACGCACCACCTCCGGGGCCTAATAATCACCCCCCCCCCTCCTCCTCTCTCTCCGCTCAGCGACCGGTATTGCCCCGTGGCCATCACCGCTTAATGTGAAGACATTCCGGGGCGTGACTTCGCCTAATGTAGCAACTGGAAGCCTTTCTTTCTTTCTTTCTTTCTTTCTTTCTTTCTTTCTTTCTTTCTTTCTTTCTTTCTTTCTTTCTTTCTTTCCTTCTTTCTTTCTTTCTTTCTTTCTCTCTCTCTTTCTTCCTTTCTTTCTTTCTTTCTTTCTTTCTTTCTTTCTTTCTTTCTTTCTTTATCTCATTCAGTTTCGAGGGAATCGTGATGCATATCCGTGTTACACGCATTCAGGGGTTTCCCCGGAATGCTGTTGCCGTTTGGTCGTCAGTTGAGAGGCGGAATTAAGAAGCTTCGGAGCTAGCACTCTTCGAACTACGTTCCGCTAGTATGACACCAAGTATACATAAGGATGCTGTCACGCTTAAACGTCCACAGGTTTTATAGAGACACATAAGCGAATTGAGCTTGCAAACCATGTGGTGATCACTAGCGTATTTTAGCCGTAGATGTAAAGAATTTAGTATCTATGCTACCCAGAGTTTAATTGCCGGTTTATTGACTATGGTATGCAATTTTTAAGTGGTTGCATTAATCATGGGTCCGCACAGTGACCATGAAATCTTCAACAACATTGACAAGGTAAGAAACCGACGATTCAATTGTTTTACAATCTTCCCTTCGTAAAGCGCCGTAAACCACACTTCTTCAAAAGAATGAAAGACCTTTAATAGAACATTTGCCAAGACATTGGCTATCCTATCAAACCCTCTAACAACAATTATGAGATTTCTTATCACTTGGTGAGACATTTCACGTGAAAAAACAACAACAACAACAAAGAAAAGAACCTAATTGAGCTCATCCTAAGCACAACTTCCTTTCAACACATAGAGCGCTGAAATAGACTCCAGACAAATTTTCGTGCTCAAAACTGATTCTCGAGGTTTTTTGCGTGTTGGATAATCACGCCGATATTTCCAGAAAACACTAAGTCATGCATTCCAGCACTTCCGTTCCGAGCAGAATAAAACTTGTCGTTCAAGTACATATTAACATTTCAAT
Organism: Dermacentor variabilis; assembly: GCF_050947875.1. Lineage (NCBI taxonomy): Eukaryota > Metazoa > Arthropoda > Arachnida > Ixodida > Ixodidae > Dermacentor > Dermacentor variabilis. The sequence continues at coordinate 159,129,266 of NC_134574.1, read as the reverse complement.
TGTTGTAATTTCTCAATTGCTTTGCCGATTTGCCGATTTCACAATTTGTTTTGATGGTACCTTAATTTTGCTCCAAATTCCTTACGCTGTGTAATTGTAGTTTTCTGCATGACGTTCTCATGTCTCCTTTTTCCTTCTATTCTGCACGCTCTGTTACTGGTTCACGCGAAGGCTACGGTGTCTGTGAGGCGGAGTGATTGCCGTTGTTTATTATTTATAAAGTGTCAAATGGCTCTTAAATAAAAATATCTGTCGAAATTTCCAGGGAAACTCGAGGAATGTTCATTCACTACTTCATAAGTACGAGGGCGAACCAGAAAGTATTTGTTCCTACTGTTTATTAGCCAAAATAAGGTACCTACAGGCAATTACAAATATAGGTACTGCTAATATATATATATATATATATATATATATATATATATATATATATATATATATATATATATATATATATATATATATATATATATATATATTTATATATATATATATATATGTGTGTGTGTGTGTGTGTGTGTGTGTGTGTGTGTGTGTGTGTGTGTGTGTGTGTGTGTGTGTGTGTGTGTGTGTGTGTGTGTGTGTGTGTGTGTCTACCTTACACTGTTTTTACACATAGTCGCCACACCGGTTCAGACATTTGTCCCATCAGAGCAGTACACTTGAGATGACGCTGTGGTAGAATTCGTCCGGCTGACTGTGGGACCACCGTCGGACTGCTGTTTTGGCTTCATCGTTGCACATGAATCGCTGTCCTGCCAGGAACTTCTTCAGCCGATCGAAAATGTAAAAATCACTAGGGGCGAGGTACGGTCTCCAGGGCGGGTGGTCCAGACTCTCAGTGAAAGGGCCGGAGCTTGTCGGCGGTTCTGATTGCTACATGTGCCCTCGCATTGTCGTGGAGGAGAACCGCGTTGTCCACATGGAGAATCCCTAGGCGGTTTCGCCTGACGGCAGTGAACAGAGGTGACAGTGTGGAACAATAACTGTCGGCATTGATGATCGCAGCTTGTGGCATGAAATACAGTAGGAGCGGTCCTCGGCGACTCCAGAAGACCGCTAACATAACTTTCCCAACCGATGGCGCTGAACGGATTTTTTTTTGTCACAGGCGAACCCGGATTATTCCACACCATGCTCTGCTGCTTCAATTCCGGCGTGCAGTGCAGTATCCACGTTTCATCGCCAATAACAATGCGGTGCAGGAAACTTACCTCGGCATATTGTTGCAGGTGATTCGGTGAAGCAATCATTCGCTTGCCTTTCATCATGTCATCCAACTGCTTAGGCACCCACGGGTATGAAATTTTCCGGTACCCTAAGGTGCCGTGAATGATGTCGTGAACACTGCCATAGGAAGTGACAAGCTCCCTGGAAATGTCCTTGAGGTGCACACGCCGATTCACTCTTACTATTGCATCCACGCGGGAAATGTCGGTCAGCGACGCACGCGGCCTCCCCGAGCGCTCACTCTCATGCAAGTCTTCACGGCCTCTTGCGAACTCACAGCCCCACCTCACCCTTATCAAACGGAGACACCTTTCCCCATACGTGGGCTGCGTTTTCCTGTGCATTTTGATGAGCATTCGCGCCTTGCTCCTTAGAAAACGAACGAATCACATTTCGCTGCTCGTACGCCGTGGACGTGTGAAGCACAACCGCCGTCTTCAACAACTGACAGCAACGCCGTGCCGCGGAGCTACCAGCAAATAAGGCCGGGTTGGTACAAGAAAGGTCTACCTCTGGGAATGGATATGTTTACTTCACACTTACACCCGTAATTTGGCTAAAAAAATAAAGGCAAAGACTTTCTGATTCGCCCTCGTAGTATTCTCCCCTCTAGAAGTACAATAAGAACTTTGACTCAATAAGTCGACGGGAGTAAAATTTATTAAGGCTTGATTGGGGCACCAGTGAGCAGAAAGAAACCATTGGGCCCGTGGCCACTGACAACACTTCAAAAGCATATGCTTGCCTATTTGTCAGGTACTGTTGGACACCTTTCGGCACCTATGGCAGAACGCAAGCGTAATATTTTCTTAGAAATATTGCAAAGGTGCAAGCTTTTTTCCTTTTACTTGTAAGCCTAATCTTTCAGTAAACGATACAGAAAGGTATACCAAGGGATAACCATTAATTTTCTTAACTTTATTTAGAAGAAAGCTTTATTTATGCGGCTATATAACTAAAGCCAGTTGCTGGTAGTTCCAGCCATGTGACAAGCGCCAATTGTGCCCTTCTGTCATGCAGAACATCACCATCCGTGGACAGCCTCTCCAACTAGTCCTTTGATAGTCCTCGAAAACCTGAGGAGAAGCGGGCAAGACTGGTAGCAGTCGCACCACCCACAGTAATCAATGGTGCACCCTTCAAGGGAATCTGCTCAACTTCATCAGAAATCGACAGCGCTTAGCAGCGGTTCTTTGACCACAGCAAGCGGTATCCTGTTGCAAGACCACCGCTTCCACACAATCTAAGCCTTAGCTCGGACTCGAGACCAGAGGGCGAGAGTACGACCATCCCTGGGACTTGCCAAGGATCAAGCGCAGCAATGGTGACTCGCCTCCACAAGCCCCCGACCATAGGTCCCGGATGGTAGCGCTGGAACGCCTTAAGGCAGTTCGTTGTAGACTGCCCATTGTAATGAGAGAGAAGCAGACAATCGGCCGTCTGCCAAAACGCTTGTTTCACTTCTGACTTCCTCTTCTTTCCTCGCGCACGTCGTGCAAACACATTTCTTAGTCTTCACACTGAGTATATAGGCTAAGCCACGTTCAAAATTACGTCACGTTAGAAATCCATAACCGGTATTCCCGTAGTGACACTATTTAGTCTTTAGAAAAATCGTGTAAGCGGTGGCGGCAGACATTCCTCTAGAGGAATTCTGTCTCGCCTCTTCCCGGGCCTCCTGAATTGTATATTGCAGGTCTCGCGGTGGGACCAAATCAGTGGCGACGACGGCTCGAAGCCTACCGCTGCCGCGCAACGCTCAGAGAAGACGTGCCGGCCTGGCTCTCATCGATGGTCAAGCTCGCACTGACTAGGCGAGCGCGGCGCTTCTCTTAGCCAGGTGCGCAGCGAGGCACGTGGTCACGCCACAGATTAGGCAGCATAAGTATGTATCATTTAGTGCAAAGCCATGCAGACTCTTTTTAAATACAGTGCAGAGCATCACAAGGATCAGCGCAATTCATTTTATTACTGCGTGCACCACGAATCGTTTTTGATACATCCGGAATTATAGGAATCTTGGGACATGCATGTTGCGCCTTGCAGCTCTGTTTGAAGAAAAGTTATTTATTCATTTATTAAACAGTAAGCAACAGTAAAAAATATTATAGCATGGGTACCAAAGAACAGAAAAAAGAAAGAGGTATGTGTGCCCTTCGCGGTGTTTCCAAAAATTATCGGGAACCGCGCTGTCCTGGGGCAGTCTGAGATTACCTCTGGGCAACAGATTATTATTCAGCACTAGTACAATTGCACAGTGCATTTGTGCAAGGGAACAAACAGGGACGACAATGTCAAACATAGCGATTTGCAGCGGCTTGGAGTGCCTCATCCTATATAAAGGGCAACAGTTTTTTTCTCTGAGCATGCGGTATTTGCATACCACCGCAAGACATGTACGAAAGACTCGCGGTTGCTTTCTAAAGGCGACTTATGTCTTATGAACATACTTATCCGCAATCTTCCAAGACGGCGGCTCATGTGGTGTGCGCTGATGCCGCGGAGATACACACGTCAAGTATTATTTAGGAATAGGTTACTTTTCTCGCTTATACCCGCCGTGGTTGTTCAGTAGCTATGGTGTTGGGCTGCTGAGCACGAGGTCGCGGGATCGAATCCCGGCCACGGCGGCCGCATCTCGATGGGGGCGAAAACACCTGTGTACTTACATTTAGGTGCACGTTAAAGAACCCCAGGTGGTCGAAATTTCCGGAGTCCTCCACTACGGCGTGCCTCATTATGAGAAAGTGGTTTCGGCACGTAAAACCCCATAATTTTTTTTCTCGCTTATACTGTATGAGTCATCTTTGCTACTGCAAGTCGCACGAACGTACAGCCGAGACGAATGTTTTATACGCTACGTGGGTGGCAGTTTATTGTGACAGGCGGCTTAGTTTAATGCTTTTTCATTAATTGTGAGGCTTTTATCTGGCCCGTGGAACAGTAAAAAAGACAAATAAATAAAAAGCCCATCATTCGATCTTGTTTCTTTCTTAAATTTAACAAATCATTTAAACACCACTAAAAGTAAGCGCTTATCGAGAACACTGTTGTAACTCTCAAAGCGCCTTGTTTTCTGAAGATGATTTTTCTAGTGTTGTTTTTCAGGCGACTAAAGAAGGAGATATATGTTGTCACCGAGAAACGGTGCTGGCTGGTCCTTGTTACATTGGACGCACAAACCTGAAATATTGCATTCAATTTCGTTCACGAAGGAGAAGAACTTCCTATGGTCGGCTGATCGCTGTCCTACAACATATCATTTTATGCAAATTTAGCTGTAAAAAGGGCGGGTTCACTCGGAGAGAAACAACGGCACTGTATCCACGTGCTAATTTTGTCTAACAACGCATCCGTAATGTTGTTTCAGAGACGTTGTATGTACTCCTTCCAGTCCATGTGAGTTAATTACGTTTATGCACCTTTGGGCGGCCTGATCGACTCCGCTTTGTAATTTTAGCAAGCGTAAGTGTTTGCCGGCAATATAACGAAGTTATACTGTTTTCTGAAACTCGTTTCACCGGGGAAGACGGTAATGGTGTCTTTCCGTGTCCCAGAACGTTCGTGCCAACGACCCCTGCACAGAGCAGCAAAAGTAACAAAAGTGCTCGCAATCCAGTTTTTATTATCTCTACTTCTGTGAGCAACGCAGTATATGCAAAGTGCTTCATCTATTCCTCTCTATAAGTTGCCGCAAAATTGCCGCGCGACTGGTCGCTCGAGGCGCTTTGCTTGCATTCGCGGGCTACTTTCACGCTCGGGAAAACACTTTTATGTAGCATGTATTGAGCAACTAAAAGCTGTATCGTGAGTTTTACGTGTAACTACAATTTTCTCATTGATAATTTTCATCTAATTATAATACTAGAAAGTTGATTAATTATTCAAGAATAATTATGTAATTAGGCTGAATGCAAAACATAATCCGAGTATCTCCAAGCGACGGCAAAACAACATTACCTCGGTTCTGTCCGGCTACGTGGCATTCGCATGTTTCTAAATCTTGGTGCACGATAGTTGGAACAACCTGTGTATATGATCTCAAGCACAGCTTCACGCATGCTGACATGCGTAGCACATGCAAGCAAATCATCAACAGCAACCACGTACGCGTACGCGTACATACACGCGCAAAAGCGCAAAAGCGCACAATGCGCAATGCGGCTTTACACTTCAAGTTCTGTAGTTTATGGAAGACACGAAGACATCTACCTTAAAAAAGAACCACTGAGAACGAAGAACAAACTGTGAGGCCTGTGACTGAGTGAAAGGTCGTAGGTGAGGTCGGGTGCAACGTGCATTTCCCGTAATGAGGACCGGAAGGACGCACACACCCATGCTATGAGTGTAACTGCTTGATGTGCCCGCATGGGCTCGACCCAGTCGAGACAGGTTGCCAGATGACTCGTCGCGATTTCACGTGCGCTGCTGCGCGTTCCACCCTGCAGCATCATGGCGTGCTGGCGTAGCAGCCCTATACATGCGTATTGCTACGGCGCCCATTACGTTTATTCTCCAGCGAAGACAACAGCAAGGCGTAAGTACCATCTCTGAATGTGCCTTTGAGTGGTCTCGATGATGTCACGCTGTTAACGGTGCTACGGGGCGGCATAGAGAAAAAGAACAACCATACAGTGCGCTTAATTGCGTTTCTGCCCTGCATTTGGTATATTCCGTCCAATTCGTTTAGTACTGTCTACCTTAAATGGAACGCCTGAATGGAAATGAAGACGCACGCCACTCCGCAGCTGTCTTCAGCCAAGTCCCATCCGCAGCCAGAAGTCGGCAAAAAAATATGGTCATTCTCACGACGTGTGTGACAATGAAACATAAGCGAAATTAATGGAGATCTCAAGTACTGTTGGATTAGATGCTACGCGAAGCGTCTGGAACCTAGTTGACCATTCAGCATCGTTTGCGGTTGTGCACAGGGTTACCAAATGGTCAATGCGTTTGTGTAAGGCGAGCAATCGTGTGTGACGCAAGCCTGTGTGATGGCAGCAGCGAGATGACGACGGTGGTGGCGACGGCAAGAGTATGATGGTGATGGCACAGCAAGTGGTTTCTTGTACTCCGGCAAACAAATGTTAGAAGTACTTCCTTCACGACCTGATTTGGTTCCCGTTCCCGACGGCGGTACATTGTCACGCAGTGTCCACGTAGCGCTAGCTGTTACACTGAGAGAAATGGGGAATGTGTGGACCGATATCGACGACGGTACATTGTCACGTAGTGCCCACGCGGAGCTGGGGAATGTGGACCAATCCTTACGGCGGTACACTGTCACGCAATGTTTAAGTAGCGCTAGCTGCTACGCTGAAAATACTGGGGTATACGGAACGACCCCGATGGAGGTACATTGTCACGCAGTGTCTATGTAGTGTTAGATGCTACAATCAAAGGACTGTGCAATATGGGCCAAACCCGAAGACTGTGCGAGGACGGTGACAAAGCGTTTCAAATCTCTAGTTGCTACAAGAGAATAATGGTAAAAACTGGCGCGCTCTCGCTTTTATAAGCAATTTGTTCCTATGCGTTGTGGTGCACCGCCAATAGTCTGTTTTTGGCACGAGAGAAGTACGCATGCGTCTGTGGCCAGCTCGGTAGAACATGAGACCGTGTGATGAGAGATTTTGATTCGGTGCCACCGTGAGACCCGCAATATACAATCCAGGAGGCCCGGAAAGAGGCGAAACAGAATCCTGTCTGCTTGTTACAAAGAACCTGGTTGGAGGCAAGCGATTCATTGCATAGAGTGTTCAGAGAAGGCACCTCAACTAGAGTATGAATTGTGGAAGCGATCTGTGAAAATTGACGCCTGAAGCCAACTGTGGCACGATTAAATAAGCGCAGTTACAATGTCAAAAACAGCAATTTTTGTCGTCACAGTGCACAGTACAGTATTAACATATAGGAACGTGTCGAGAAATGCAGTTAATTCGTCATTTATGGCGGTAAAGTTAGCTTTTATTTTGTAAATATGTATAGTTTTTCTGGTTTTATTTGGTTTGCGGGTTAAAGCGTTAATTGAAAATGCAAGTAGGCAGTGATCGCTTATACCAGGTAGGTGTGTAATCTCCGAGCAGCGTCCGTGTGTTGTCTTGTGGTGCAGTTGTAGATGCGGTAGTTGCTGACGGCGCCGAACAGCGTCTGTGTCCTTTTCCAAAGCAAGCAAAACCGTGCTATCACTCGACAAACTTGGTTTAACCGCATTCAACTACGGCATTCTTTTTGTTTTCACACGTGCCTCATAGCTCAATTATCTGCTGCGGATCAATAGAAAGTAAAGTGCTGATAGGTAACATTGTCACCGTGTCGTCAAACTGAAAAAGAAACCACGCGTGTCTGCCTGCCCTGTGCAGTCAGACGCACTCCCTGTTCTTCTTTTTTTGTAAACAAGGCAGTAAATCGCTAATACCACTCCTTATGCAAATAAATTTAGGCCGTCTGTACATGTTGTACAGAGACGTTGTATAATTGCTTTATAATCATGAAGACTTCTCCTTTTCTCTGTTTGATGTCTACATAATGTATAAAAAAGAATTCCTTACCAAGTCAATTTAATTTGGTCTCCTTATTCACAAACAGTCCAGCGAGAAGATTGTAGAAAGTCTATAGACATCAGTAATGTGTTTGTGGACATCATCAGAATGCGGCGGTCGTGATAGTAATGCACACTGTTTCGGCACTTACTCCTCCTGTAAGCGTCATTTTCGGTGTCGCCTAAGATCTGTCAGCAACAATACATCAATTTGATTTCTCGTAGAGATGATAACCAACTACTTCGCGCACTGCTTGCCGTCCTTCGAGTAAAGTAAGCACCTCTTTCGCGCACACATGAGAAAACGATTTGCTTCCGACGCTGTCCACGAGCCTCCTGATTTCGACGCAGGAGTGCTCTGTGTGACACGACGTCCCTCGCTTAGTCCTTCCTGAACTTCTGTACTGAAAGAAAGGATTTTATGGAAAGCACCGCGTAATACTTTCCTCATGCTGTCCGCGAACCTCCTCCTGCAAAACAAAAGTGCTCCTAAAAAACGAAATGAAGTGTCGCGCGTCACCCACTTCGCTGCACTGAAAGCAACACCGAGAAGTATGGCGCCCAGTATTAGAGAGAGAGAGAGACAAAGGAAAGGGGAAAGGCAGGGAGGTTAACCAGATAGGTAGACCCGGTTTGCTGCCCTAGGCTGGAGAGAGAGAGCAGGGGGAGGTAATGCGATAGCAAAGTAGAGATAAAGAAAGAAAGGAGCATAAACATACAATCACAGTCCATAAAAAGGTGAGTAGGCCGATTGTGCTACAAAACGGCACGGAGGTCTCTATACTACGCAGAGTAACTGAGAAAAAATGAACTTATACGCTCGGTAGGCACAAATGAAGTACGGTCACGCGTCAGTCGACATAGCGCAGCCACAGGGCTGCGATAGTGTCACTTAGTGTGAATGAGACGCCCGCTACTCATCAAAAGCCGAACGTCGTTACAGCTAAAGAGCGAACAAATCAAGGAAACCCCGGGGGCTCACACCGGCATCCCCACAAACCTACCTCCCAACTATCTCCTTGAGCCCTTCGGATTACGTAAGATCAGCACTTTCACGCATCAGTCGCTACGACTACCGAGCCACGCGCTGCCCTGCGGAGGTTGTCATCAGCGGCATCACGGTGAATAGCGAATCACTCTAGATTCGCTGCACTGAACCACTGATCAGGAGCGAAGGCTATTATTGACGGCCGTGACATAACCTCCTCGATATTCGATGTGTTCTGAAATGTTCTGCGCATTATAGCTGCTATTAACTGGGTAAGCCAAAAAATACAAGCAGCCCGTATGCCCGCGGGCTATAGAAAAGCTTCGCAGAAAAGCGGACGATCGCCTTGGGTGCTAAAGGTGCCGTCTTAAATAAATAGCAAGAAAAGAAAAAAGAAAACGTATGAGGAGGAAGACCCGACAATTTGCCGAAACGACGACGCTGGTGGTTAATTGGAGGTCAAGCGTTTCGCGCATTTTATGTGCGCGCAATCGCCCGAGAAAAGTGCAGGGAGCGATGTTAGAATAGAGAGAGAGAGGAAGAAGAAGAGGCAGTGTGATGAAATTCGATGCAACGTTTTGTAAGACAAGCAAGCCCACCGCTCACACAATATTCTCTCACATTCTGGCAGAGCGTCGTCCGTGCTCCCCAAAGCACATAAAAAAAATGTGACACACGCGATCAGCATTACGTATAATGATCTTCCATTGCTTGCTTCTGTTGTATTGTGTTACTTGCTGCGAGTCTTGAAAACAAACAGGCAATGGGTGCACGCGCGTCTGGGGTGCTCGCGAGCAAACAGTTTGAAGGGAGAGGCAGATCAAACGGCTAGAAAGAAAGAAAAAAAAAAGAGACCAATTACCGAGCGAGTACAAATCGTACGCCGATGATCGCTCCGTATTACGAGCGCATATCATCTTGCGTCTAAAGACTGCGTATAAAACGAGCCGCCACTTTCTACGCTGCTATAACTGGCGATTATTGTCGGTTTTTCTTTCTCCTTCGCTTGGAGTACAGAACATATAAGTAGAGGAACGGAAACACTGTCAAGGTATACCTTCCTGTTCCTCTCTCTCTCTCTCTCTCTCTTCCTCTCCATCTTAGGCCTTCTATATGAAGCGGTTCGTTCTTCTGTTACACGCATTGCGTTAGCGGCCCTCGTGGGCCAGGCTGCGTGATTACAGAGCAGCGTGACAGCCCGGAATGGGTCCCACGGGTACAGGCAGATAGGGGGGGGGGGGGGGAAGACAGGCCCGTGTCTCTCCTCCAGTTGCCGTCGAAGCCGTCGCCGCGCTACGCGAGTCCTCGGTCGTGCGCGAACCTTATCATCGCCATCTCCTCCCCGTCTCCGCCCCGCCTCGTTAGGGCTGTTTGTCTTTTGGTCCACCCGTAATCGCCGGCGGCCCGGCGTATGGCATCAGCCGTCGGGCCCCCGTATATGCTATACGCGATGGAGCCTGTATACCGCGGCATTCTCTAACATGTCACCCGGGTGTGTCTATACCTCGACTTACACCTCGTGCCTTTCACGGGACGAGGTGCATAAGAGGTACCTCCTCTTATGGGAGCCTGCAATCTACCGTCTCAAGAAGCCGAAAGAGCGAGGACGCGCAGGCAAAAAAATAGAAAGAAGAAACGCGCTTGGAGTTACAATTATAGTAAGGCGACGGCATGCGTTAATGACGAGATGAGAAACTGCGGTGTCCACAGGGCCCCCACGGTGACAGTTTCGCCGGCCCTCGGAGCGCAAGTTGCGGTATCCCGACGTGTGATGGCGACGGGTCTGGGCATGGCAGAGGCACTGCCCCCATCGCACCACGGCTATAGCTCTCAAGAGCGAGTCGCGCTAATGGCGAGGCAGTGCCGGTGCCTTGCCGACAACCGCTCTCCTTCTAGTTAGTGTTACCGCCTCGATTAAATTTCCTTTTTTTTTATACTGTCTCGACCTTCACAGGCAGCAGCAGGGGCGCAGCCTACACCTTTCCCTTATATATATACCTCCATTTTATGAAAGAAGAGTGTAAATGCATCACCCAAAAAGGCTACCCACTCTTCCACAGAGTGTTCGCTGAACAGAGTGTTTATTAAGCAGGCTTGAAAAGGGAGGAGAGGAAGCATGGTGTCGCTGCAGGGAGTGACTGTCGAGGACGCTTAAGCGAGGGCTTACGTAAGTGCCATTAGTAAAATGTCAGTTGCCGGTGAAGCCAGCAATCACTGATACAAAAAAAGGAAGAAACTTTTTTTCTCTTTAAGTCTCATTTCCGGACAAGAATTCGTTATTTCGAGTGTTTTTAATTACAGGTGGACTTTATATTTACGTTTTCGTAAGCCATATAATAAATCCAGCACATAGAATGCGGAAAAAAGACTCCACTGGTGGAATCAGAATTTACGATGGCCCGAGCTCTCTTGCTTTTGATTCAAATGCTTACTTTGTAAGATAATAAGTAATCTGTGATGTTCCATTAAACATGTCAAGGGTATGAGTGTGCGTCAGAATGAACCTGAAAAAAAGAAACTTTCTTTATCGGGAATGTTTAGATGGACCAAAGTCAGTGTTAAGCAGCAACGCATCACGAAGGCAATAGAATCTTTCGAAACAAAGTATAACACCTGGTACTTAGGAGCTGGAGTATGAGCATTAGGCAACAACAAAAAGTGTTTCAAGAATTATCAGTTTCTAACTTACGAGCAAACCCGTGTGTTGAACGGAATTTTCATCGCCGTGTAATTCACCATTTGCTACGTCATTCTGTCGCTAAACACGGGCGTGAAGAAAAACAGCACGTCAGTGCCGATGGCTGCAACCTGTCGGCGCATGAACACAAAAATGGAGTTCCTCTAACGCGTGCATAACGCTCACTTCGTGGCAAGTTAGACAGACACAGCCTTGTGGTTATACAAGAAATCCGGTGGCCTCTGCTAGAAATCAGCTCTTAAATAGAATATAGGTCAATGAATACTATGGAAATCCGCAAATTGAAGGAAGCTTCATGAAGGATTTAACTTTTTTTCATGCACCTTGGAGTCGGAGGAGGCTACAACGGAGGCGCAAACGTGTTTCTCAACAAGAAAGCTTCGTAGACGAAGAATACTTTGCTCTTGGGGGATCGAACTAGAGACCAACACCTTTTCCTGGCGGCTGCTCTGCACCGTCTGATCTAATCAAGATATATATATATATATATATATATATATATAGACGATGGCAGCATGAGCCCGAAATATTTGACGACTCGAAGAGCTGGAGCGCTGAAAACCAATTTAGTATCAGAAAACTAAGGAAGGCGGTGGAACATTTGCTACAAAGCAGTCAATTTGCACTACTCGTCGAACACAATCGTTTGCCTGTCACTGGAGCTGTATGTATATCTTTCACGAGTAAGTCCACGCCAAGTATTACAATTTCCGAGACCACGTGTTACACCGCCGTCGTTTAGAGATGTAGCATTCGAAAGACCATGTCTACCTATACAAATGTCAGGCATATTTGGTAAGGCAAAGCGGAGCGTCGTTGTCAAAATTCAAGAAACGTCTTGAAGAAAACACGTCAGGCCTTTGCACAAGGATAGGAAGTGAGATGCATACTCTCCCTCACAGCGCCTGATTGTACTGGCAGACTTCTTTCTTTTTCTATTGTCAAGGCGACGCGGTGTCGCGAGCGCCCGTCGGTCGCATACCAGTGCCCTCGCACCCACAAGCTCTTCAAAAACGTAGTCCGACGTGGCTTGGATGCCAGCGTATACACGCATGCGCAGACCGTGAGCACGCGGGCCGTTAGCGCACAGTCCATCATGCGTCTACTCGTCGCCGTCCTGGCCGTCCTCCCTGATTTGTATATCTGCTGCGCGATCTCGACACGCGAGAGACGCCCCGGGATGAATATTTCAGGAGCCGCTCTCGCAGAGGCCGCTATACGCTTGTCCACATAGAGCCGCGGCGGAGAGCGAAAAGCAAAGGAGCCGAAACGTCCGCCCCTCATCTCTGTCAGCCCGGCGCGTGCTACTGCGCGCGTGAGTATATACAGGCTCACGCGCGGCGGCGTCGGGAATTGAGACGCCACTGCATAGAATGGCTGAAATTGAGAGCAGCCTGCAGGAGCGGACGTTTAAGGAGGCCTGACATTGATTTTCACCTAAGCCGTGAATCAATTATCTCATTTTTGTTCTCATTGTTTGTTTCGTGGGGCTTACAACGTCCCGAGGCGACGCTACGGCTACGAGATTAACCTTTACATTTTGTGTGTGTGTGCGTGTGTGTGTGTGTGTTTTAACGTGCGCCTAAGTCAAAGTACACGGGCATTCTTGCTCAGAACGAGGCAACTCAACCTCGTTCTCAACAGCTTATATATATATATATATATATATATATATATATAGCGCGTTAATCTCGAGCCACAGACGTGGGGCGCTGAGAGGGATAGGCTTTTACCGGCTCTTGACAAACTCAAGAACAGTCTCGAATGCGTTTAGGTGCCGTCCGGTTTACTGTGAATGAAGGGAAGTGGAATGATCGCCTCTGCACTGAAGTTCGTGCTCTATAGTAAACATGCTGCCCTGTGTCCCGACTAGTTTCTTATTATCGGGACCCAACTAGATTGAAATTTTCTCCCTAACATATTCGATCGCCCCAAATACATGTGAAAGGTTCACCTACCCTCGCAAACGTCATACCGTAACTCTTTGCGACGGGTTTGCAGCGACACTGAAAGTATAACTCCGATAAAAGCAGCTCGGACTGACGCGTTAATTTTAACCACGATAGTAGCACTCAGTGTTGTGGACTCAACCCTTTCAGCATAATCTCAAGGGTGCTTGCGACAGGACATGCTCCCCGACTCCGCGGTATAGGCGTGATCCGTTAAGACATCTGCCCACAGCATCGCGCTATGTTCTGTGTATAAGTGAGGCTTTCTTTTCATTGTTCAGCAGTTGTGAGAGATTTTCGTCATTTCTTTTTCAACTTTTTTTCTCTTACTTATTGCTTTGTTCTTTACTTACAACTCGGAATAGCCGGTTTTTTTTTTTATTCGTCAAACTTTCCATTTTGTCGCGGTTACTAAACAATGACAACGTGGCGGCCGTCACGGCGACATCGTGCATTGTTCCTACTCGGGGCAGTCGCGGCGATGAGGGATGATATATAGCTTACGCCAGCGCAGCGGCTCGTCAGGTCTGCGCAACGTGGAGCGTGGCTATACAAAGTCAGAGTCAAAGTCAAAGCCACTTTAACAGTACGATCCGCACCCGCCGCGGAAGCTGATCTGCGACCTCGCTCGAGTCGTTTCAAATCCGGCGCGTCGGCGGCGTGAGCAGTGTGGCGTCGGCGAGGGCGCCTTCTTGCCCCTCGTCGAGTCCGGTCGAAAAGCGTGGCCGTCGCGTCCCGCTGAGCGTGACCACACTGACCCCTCGCGCTGAATCAAGGGGGCCTCGTATCCTCCTTGCTCCCGGCGAAAGCTCGCGCTGCCGGGAGGCCCCGTGCCCCTGTGGAAAAGGAGCCATGGTGTGAGCGAGAATTTTCAGACGTCAATTGAACCCATTTTGTCCGAATCCGCGCTCCGTCACTTCGGTATCACAGGGGGCTTAGTAGAGACCGGACGTTTAGGCACTAAAGAATTCTGTTTTAGTCGCCTGTAACATGCACTGAAACTGTCTTTTAAAGCATATATAGGCAGCAAATACTGTTCTTCTGGCGTGTATATAGGCTCCGTTAATATGAATTTCCGCTGCGCGTGTAAGGATAAAATATGATTTTTCTAGGGAACACAGCACTAAACCACTGTTTTGTGAAATACACTTGAGTTTTTCTGTATAATACGGAATGAGGCAAGTTGCGTAGGTTACAAGATTTGCCTAAAATTTAGAGTGACAAGGGCTCAATGAGAAAAATTGTGAAAACAGTGACACCGTCTCTGGTATTTTGGCTTTCGCGTTGCATGGTATTCGACTGGTGTGCATGCCTGCAGAAAAGGAACGGCAAACATCCACCGAAGTTAAGTGCTCATATTTGCTGTACGGAACGTTCGATGATCCAACGCTCTGTGGCATTTCGGAATGTTTACCTGACAGGACCTTTGACAGTTCTTTTAGTACCGAAAAACCCGAAATGTTCATCCAAGCCAGATTGAAGTCTCGAGCTGACACTATCAGCAACAAGTCCATCTTGTATGGTGGCGAGCCCTTAACATTCACAATGAGCCCCACATTCTGGATCCAAGCAGTGCCCGAGCATTCAAGTTTCTCGATGATGCCGGCTAAAAACGTTAAGCGAGCTCACAAGCAAGCTAAGTCACCTTCAAGTGTGTCGTCACGTAGAGCAGTTTTAGTAAGATCTTGATGAGGGCTAGTTGGTTACCACAGCGCTTGTCTGTGGTATTTGTTCCCTTCTGTCCTTGTCTTTTTCGCGCTGTTTAACCTCAGCTCTAAGCAGTTTTAGCCCTTCTCTCTGTGATGCCATCTTTTTTCTCAAAGCTGTTAATACCAGCCTTTACACCGACAAAGTGTTTGTGGTAATAATCGGCTGCTTGGGGCAAGTTACCTAGCGGACTATACCATTATAAGCGAGATAAGGCTATAGGGGAAAATTTTTAGGCTCTCAAAATCTTAATGTAGGCACAAACATCAAAATAAGCATATATAGGCTCAACAAATGTTAAATAAGCACGACAAACACGTAAAGAAAAAAAATACGCGTTTTACCTAATGTTTCGGATTCTAGTGATGAGAGAGCTTCAATTGCCGCAGAGCGACCTCTGCTGAATTACGTGGAGTATTCTTGAAAGGCCAACAAATTTCGCATGTTCCCCCAGCCTTGAATTCATGTTCAACGACAGCATCGCGTTCTGGCAGCAGAAACTGTGCCATTTGGTTTGTTGGTTGTTGCATGTGTAATGGCAAAGCTGACTCAAGGAAATTATCCAAGAGTTTCGGTGGTTTGAGCAATCACGAATATTAAAGCAATTTTGAAAAATCGTGGAGCTAAAGCTAATGAACTAGACATTTTGAAAATAAACGTTAGAGAATACCAATATGCAGAGGTAGATCACGAGACTCTGACAGCGCCGCATAATAATATTATGATAGAAAAAACTGTCATTCATCAGTCTGTAGCACGAACCTACAAAGTAAACCCATGCGAGTTTCATAAAAAAATTTTTCACAGTCGAGAAAAATTTTATCTGGTAGATCCATGGGTCGAACCCGGGACCAACGCCTGTCTGAGGTTGCTTCCCTACTATTAGAGCTAATCTGGAGACTAGCTGGGGCGCAGAAGGAAACCAAATTTATTGAAAATTTCGAAGCATAAGAATACAGGACATGACGAGTATGTATATGGTTCCTCGAAGAGGCCCTATTGGATTTTATTTGTAGCTTCGTTTAACTGTATAGGGCGGATGACAATTTTCATTGTCGCGAATCCTTCTCCGCATTGGTGATTTCGGAAGAGCTGATTTATTATATCATCTGTCTCTGCGGTCAACAACGTTGGGCACAGGATTACGTGCAGTAAAAGGGGGATTCCGAGTTTAATAAAGCGGGAGATATTAGCCTGGCTGACCGCTTAGTTTGATACTCCGGGTGCTGGACGGTAAATGTGACATACGCAGTGATCACACAAGCAGCACACTCCCACAGACAAGTACGCGTGTAAAAGTTAATCAGAAAGTTTCTTAAGGGCTTGTTTCTTAACCAGCAGCCGAGTGTGGCGATTCGCCACAGCCCAAGAGTACCTCACAGATTTAAACTTGCAGTAGCACTGCGAATGAGGCACGACCCAATCGTGTGACCAGATTTTTTTTTATTTCGGCGGACCAACGGTCGCTGGGTGGGTGGCAGACTGGTAGATATAATTTTCCTAGAGGAGGAGGCACGTTCCCGGTGTGTCCTATTCCTCTCCGTAACTACGCCACGGGTACCACCTTAGAAACTTGTCTCTCTGACAAATGACATCGTCATTCAGATAGGACACATAGGACACCTTAGTTCTCAGAAACGTTGCATGCAGAACGTTATATTGGAAAATACGTCAAAAATTTTTGCATCTAATAGTTCGTGTGTGACACGTTGAGCCTGACGCGGCGAAGGCATGCTTGTTCCTGCCTCGCAGCATGTAAATGTCACAAGAATTATCAATTTTATGAAGGACTGATCATGGACTATTACAATACGGAGGCCTCTGGGCATCAGAGGTGCCTGTGAGCCGACATTATCATTACAGGTTTTACGACGTGATTATTTTATTGCGCAAAGGCAGGGGTGCGCGCACTGGTACTATTCTGTCGGTCAAAATTTCGTGCTATATGACGACCTGTTCGGACGCCCAGCGCCATAAGCACTGTCCCAGGCCTTCGCCCCAACACCTCTCATCGTTTTCGGACACAAAAACAATGACGACGCGAGAAATCGGGACGAGTAGGCAAAGCTTTGTTTTACTACTCGTAAAACACAAAGAAAAGAAGAAGTTCAAAACACTACTGATTGCTTTATAAAAAAAATTCGTTCTCTCATGAGAGAGAGAGAGAGAGAGAGAGAGAGAGAAGGGAAGACGGAAAGGCAGGAAGGTTAACTAGACTGAGTCCAGTTTGCTACCCTACACGTGGGGAGGGGAATGGGGAGTGAAAGAGGAAGAGAGAGAACTTAAGTGTAGGACGTCTATAGTCGGGCACACAAGTCTGTTGCCCTCAGGTAGCGAAAAAGCGCTCGAACGGCTTTCTGGGCCAATGAACTGTGAGGCCAGGCTCCCAAGATCTTCGCTTCCGTAAATGGCCTGTCATCCAGTCTATTTAAGGCACACTGGAGAGTCTCACGTTGATCATCGAAGCGAGAACAGTGGCACAGAAGGTGACTGATGGTCTCTTCACACTTGCACTTAGCGCACATTGGTGAATCCGCCATTCCAATACGGTAGCTGTAGGAGTTGGTACTCCTACCCACAGCCGACACAGCAGTGTTGCGTCACGTCGTGGAAGGTTCGCTGGTAATGTAAGTTTCAGTGATGGGTCGAGGCTGTGTAAACGACACTTAGAGTTCTGTGGTGTATGCCAGCAACCTAACGTGATTGCACGAGCGAGACTGCGAAGCTCTCTTACAGCGTCGACTCTGGATAAAGGTATAAGGAGTGTCGGTGAGCCAGCCTGGGCACTTTCGGGCAGCGTCATCGGCGAGGTGATTACCAACGATGCCACAGTGTCCCGGCAGCCACTGAAATATGATATCATGTCCTCTTTCAGATGCGCAATGGCAGGTTCCGTTCTCTCATGAAATTATTCACTCGCTTGCGTCCTTACTACTACCACTGTGTCATATATGTTGATAATCTATCAGCAATACTTTTTTTTTCGACGTTCACCTACAGCCGCATGACAGGTTCGACGATCTCAGAATGTTCTCTGAACATTTGTTTATTCGTTCTTTTGCTTCGCTGCGTTAAGACACTTTTGACTAATCGTACGTCCACACGGTCGACAGTGGGAAATTATGGATAGTGTTTCTAAAGGGAAGACGAGTCTTATGGCTTCCAATGACCCCCCGGACTAATTTGCTCTCGACGGGAGAGAAACCTTGTTCGTTTATGAAAGCGTAGCTGCGTCTCTATTGTCGAGGAGCTATGTTTCCTCTATATTCTAAAATAAATAAATAGTTACAGACCAAGCAAGTAAACCGACGCCTCTGCTTTCGAGCCATTCGTTACCTCATTTCGTTAGAAGCCGGACTTCGGTGCGCACGAATTGCCCGTTAAAGAGCCGCGGGAGTGACGCAACATTTCTTTGTTCCCATTGCCGCCAAGGAAGTACAAATACTTACTCGTGCGGCACCAACATCTCTGTATTCTTCGCTATCTTGGGGTCTGGGTTAAAGGTGAGTGGGTGCGACATGATGCATTATATATCCTCTGAAACGAGAAGATGCAACAGGATGAAAGGGCTGGACGAATATTTTCGTATAGCTAGTACTCGTGCAACACAGGCACGCACGAAAAAATACATTTAACTGCTCGACGACGCAAGACAATCATTAAGCGACCAATACGTCTCGTGAGATTTTGGTGAGCATAACGTGCTTTGCATTGGTAGAATCAAAAAAGAATGTCTGCACGTTATAACATATACGCAAGCAAACGGCACATGCAACAAAAGTGTCTAAAAGTGCCTGGTTTGGCTAATGTCCCAAAGGAAGACTAAGAGCAGTTTGTGCGTGCGTGTTTAATGGAGACAAGTGCAAGTCTACAGGGCCACGCTCTCGCCTGATATACTTGTCATGGGTAAAGGTACAATAAAAAGAAAGAAAGAAAAAAAAGAAAGAGAAGAAGAAAGAGAAAAAGAAAGGAAGAAAGAAAGAAGCGAGGTCAACAGAAAAAGACGCCACAGTTATTGAGACGTCGGCGCCAGCCCGTGTTCAGCCGACTGTAAAATCCGACAGTCACGACGCAAGAGACCGCTCCCTTGGCACGCCTGGACTAACGAGACGATGCCGTTGCCCGAAGCTGCTTAATAGAGAACAACCGGAACGCGAGAGAGGAAGGACGAACCAAAGGAAGTGATGAAGCTGTGGACATCTTCGTCTCGTTGTTGCCCTCCTCAAGAGTTCAGCGTGCTTGGCCGACTACCACGTGATCCTCTGTCACGACGCAGCAGCCATAAAGGAATCATGGCGTGCTCGGTGATAAAGGGAGCGTACGCACACCTGCTAAAGATGCCCACGCAAGTGGCAAGGCGGACTTGCACGATGAGAGGTTGATACCGCTATCGTGACGAGCCCCCAGCATCGAGAGACTGCCTCGACTTGCCTTACCTTGTTCACATACGCAGTGAGCTGCGTTTTTTCTTTAATTTACCAAGTTTGAAAGAGGGCCCCGCGCTTACTGCTGTTTAATCTCCGTTTGAATCGTACAATAAGAGTGCTTTTTTTTGGTGTTTACCGTCGAACAAAAAAAAAAAAAACGTAGACATTATCTGGTCGTCTGATTTGTCATAAATTTTAGTTGCGGACAGCCAGTAAACAGGTCCACGCGTATGTAACAGCAGTGTTGTTCTTTGATGGCGGCATGGTGACAAGAAGAATCACCCTTCTCACCATGACATCACCAGAAGAGCAATTTTGACCACCTGGGGTTCTTTAACGTGCACCGAATGCACAGTACACGGACGTTTTTGCATTTCGCCCCTATCGAAATCCCGGCCACCATGGCCGGGATTTCATCCCGCGACCTCTGACTTAAGCAGCGCAACGCTAAAGCCAATACATCACCACGGCAGTTCTACGGAGGTCACTATTCTTTTTCGATCTTTACGCAGCCGACACAGGTAATATATGTCACATGTTTGTAAACATCAAGGAACGTCTTTAAGTGAACCAAGAGCTGTATAACACCTTGCAAACACGCATAGATGCGCATTCTCCTGGCGTGCCTATTTACCCCCGAAGTATTTTTCACTGTCAACGTGCCGTGGCTTTGCGCATGCAAAGTCATGTCTTGTGCGCCTGACGTCATTTGTCTGGCGCCTACAATGCACATGCGCCGAGCTCCTTGCGAGACACCCACTAGTATTTCTAAGCAATTGAAGAACTTCTCCCGACGCGTCGCCACGCTTACGCAGACGACGCAGGCTATGTTATAGCGTCGTCCGTCAGGCGTCTTACCACAGGCTGTCCTCCCACTATTTTGCATATCACGATCACGATACGCGCGAGGTGACCCGGGACGGATATTTCAGCAACGCACTCTCGCAGCCGCTTCTTATTCGCTTGCCCACGACACCCGCGAAGGAGAGCAAATGGCAAGAGAGCCGAAACGTCCGCTTCATCAATGTGAGCCACAGCGCGAGCTACTGGGCGCGTGGGTTTGTTCACGCTTGCTGCGGTGAAGGAAATTGAGATGCCACCGTAGAGTAGGCGAGATTAAAACAATCGCGAAGGAGTTAATATTCAGGCCGCCCTGGTACGATATTTTAAAATTATTTGTTTGCATCAATCCAGTCCTCAGAAACTGCTGTTGCCGTACACAATGAGCTGAGCTTCTCTAGCTAACACTTCGTGTCTTTCTTTCTTTCTTTCTTTCTTTCTTTCTTTCTTTCTTTCTTTCTTTCTTTCTTTCTTTCTTTCTTTCTTTCTTTCTTTCTTTCTTCCTTTCTTTCTTTCTTTCTTTCTTTCTTTCTTTCTTTTTGTTTATTTATTCTGCCACAAATGCCCCTGCATTTGGGTGTTACCTGATGGGTGGGCCTTTAGAAACAATGGATGAGTTATTCGATGTATTTCTTGAAATCATCGGGACTGGAGTGGTGCACGGCGTCGGCGGGTAAGTGCTTCCAGTCGATTGCTGTTGTGACAATGGACTTTGCGAGCGCAGCAGTGCGTGCAGGTGGGAGATGCACTGCTCCGAGTTGAATTTCATACAACTCCAAAGCACGGTAGAAACTTCACAGAATTCTCTGATCACCCTTATGCACAGAGTCACCGCCATGGAAGCTAATATTCAAACCCTTTTCACACAAACCGCTTCCACCGCTCAAGCGGTAGCCATGGACACAACAGGAACCGTCGCCGCCACCCTGCCAACTGTGGAATCCCCTATCCTTCAACATGGCCCACACTAACACTGACACAACGTTCAGGCAGTGGAACTGCCGAGGCTACCTCCATAAACAACCCGTTCTCCGTCAACACCTCCGTACTACTTCATGTGAGCCCGACGCAATCTTACTCCAGGAAACGCACGACACTCCGGTCAACCTTCCCGGATATCAACCTTTCACCGTGAACAATGCTCCACAGGGAGCCTCCACACTCGTTCGAATAATAATTGCTGCAATCGAACGCGATCTCCACGATCGGCGCATCGAACACCTCCTTATTGAGTTCATCCCGCACAGAAAACGAAAGGAAGGAATATTTATCCTCAATATCTACAATACTCCATCTCAACGCCATAGACGATTTCTAACCCTCTTCAAAAAGGCCCTTAACATCGCAGGCAGCAGCCCCCTTATCATCGGGGGCGACTTCAATCTCCCGCACACAGGATGGTGTTACAGACACTGCTCTGCGGCAGGTCGTAACTTATGGCAAGACTCCCATGATCTCGGGCTTACATTCATTATTGACCCAGCTTTCCCCACTCGCCTCGGCACTTCTACTGAACAAGTCACGACACCAGACCTCACTTTAACCAAAAACTCAGACAACGCCCATTGGCGCAACACCCAACACAACCTCGGTACTGATCACTCTATCATCGAAATTACTCTCCCAGGAGCTTAGCTTCGGTAAACAGCTGATTGTCCCGCCTGCAAAAGGCACACGGGAGACTATGGCGTTGGTCTTCTAAACGTGAACTGCCGAAGAATACGTAACATACAGAGCAGACGATATCTTCCATATCGTTTCGTCTGCGGTCCAGATTATCGCTGCGCTTATCCGAGGCGACACGCGATTAAGGAGATATTACGTGGTTCCCACGGCGTGTTTTCTTGGGAAAGCGAAAATTCAAACTTGAGGTCGTCGCACACCTCTGAGATGTGGACGCTCTTGTAAACATATTCATGACGTCTCAGTGTTGTACATAAAAAAAGAAATAAAATAAAAAAGATTGGACATTTCTTTCTTGACTATTCCGCCATATTCAATGCTAATTCTACAGTCGCGGACAGAATAAAATGGACCACGGCGAAGGCGGCTTCGGCAGGCTTTCTCCGATAAGCACTGCTTTTGCCGAATCTTTGACGAACAGATTTTAATACCATGCGCTAGAAACAGAGGTAATTCCATTTAACGTGGTCACCACCCTAGCAAGGCCCCTTCAGTGCAACTGTCACCTGGAACATGCTGGCGTAAGAACTGTCCGCCAGCAAGCTCACGACACCGGCCAAGCAGTCAGCTAATAACGAGTCGCCGGCGGTAGAGCATCAAGGCACACGGTTTGCACGGCGTCAAGCGCTCCACGTTCCAGCAAAAAGAAAAAAAAATTCCAAGATTCGATGATGGCAGTTACTATTGGAGAAAGCCTACCGAAGGCGCTTCATCTACTGCGAATAAACCCAGCAGTGCGAGATAACATGGGCAGATATAAAGAATGGGTCCCGCACCGTCATTCCAACAACCTATCGCGCACGGATAATTCCGAGTCTAGCATACGAGACGCCGCAGCGATCCTTTGCCTCCGCGGTATCGTGGTCACGCGACAGAAAAAAAAAAAAAATGTATAGAGCCTGCGGCTTTAAGGTGGCAGCCGTCAGCTGCAGCTTGAGCTGCGCGCAGAGAAGAATTTTGTCCGCGACTGCAAGTCGCCGACAAAAAAAGAAACAAAAGACCATCTGGTTTTGGTTCCTTCACAGCGCGGTGGTTTGATGGCCTGCGGCCGTCCGTACTGCGCGACAGCGCTAAGTGGTGAACTACTGGCGATACACGCGCCCATTCGTTCCGACCATAGAGTTTCCCATTAGTATACCTAGAGGGAAATCTGGCGCTGCGATCGTTCAACCATGATGAGAATGACGGCTACGGATTGGCATTCTATTGACTGGCGAACTAGTCTACAAGTATTTTTTTGGCAGTTTTGGTTTCGCTCCAAGCGCAATTTCTGTAACCTGCAGTGGGACAGTGCAACGCAAAGCTCTCTGCCTTTGTTCTGTTGCTCGGAGTGGCGATAGCGCGCTGGGCCAGCGGCTGGGACGATGTTTGTGTCGCGGTGTGGTGTCGAAGCACTGAAGAGAAAGCGACGGCATCGTAAACGTTGAAAGAACATGCTTTGAGCGTTTGAACCTTGGTTTGTTAAGTGTGTTAGGTTGGCGCTGTAGCATCACGTGCTTTATGAAACTTCAGAATTGGAAAAAGACGGTACTACTGATACAAGACACAGACAGTTGTACTTCTAGTGGCTTGACAATCAAATTTTATTGAGGGCTTCATTATGCATTGCTCGTTTATGTGCTCATTGAAATGCGTGTTTTAAGACTTTGAGAACACAAACTTACTTGTGGTAGGAAAGGTTGCTGCTTCCTGGCTGCAGCCTAGCGTCGCAAGACGGGTAAGTGCAAAGCCACGCCATAATGCTTCGGAAGCGGTACGTCAATATAAAGTATAATGAAGCATACTCGTAGGAGGCCACAAGCATCCTAGCTAGCACTGCAGCAGATACTGCAGCAGAAGCATCCTAGCTGCACTTCAGGTACTTAAAAGTACCTGAAGACGTTCAGCAATCATGACAGCCGACACAGCCTTTTGAAAGAGCGAGAGGCTTCGCAAGCGCCTGTCTTCTGCGGGAAAACTCTCGCGTTTGTAGCGAGCAGGCTCGTAGCAGACGACACTTCTAGCATCCCTCTCAAGGGCGCAACACTTTCTCACAATAAAAAAAAAATGATTTCCATAAATGCTTCATGAGTATTTTTATATACGTACAAGCAGGGTTGTTATTGCTGTTGCAAAATTAAATAAATAATTATTCTGTGGCGTTAAATCGGGAACAAAATCGCACAAGAATGCATACACTGGTGTGTCCTGGTGATAAACCATAGTAAACCATGCTTCCATCTCAAAGTCATACAAAGTTTATGCAGCTTGTTGTACATTATATAACATACTGAAGAAATAAAATTAGATTCTACGCGATAATATTTCAGTATAGCTTCGTTTACTGCGCCGCAATCAAACGCCACTACTCTAAAGATCGAAGTCAATCCGAAGCATGTACTTCCCATCATTCCCATGTAGGTTGAGGCAACGCTCAGGAGAGCCCCGTAGACACTAGAGCCACATTTCCCTATAAAGTATTTGTTTAGAAACTCTATGGTCCCGACCGTCAGCAGCAGAGCAGCCGAACGCTGCACTTGAAATTTCTCGAGCATGACAAGCACCAGCGCGAGGGCGAGGGTGCGGAGGAGAAGTTTGACGTCACTCGGGGTACTCTGGGCGTGAGCTCGCGAAGCGCGACAGCAGCGCCGGCCCCGCAGCCGCTCCGGCCGCCTTCGCCGTGGTCCGTTTTAATCTGTCCGCGACTGTACATGCCTATAATTATTTTGTTAGGATGTGAAGTGTCTCTTGGCATTTCGGAGCTCTATGAAAAAGAACAGAAAAACATACCCGCGTTGACAATTATTATTATCATAACCATTATTTTTTTTTTGCAAGACCCTGACAACCAGCTATGGTTGGTGAACAGGGCTCGGACGGCGGCAGCAGCTATGGCTACCTAGACTGAGGAGGCCACCCACCTTTGGGCTCAAGAAGCCTGGTCTAGCAATAAAGTTTATATATCTCTCTCTCTTGCGGTGAATCGTGCAGTATTCATTGAAGTTGTCATGGCTATAAACGTTTTGTCGATTAGACACGCAGTTACTTCATTGCCTACATTATTTGCGTACAGTTCTGAACCCAAAATGAAAGGTTGTTTTACCCTGCGCTAAACTGGCACCCATGCTAAGCAGCTGCCTTCCTTGGCCAAAGGCATCGAACCGACGGCAACTCGTGCTTAGCACGAGAAGGCCATTGTTCAATGAGGCCACTGTTGAGGGGTCCTTGCACAAAGCAAAAACAAAACAATGTTTAAATAAAGTTATGAAAAAAATTAGGAGGTAAAGAAAATTAACTCTATGTACTACCGACCATACCAACGCGAAGGAAGCAGGTAGTGGGATCAGATGGACTAATCTTTGGTAAATGAAGTTTTCAACAAGGAATCGAAATATATTGAAAAGTGTTATTTGTGATTAGGTGCTTCATAGAATAATTTGGTCATGATATTTCTTGCGGTTATGAACTCTTCATGCGTGTGATTTTTCTCGTCCCAAATCTTCGCGATGTCTTTTCCGCCGAATCATTCAGAGTAGAGGAAGAATGGCTTTCTATTAACTGAGCTCTTCGTTCTTCACCTCTCTATTACGTTACCAACAAAGACCGAATGCTAGCGTTTTGGGACACCTACATCCGGAAAAAGCACAAGTGGCGCAAGTGGAGTGACTGTGGGGTTCCGCTGCTCAACTCCAGGTCGAGAGTTTGATGACAGCCGCGGCAGTCGCACTTCGATAACGGCCGAAATGCAAAAACGCTCGTGTGCTTGGTCTTACAGGTGGTCAAAATTAGCCCGTTAGTGCCCCTGCTACGCCAAGTCTATAAATAAGATCGCGTTGTTCGGGCACGTAATTGAAGGTATATAATTTCAATTTTTTTGTTCCAAGAGAAACGATGCGGCAGGAGCAGACGACTGCGCGTACAGACAACTCGACACATGTCGCGGCGCGCGCTCATGAGTTGCAAGTCATGCTCGCTGCCGGAGCCCAACGCGAATGCGAAGGCGGCCACGGAACCTGTATGGCGGAACCGCGAAGATTCCGTCCACGGGTTATAATATCCATGAAACTACGCCGATAGCGCTAACGCCATTGCATGTCCAAGAACACAGTGGAAGCATGTGGAAGCTTCTAGAACATTCCGAGGTCGGCAGTTGTACGCAGGCTGCAACCTTTTTTTTTTTATTCCTTTGGTTTAACCATCGCCCTCGCGTCAGTCGCGGTGATAACAGCGGCACGGCGGCTAGCGAGCCGGTGACGTAGTTCGACATTAGACCAATGAGAGAAGAAAAGAAATTGCCCGGGTGTATCAACGCATGCGCCGAAGAGCTTGGCATCGCGGTCGTCGAGGGCACATAGCGAGCATCCGGGGGCTTGGGCCGCCATTTTGCCTTTTCCGTCTGCTTCGGCGTGCGTCGTGTCTGCTGCCTTCTGCGTCGCACCATACCTCGAGCTCCTGCTGGTCTTAATTACGCGCTAACAGTGGCAGCGCTTGTCGAAGTTACACGCTGCGCATCTTCCCGCCTTCGGCCGACTCTGGAAGCACTGGCTTCATGCACCGGACCTGAAAAACGTGAGGCACTCCTCGAGAGACTTGTTGCCCGACCCGCCTGCCTTTTCCGTCTCGGCAATTCCTGGCCCCGCTTTCGAGCTCCCGGAGTGTAAGTGACCGCCAGCCGGCATAAATACGTTACTATACGCCGACGACACTCCGGTCGAGCCGGCGCAGCGTATATGAGCCGCAAGTCGTTCCTGCCGAGTACTCTTTCTTTTGTTTGTGCGCGTTTCCACCCCCCGACGGCGCCGGGACTATTGAACTGTGGATGAACTCTGAGCGTGGCCACTAACCCCAGGACCTGCGCGACAACCCCTCGTCACGGCGAGCGTCGTCTCTACGAGCTTCGCATCGAGCGTCCTAAACGCTCAAAAGGCCTGTGTGTGCACTTTGTGCATTTATTTCTAGATGGTCTAGCTGGCGAGGGTGGCGCATGCCTTAGAGAAGTTAACTGTTCAGTTGCACTAGCTAGCGCTCACTAAGGTTTTATAGCTACACTACAAAATTGCGTAAAGTTAGTGTTGTTGCTTAGCTGTAAGCCCGAGGTTTCGTGGGCATGGCTTGCGGCCACACGGGTCTTCTCCGTGCCGGAATCGAAGAGGATGGGCCACGTGTTGCGGGGTGGCGGTGTATAGCTTCAGGATTTAGCTGGCACACAGGCTTAGCTAACACTAGGCAGGCTACAGCTGATAGCCGTCCTCTTACGACTGCGTCAGGGACATGGACCCATCCGAACGGCCTTGCGACCCGACCCCACTATTTCGTGACATAGATAGCCCGCGCGCGTCAGTGCGCGTGCTATCGAGCGAAATGTGGGAATGACGGAAGCAAACGGCCTTCGGACATAACCTCGCCAGCTATTAGGCACTAACCCGCTCTACGCAGCACCTCGACGCCGGACGTCGCCTGCTGTTCTCGTCGGAGCTGGGCCGGGCAGCAGCTACAGTAAGCGGCCCGTTTCGTTGCCGTTGTTGCTGTTCGTTTTTCGATGTGGGCTTAGTGTCCTCGCTATTTTCCAGAGCATCACTCGCACCGCGCCCGGTCTACCGTGTTCCCTCGTCGGTGTTGCCTTGTGGCCCTGTACCGGGTAAATACCGCGTACAGTACAGATGAATAGGAGTACATCTGGTTTTCTCGAGTGCTTAAAAAAAGCCTTGTCGTTCCAGGATCCCGAGGTCCGCTTTCGAGATTGCGGACCACGAGTCGGAAGGATATCCAGCGTGCTGCTCCACGTTTGCCATCCTCCCAACGCCCACCACCGGAGATGGCCTTGAGCACCCCTTACCGTGGCTGACCGCGTTGGCTCCTTTGCATTTCCACGTTCATGGCGTCCTTCTGCTCCGGGGAACTTAGTTTGCTACTACTGGTAAATATCGCTTAAACATGATTCGTACTATCGCTCTGTCCTATTGTTATTGTTATTATTGTTATTATTATTGTTATTATTATTATTATTGTTAATTGGTAATATATTTATTCATTGTTATTAATATTTAGTTGTTAGTGCTTTTCCCAATACTGCCGCTGTTGACTCTGAGCACAGCAGGTGGGACTACTTCAGGCACAAACGCCCTTAGTAAGAGCCGCAACGTGTGGCCGCTTTGCCAGTTGCTCGCATGTCGTAGGTGGTACTGGACGCCATAGCGCATGAAAAATAAATTACGCGGCTCCCACGTGCTGTTCGAATCCATATAAGCGAAGCTTTCTGTACTGTTTCCGTTAATTGACGGCAATTGGTGATGATTTTTCACGTCGTATGCACTCTAGCGCCGAGTTAGTGTGATATGTTGCCTTGCGTACACGATTTGTCTACGTAGTACAGGACATACAGCGATGCAGGCTTTGCTTGTGCACCATTGCTCATAGTTGGGGAGAAGGGTCGACACTGTCATTGCCTCACACGGCGAGTGATAGAAGTGGTAAAATCTAAATAAATTATGGGTATTTACTTGCCAAACCAATAATACGTGTGGCACTTTTCCAGAGCGAGGTATCGGACCGAGAAGCGGGATATGCCCCACTGCGCACAACGTAACTAGCTCTCGGATGACCGCGGCGTGTTGATGACGCATGTTAGAACGATGGAGACCGGTGACTGCTTCGAACGTGAATGGTTTATTGCAGTAGCTCGCGACAAGGAGCCTTTCTCGTCTTCGAGTACTTTGATGAAGATATTTTACAGGCTCCCGCCTTCCAACTTGCATGAGATAGGCTTTGGCGGGATGTTTGAGGCACCCTTCAAAGATGTTCGCAGATGTTCCGAGAAATTATTTGTTGCCTTTCTGAATTAGACAAGCCCTTGTTATTTCGTCGCGACCAGGGTAACTTCTTTCAATTCGGCACATTTCCCAATATGTTCTTCGATGCATAAATACTGTAATAAGACGACTAAATTCTGACCTAAGCAACTTATCTGCGTGGTGCACGAGTAACAAACTTCACGTCAACCCTTCGAAAACTCGGTTATGCTTTTTCATGCACATAAACGCGTAATCGCGCCCGCGCCATCGCTCGTCTTACAAACTCATGTTCTGTCACCTGCACATGAAGTTGTCTTCCTTGGCGTCAAACTTGACCCCCAACTTAAATTCAACTTGCATGCTGACATGGTCTAAAAAAAAATTGTCTTTGGAATAAGAGTACTAATCCTAACGCGCTCGTATTTTCCACAAAACGTTAGAACTTCACTTTATTACGCATTTATTCAGTGTCACTTGCAATACTGAATCTCAGTTTGGGGAAACACATATTGCTCGCACATAATACATCTACAACATTTACAAAATCAAGCCTTGAGGATCATTAATTTATCTAGTTACATGTCACATGCAGTACCAATTTTCAGTTCCTTAAAAATACTACCATTACGTTACATGCTCCAGCTCAAATTGGTTTTACTAATATACCGCACACTAAATCATGAAATAATTTTAGATGCATTTAATAACTCTGCTCTTACCAACACTAACAATACGAGATTTTCCTCTAACAATTTTTTGCTCCCTCGAATAAACACTAATTATGGAATGTTTACTTCCCTTTTTACTGCCATTAAATACTGCAACAAACCAGCACCCCATATTAAAGCCTGCCTTTGTCTTCTTGTTTATCCTTTCTTAGGCATTTCAATTTTTTTGTCGCATAGTCTATATAACATTTGTACTTTGCGTATTGTAAGCATATATTTATTTCTAATTATCTGTTAATTAACCCCGTGTCCTTTGACATATGTCATTCCTATGTGTCCATAACGTGTCAATTACTACCTATTTATTCATACGCTGTATCGGTTTCATTTGCTTGTGTTTTGAACTTCAGTTATTGTAAGCAACTTTTTGTATTTGCTTATTTTTTCATTAACTTCGTGTTTTCTGATGTCTGTCGCTGCTATGTTGCCAAAATGTATTAAATCATGCAATGTCCAATTACTAATAGGAGGTCCCCCTGACAGTTCTTGTAACTCCGGGACCTCCTTCTGTACTAATGATGAATGATGAAAAAACGCCTGACTCGGTCTTAACACCAGAACATTAGCACCTATTTACTTAAAATATTCGCGATGCCATCTCATCCACCAAGCTTTTACGAGTTCGCATCTGCTTCGCCGTGTTTCTTCAACGTCTGCGTTGTATAGCCTTGTTTGTCCACTTTGAAGTTGTTGGCGTCCGCCTATGTTGGCAGGTGTCAGTGGCATGGGCTCATTAGGTTGGCCATGCACGTATGTTAACGGTCAATTGTTGAGCGCTCCTTCAACTTCTGCTACATTTGTGCGTGGCTGCTCCACTGAGAATATTTTTCGCATCAATGTCTTCAGGCTTCGTGTGAGGCACTCGAAAAATCCTCCCACACCTCCACGGGGCACACTCAGCTATTGTTTTCCATTGGTGGGTACTGCAGTAATCCTTCGCTCATTCGTGCCCAACAGCTTCAAGCATTTCCTTCTCGGCCTTAGTAAAGGTGCTGGCGTTGTACGAACAGATTACGGCAGGTATACCCAGTCGTGCGGTGAATTGCCGGAAAGCTTGAAAAAGGAAACTGCATATCGACATGTCATTGGTCATCTGCAAGTGTACTCCTCTCGTTACCGCGCAGGGGAAAACGTATTGTTCCACAATGTCGTATTTGTTTTTCGCATAAAGTCTTCCGGTGAGGTCAGCTCCTGTGACTTGCAATTACCCCGATTCGTTGACTCTGTCTTGTCGGATTGGCGGCCTGTCCAATCCGGGCAGGCCACCATTGGAATCTGAACCTGGCGACGTTTAACGCTAGAACGTTATCTAGTGAGGCGAGTGTAGCAGTGCTATTGGAGGAATTCATCATCATCATCATCATCATCAGCCTGGCTACGCCCACTGCAGGGCAAAGGCCTCTCCCATACTTCTCCAACAACCCCGGTCATGTACTAATTGTGGCCATGCCGTCCCTGCAAACTTCTTAATCTCATCCGCCCACCTAACTTTCTGCCGCCCCCTGCTACGCTTCCCTTCCCTTGGGATCCAGTCCGTGACCCTTAATGACCATCGGTTATCTTCCCTCCTCATTACATGTCCTGCCCATGCCCATTTCTTTTTCTTGATTTCAACTAAGATGTCATTAACTCGCGTTTGTTCCCTCACCCAATCTGCTCTTTTCTTATCCCTTAACGTTACACCTATCGTTCTTCTTTCCATAGCTCGTTGTGTCGTCCTCAATTTGAGTAGAACCCTTTTAGTAAGCCTCCAGGTTTCTGCCCCGTAGGTGAGTACTGGTAAGACACAGCTATTATATACTTTTCTCTTGAGGGATAATGGCAACCTGCTGTTCATGATTTGGGAATGCCTGCCAAACGCACCCCAGCCAATTCTTATTCTTCTGATTATTTCCGTCTCATGATCTGGATCCGCCGTCACTACCTGCCCTAAGTAGATGTATTCCCTTACGACTTCCAGTGCCTCGCTGCCTATTGTAAATTGCTGTTCTCTCCCGAGACTGTTAAGCATTACTTTAGTTTTCTGCAGATTAATTTTTAGACCCACTCTTCTGCTTTGCCTCTCCAGGTCAGTGAGCATGCATTGCAATTGGTCCCCTGAGTTACTAAGCAAGGCAATATCATCAGCGAATCGCAAGTTACTAAGGTATTCTCCATTAACTTTTATCCCCAATTCTTCCCACTCCAGGCCTCTGAATACCTCCTGTAAACATGCTGTGAATAGCATTGGAGATATCGTATCTCCCTGTCTGACGCCTTTCTTTATCGGGATTTTGTTGCTTTCTTTGTGGAGGACTACGGTGGCTGTGGAGCCGCTATAGATATCTTCCAGTATCTTTACATATGGCTCATCTACACCCTGATTCCGTAATGCCTCCATGACTGCTGAGGTTTCGACTGAATCAAACGCTTTCTCGTAATCAATGAAAGCTATATATAAGGGTTGGTTATATTCTGCACATTTCTCGATCACTTGATTGATAGTGTGAATATGGTCTATTGTTGAGTAGCCTTTACGGAATCCTGCCTGGTCCTTTGGTTGACAGAAGTCTAAGGTGTTCCTGATTCTATTTGCGATTACCTTAGTAAATACTTTGTAGGCAACGGACAGTAAGCTGATCGGTCTATAATTTTTCAAGTCATTGGCGTCCCCTTTCTTATGGATTAGGATTATGTTAGCGTTCTTCCAAGATTCCGGTACGCTCGAGGTCATGAGGCATTGCGTATACAGGGTGGCCAGTTTCTCTAGAACAATCTGTCCACCATCCTTCAACAAATCTGCTGTTACCTGATCCTCCCCAGCCGCCTTCCCCCTTTGCATATCTCCTAAGGCTTTCTTTACTTCTTCCGGCGTTACCTTCGGGATTTCGAATTCGTCTAGACTATTTTCTCTTCCATTATCGTCGTGGATGCCACTGGTACTGCGTAAATCTCTATAGAACTCCTCAGCTACTTGAACTATCTCATCCATATTAGTAATGATATTGCCGGCTTTGTCTCTTAACGCATACATCTCATTCTTGCCAATTCCTAGTTTCTTCTTCACTGTTTTTAGGCTTCCTCCGTTCCTGAGAGCATGTTCAATTCTATCCATATTATACTTCCTTATGTCAGCTGTCTTACGCTTGTTGATTAACTTCGAAAGTTCTGCAAGTTCTATTCTAGCTGTAGGGTTAGATGCTTTCATACATTGGCGTTTCTTGATCAGATCCTTCGTCTCCTGCGATAGTTTGCTGGTATCCTGCCTAATGGAGTTACCACCGACTTCCATTGCACACTCCTTAATGATGCCCACAAGATTGTCGTTTATTGCTTCAACACTAAGGTCCTCTTCCTGAGTTAAAGCTGAATACCTGTTCTGTAGCTTGATCTGGAATTCCTCTATTTTCCCTCTTACCGCTAACTCATTGATCGGCTTCTTATGTACCAGTTTCTTCCGTTCCCTCCTCAGGTCTAGGCTAATTCGAGTTCTTACCATCCTGTGGTCACTGCAGCGCACCTTGCCGAGCACGTCCACATCTTGTATGATGCCAGGGTTAGCGCAGAGTATGAAGTCTATTTCATTTCTAGTCTCGTCGTTCGGGCTCCTCCATGTCCACTTTCGGCTATCTCGCTTGCGGAAGAAGGTATTCATTATCCTCATATTATTCTGTTCCGCAAACTCTACTAATAACTCTCCCCTGCTATTCCTAGTGCCTATGCCATATTCACCCACTGCCTTGTCTCCAGCCTGCTTCTTGCCTACCTTGGCATTAAAGTCGCCCATTAGTATAGTGTATTTTGTTTTCACTCTACCCATCGCAGATTCCACGTCTTCATAGAAGCTTTCGACTTCCTGGACATCATGACTGGATGTAGGGGCGTAGACCTGTACAATCTTCATTTTGTACCTCTTATTAAGTTTCACAAGACCTGCCACCCTCTCGTTAATGCTATAGAATTCCTGTATGTTACCAGCTATATTCTTATTAACCAGGAATCCGACTCCTAGTTCTCTTCTCTCCGCTAAGCCCCGGTAGCACAGGACGTGCCCGCTATTTAGCACTGTATATGCTTCTTTTGGCCTCCTAACTTCACTGAGCCCTATTATATCCCATTTACTGCCCTCTAATTCCTCTAATAGCACTGCTAGACTCGCCTCGCTAGATAACGTTCTAGCGTTAAACGTTGCCAGGTTCATTGGAGGAATTAGAGGCCAGTAAATGGGATATAATAGGGCTCATTGAAGTTAGGACAAGTGAAGCATATACAGTGCTAAAAAGCGGGCACTGCCTCTGTTACCGGGGCTTAGCGGAGAGGCGAGAAATAGGAGTCGGATTCCTGATTAAGACTATAGCTGGTAACGTACAGGAATTCTATAGCATTAACGAGAGGGTGGCAGGTCTTGTTGAGAACCTTAAGAGGTACAAATTGAAGGTCGTACAGGTGTACGCTCTTACATCCAGTCATGATGACCAGGAAGTCGAAAGCTTCTATGAAGACGTGGAATCAGCGATGGGTCAGGTCAAAACAAAATACACTGTACTGATGGGAGACTTCAATGCCAAGGTAGGCAAGAAGCAGGCTGGAGACAAGGCAGTGAGGGAATATGGCATACGCACTGGGAATAGCAGGGGAGAGCTATTAGTAGACTTTGCAGAACAAAATAAGATGCGGATAATGAATACGGAGGAAGCCTAAAAGCAGTGAAGAAACTAGGAATTGGCAAGAATCAGATGTATGCGTTAAGAGACAAAGCCGGCAATATCATTACTAATATGGATGAGATAGTTCAAGTTGCTAGTTCTATAGAGATTTATACAGTACCAGTGGCACCCACGACGATAATGGAAGAGAAAATAGTCTAGAGGAATTCGAAATCCCACAGGTAACGCCGGAAGAAGTCAAAAAAGCCTTGGGAGCTATGCGAAGGGGGAAGGCAGCCGGGGAGGATCAGGTAACAGCAGATTTGTTGAAGGATGGCGGGCAGATTGCTCTAGAAAAACTGGCCACCCTGTATACGCAATGCCTCATGACTTCGAGCGTACCGGAATCTTGGAAAAACGCTAACATAATCCTAATCCATAAGAAAGGGGACGCCAGACTTTAAAAATTATAGACCGATCAGCTTACTGTCCGTTGCCTACAAAGTATTTACTAAGGTAATTACATATGGAAGTCAAAGGTGTTTCTGATTCTGTCAACCAAAGCACCAGGCTGGATTTCGTAAAGGTTACATACGAGACCATATTCACACTATCATTCATTTGACAGAGAAATTTGTGGGATATAACCAACCCTTATATATAGCTTTCATTGATTACGAAAAAGCCTTTGATTCAGTCGAAACCTCAGCAGTCATGGAGGCATTACGGAATCGGGGTGTAGATGAGCCATATGTAAAAATACTGAGATCTATAGCGGCTCCACAGCCACCGTAGTCCTCCATATAGAAAGCACCAAAAACCCAATAAAGGTGTCAGGCAGGGAGATAAGATCTCTCCAATGCTATTCACAGCGTGTTTACAAGAGGTATTCAGAGACCTGGATTGGGAAGAATTGGGGATAAGAGTTAATGAAGAATACCTTAGTAACTCGTGATTCGCTGATATTGCCTTGCTTAGTAACTCAGGGGACGAATTGCAATGCATGCTCACTGACCTGGAGAGGCAAAGCCGAAGGGTGGGTCTAAAGATCAATCTGCAGAAAACTAAAGTAATGTTTAACAGTCTCGGAAGAGAACAGCAGTTTACGATAGGTAGCGAGGCACTGGAAGTGGTAAGGGAATACATCCACTTAGGGCAGGTAGTGACCACGGATCCGGATCATGAGACTGAAATAACCAGAAGAATAAGAATGGGCTGGGGTGCGTTTGGCAGGCATTCTCAGATTATGAAGAGCAGGTTGCCATTATCCCTCAAGAGAAAAGTATAACAGCTGTGTCTTACCTGTACTCACGCACGGGGCAGAAACCTGGAAGCTTACGAAAAGGGTTCTACTTAAATTGAGGATGACGCAATGAGCTATGGAAAGAATCATAGGTGTAACGTTGTTGGTTTAATTTTAATTTTTGATCAACTAAAATCGTTAATTACCTCTCTTCTCTGGCATCGTTGCAACGTTACTGGTCGACTGTTAAAACGCGATGTACTGATATGTGGGCGATACCACATTTTCGTACGAATTATATTTCAGTCACTGGCTCACAATGTTCCCCTAACACTTCATATGCACCAAAATAATGCTGGATATAGTAGAAGGCAGCTTTGAACATGTGTTGTGCAATTGTAACTAAATAAAAGATCCAGCGTAATGTGAGTGACCTTTAGGTTTGACAGTGTTTCTGGCCTATTGTGTATTGTTTATGTACAGTCTTTGCGATTGCTTATGTATCGTGTTGTAAGTCATATTGTTTTATTTCGTGTTTTCATGCTTACTGATTGCGTACAGTGCACTTGAATTTCTTATTTGAGAATGAACTACAACTTTGTGTCTTTTCGTTACCTGTTCTCAACTTTGTTTTTCTTTCAATACTTAATTTGCTGATCTTTGGCGTATCTTGTAAAACTGATTTCTCAAACTGAAATCGTGTTTGATTCCATTGCTTGCGATTATAACTCTTTTTTTGTGTCTTGTCCGCTATGCTTTGTAACTGCTTCCTGCGCCTTTTGTCAAGCTGCTCTAGCAGCTTTTAGCCAACAAGCCATCCAGGTGCTTCTGGGAAATAAAATAGAATTGAATTGAACGTTAAGGGATAAGAAAAGAGCACATTGAGTGAGGGAACAAACGCGAGTTAATGATATCTTAGTTGAAATCAAGAAAAATGGAGGGAAAAAAAATGAAGGAAGATAACCGATGGTCATTAAGGGTTACGTACTGGATTCCAAGAGAAGGGAAGCGTAGCAGAGAGCGGCAGAAAGTCAGGTGGGCGGATGAGATTAAGAAGTTCGCAGGGACAACATGGCCACAATTAGTACATGACCGGGGTAGTTGAAGTATGGGAGAAGCCTTTGCCCTGCAGTGGGCGTAACCAGGCTGATGATGTGTTACGCCCCTTGCAGACTATGCATTTATTTAAAACACTCTTCACATCTTGGCGGCCCTGCAATATTCGCAACTTAACCCGCACTTGCGCTAGCTTTGCTTGAAATTCGACAAGCAATATTTGATCAACGTGACGTAATGGCGGTTCAATGAAATACCCGTCCTTTGGAAATGCGATCACGTGCCGGCTTTGATTCTCGGCTGTGGTGCAAGTCTTTTGTCTTGAGTCCTTTGTTGTGACAATACTTGTCCATTTATTTTAATTTACTCAGAGCTGGAATCGACATTTCCACTTGGCTGCCTGAGTAGTACTTTCGTCGTATCCTATGTCTCTGCAATTAAACGGCCTGTAAACGGCCTTTGTGATCTTGCGTTGTCTATGAACTTGCAGACACATGCTGTTAGATGCCGCCCATATGACTCATTTGATTTCCAAGATTAGTTTATTCTCTTGTTCCTGTGCGGGTGTGACAATGTGATTCGTTTTCATCGTCCACCTCTACATTCGCGTGAATTACGCTTGCTCTTTGCGGCTCCACAGATGTAACTCATTCGGGTACATGCCACCCTATTTTTCGAGTCCGTCAACGTATTTGCGCTTACACCACGTGTGTGTAGATCCCACAGATTGTCCTCAACTTGAATGCACGACTCGCTCGTTTGTGTTTCCTCTTGCTTCTGCGACTATTAACAAATGTATCCCCTTTGCTTGTTCCTGTGATAGAATGAAGTAGTCATTGAGTCGGTCAAGCAGGCCGCTTCAATTCTTGTGGTGAAATGACTTTTGACTTAGACGCCTAGCCTTGATGCCATCACCGCTGCCATTAGCTCAAGTCTCGTGAAACTTGGCTCTTTGATTGGAGCTGCGTCGCTTTTCGCTGTCGGTAGGCTTGACTTTGTTCCATCGGTTTACATGACTGCCAAGTATAGTGCCGCTTCGTATGCTGTTGCACTTCCGTCGGCGTACAGATTGTATGCTTGTTCTATTTGATCCTTGCTTGCGTAGTATTGGAGAACTGAAACCAGCAGCTCCTTCGTCTTAGAAATCGGGTCCCTCCACTTGTCGCCTTCTGATTTAAGGAGTGGCTCATCTCGCGCATCGTCCCTTCTCTAATTTTTGAAAGGCTATCTCTGCGCGTATCGTAAAAGGTGACAAGCCAAGCGCATCAAATATCTTTCCTGCTGCTTGTGCAGCACTGCCCTTTCGATTAAGTACGTTGTTGCTGGTAAGGATGCATACTTGTTCAAAGGAAAGGATAGCACGTCTTTTGAGTACTCCCATAAAATGGCAAGAAGCATGGTGTATCCTTTCGATCGCATCCCTATGTGATCGTCGTCCCTTTCGTTTTCGTCTCTTGTTTAGGCTCTCTTCATTAGCTGTCCATTACCCGAAGTTTATCGCCACCTCTTTGATCAGTCGTTTTGCCTTTTTGTATAACTTGACAGCACCTTAAAACATTGCTGCCCCTAGGATTACATCATCCACGTAAATCTTTCTGCACTGGTTCTCGCATCTTCAAATCACTCAGCCACTTGTTTTAAATGGTGCTTGATTGTAGCTGCCAGAAGTAACGGGCTCGGAGTTTTACCGGAAGTTACTCGTCATGCGGCAGGCTTGTACTTCATTCCGCAGCTTTTTCTCTCATCATCATGCACCCACCACAGAAATCTCATGGCATCTGTCCTCTTAGTGCATCGAAATTTGCAGAAATGCCTTTTAAACGTCTCCAAATAGGGGCACTTTTTCCTTAGAGTTGATGTCCTGCCTCCAGATAGTCGTTTAATGACATGCCTTTCTGCGTGTCATTCGCTGGAATAACTTAAGCCTGCCCAGCTTTTCCTTGCATTGCTTTCCTGTTGCTTTGCGCGCTAGCTTTCATGGCTGAGCTGTTTTTCATTGCTTCGTTTGACCTGAACTGCACTGATAAGTCCGGTGGAATTGCTCTCTTCAACGCTGTCAACATCGACGCGAAACTGGCACTGGAATCACTGAAGGTGCATACCGACAATCTCAACTGCTCTCGGTGCACTATCTTGCGTAGTTAATGAGTTTCTTGCACAAACCTCTCTTTCTCTAGACTGAAGAGCGCACTCATGCGCAGCTCCACTGATCGTTCACGATTTCCGAACGTTGTTCGCAGTATTTTTATCGCTTCATCGCAACTTTCATATCCAGATAAAGCAATGAAGCCCTTCTAGAGCATACGCTGTCTTTCCGGTTAGAGGTGCTAATAAACTTGTCCCTTGCTCATGTTAGGTCTGAAGTGAACTGCTCACTTGTATTGAGTCCAGAAGCGATTCCACTCCAGGGCTCTTCCGCCAAACTTTGTCATTTCCAGAATTAGAAGCTCATGTATTTCACTTGCGTCTTCTGAACTGTGATGTCACCTGCATTCCATTGTCCAAATCTAACTGTATGGCCTCTTGAATTCTGAACTCTATTCTAGGCAAGATAGTCGTTATTTTGATGTCGTACTCTATAATTCAAATGCTGCTTCGGCAGTATTTTCTCTTACAAATTCCTCCATTTGTTCTTTGGCGCTGTTGAGGCTTTCGCTTATTCTCTTGCGTTGTGTGCAACTTTTGTCTGGTAATTGCGTTGATCAGCTTCGTGATCTAGGGCGAATCGCTTTGCTTTTCTTCGTAAATATATGCTTCGCTCATTTCTAGTCGTGTAACAATGGCGTCTTGCTTCTCAGTGAGCTGGTCCGATGCTTATATATGGTCTTCTCTTCGGTCATGTTGCCCGATCCGCTGCTCCACCACCGTTTCCTTTTCTGCTTCTTAGCAGGTTGACCTTCCTTATGGGCGGAGAGGTAGTAGGCTGGTTCACAGCACCATTGATGAAAACGATACACCGATGACTGCTTCAAGTATGAGCGGTTTATTAAAGTAGCACGTGCTCGCGAGAAGAAATTGCTCTTGCTCATTGTTCGAGTGCTTCCATGATATTTTACAATAGATTTTAATACTGTGACTCATAGCCTCAGCGGGGGAGCTGCCAAAATGTGGGTGGTGCAATGGCACATGCACAGAAGGGGTCATTGCCGAGGACGCAGCCGGTGCAATTAAAATAAGACACGAACCAATACAAGCCTGCTTAAGATGTCTAATTGTGTAGCGCGGTAAATTACGCGATAGAACTTGCACTCACCTGTTTTTTTTCCGACAAACACGCCGGTATGAACAGCTTTAAGAAAGCTTCGTTTCACAGAAATTCCAACATGTTCGATGACCCCACATTTGTCTCCAATGGCCCTTTGTTTGCACGGTCGCACCACACAAGCATGGCCGATTGCTGTTGCATAGCTTGTCGAACGCGAGCGACGCTTTCTCGTGTCTCGTACGGATTCTTTAGTCCTGTCCCAAGCTTCTGTTTTTTTTTTCGTGCTTTTCTTGCCGTCTTCCTCGATAAACCATATCCCGTATTTTTCAATTTGTAATCTCACGGAAGTATCCTTCGTCGAGAATTCGAGAGCTTGCATATAAGACGGTTTGCTTTGCCTTTCGTCTTACCTTGCATTAACCGTGGATGCTTTCAATAGTGACCGCTTCCGGACCGAGCACGTCCCGATTGTGTAAGCCGAAGGGAGCTCGTGTGTCACGCCGGCCTCTTTACTGCCGAGATGATGCAAGGTTCGGCGCTCCAACACCCGCTTGCGTCTGTCGGGAATGACTCGGCTGCTCTGCGCACGATTCCACGTAACCTGGCTTCCAACTGTCAAACCCCGTAGCAACGGTATATTCTACTTGCGTACTCGTTTGCTATAGACACCGTATGCCGTAATCCGATATAATTTGATAACCTATCGACGTTTTCTAGATGGTCTTGTTATTGTTTCAATCATTCCATTCATACTAATAACCTAGATTTCGCAAGCATTAAATTTTTTTTGCGACATTGTTAACGAGTTTCTTTTATTCAACCAGTCTTTTCCTAAATGTCCTTAATATCGACAGCAATTTCCTCAAGCTCCTTAGCGATCTCCTCCAGCTCTAGTCTTGGGTTGGTTTCAATGTGCGCTCGCATAAACTAGCTGAAGTACACAACCGTGTCGATCCCAAAGAATGGTCGTGGGAAAGCCAGCGCTACTAAAAAGGTACTGCTCGCGCTAACACACGTACCACAACGTTTACCCACCTGCACAATGTAGGTGAGGGGTTAATTTGAGACCCGAGTTCAGGTAGCGCTGCCATGCCCGGTCACCAAGGCGTTGACGGTGCGGCGTTTTCAAGTTCGGAGGTATCGTTGCGCTATGTCGATATGTGCAGAGCCGTCCACACGTGTAGCTGTTCAGTCGTGCCATTTAATCCGACGAAAGATGTAGCAGGGAGCAGCATGTGGCGATGTGCTCCTGCGCAGCCAAAGTCGCATCGAACCGCACCGCTTGTTTCACGCGCGCCGGCAGATCCGGCGCGAACGTTAGCTGCAGGACGTAGAACTTGTGAATTACGAGGTGAGTGCTGGTAGCACTGCCATTATTATTATTATTATTTGTTTTGAACACATATACACATATATACAGTTAACAGGAAAGGGAAAGCGAGGAGCGGGCTGGCAACTGCCACCGGAAGGGGCACAACGCCTGCCTACTCTTCTGAAGGGAGGTCACAGCAACACAGAAAGGGAAGATAGGAAGGAAGGGATGAAAGAGGAAAGGAAGAGCAACAGGACAAATCTAGACTAAAGTAGAATACAGTACACTAGCACGTTGTTCCGCCGAGTTTCGACTCTGCAGCCGGAATTAAAGTGACGCCGCATCGAACAGCCTCCACAATTATCAATCACATCCATGGCTAGTTTGCTACGCGGCTAATTGTGCGCTCCACGATGAGACGCCAAGTATAGCTGCACGCAATCACAGTTTCACTGGTAGTCTGTTCACAATATACACTACAAGGTGTTTGAACCCGCCACTTCCCATCTTCGAAGCAAGAAGCGTTAGGACACAGTACAGATCACACACAGTAGGGCCGGTCACTGAAGGTCACGCTACTACAGAATGTTGAACGTTCACGCTACAAACGTGAACTTAAGTTAGTTAGCTCTAGAAAGGTTAGTAGGGCGCGGTGGGCCTGATCACGTTTAGATGCAACCACTGGGGTATAAGCATTCCTCGAGTGTCGCACACCGCAGGCCAAGGAGGGGATAGTTTCTCACTAGCGACATGCGCTGCGCACTGAAAGCGGGACACTCAAATATAAGGTGAAGTGTCTCGTAGCAGCCACAAGACGCACAGAATGGACTTGCCACACGCCCTTGTCTGTATAAACGTTCGTGCACGTTCACGCAACCAACCCTCAGCTTGAGCAGTTGTGCTCTAGCGCGACGAGGCAAGCCTCGACCACGAACACAAGGCGGGAACGTTCCATTTGCGACACGTTGATCTGGATGCTGCTTAAGTAGGTGGCGACGTATCAGGAGACGAGCGTCATCAAGCTTGCACAGAATTTCTGGGCAGTCACAGTTGTTATGAGCGCAACTTGAAGCGAGCCGATCAGCTTCTTCATTTCCGGCGATTCCTACGTGTGAAGGTATCCATTGAGCGACGACAGATACCTCACGTGATGTAATTTTGCTCGCAGAGTCAGTAATGCTGCGCACAAGTGGGCAATCAAGCTCACTGCGTTGTAACCTGCTAAGGGCAGCACGGGAGTCCGTAAAGATGACAACTTTCGATGTAGTTAACTCCTCTTGCACGTATTTCAATGCAACATTAATCGCTGCTAGTTCTGCAGTTGTTGAAGCTGGATGAGGTGTTTGAAATATACGTCGTACTTTAGTTGAAGGCAGAAAAAAGCTGCAGAGGTGCCTTGACCGTCGTTGTGTACAGATGCATCTGTGAAAACTTGAAGATAATCTGGAAACTTTTCGAACATGTGAGACTGAGCCAATTGGAATATTGCCGAAACAGCCATATCAGACTTTGTGTGCATGTCAGGGATTGTGAGGTAAATGGGAAGTACGTGTTTCGTGATACCTTTTGGAGGCGGAGACGTATCTGAAGCAGCATTTTCAGAAATGGTAGTGATATTCATAAATAAAGCCGCCATTTTTCCCATTCGAGATAACGGGCGGTTAATGAAACGATCAAGGAGCGATTGACCATTCGATGCGCGGTGCAGACGCTCAATATGATACAGAGCTCTCTGATCTGCTTGCAGCCTCAGGG
Source organism: Dermacentor variabilis (assembly GCF_050947875.1). NCBI lineage: Eukaryota > Metazoa > Arthropoda > Arachnida > Ixodida > Ixodidae > Dermacentor > Dermacentor variabilis. Next base: position 159,086,509 of record NC_134574.1, on the reverse strand, counting down.
GTAACTGATGCGCTTCAGTGAGTAATGCAATAGATTGCGCCTCACGAGGTAATCCAAGCATTAGTCGAAGGGCAACGCGATGATCTCGCTCCAGTTGGGACATCAAACTATGTGGTATGTTCAAAATTGGTAATGCGTACAGCATGCCTGAGAGTACAGATGACTGGTACACCTGAAGAGCCGTTGTTTGGTCGCAGCCAGCACCTCGAGCAGTCAAGGCGGCCACATACTTAAGGGAGTGCGATTTGCGTCGTACAGATTTAACGGCAGGACGCCAAGAGATGCGATCATCCACAATTAACCCCAAATAACGGTGTTGTCGCACCCAGTTTATAGGCGTTTCGTCAAGATACAGTCGGCCCCGCAGGGGCGTCTGCGTCAGCAGGCGTTTGGTGTGTTGCGACACCACGGACCCGAGCACACGAGGGTTGGACCCTCCCGCGTGTAGCCGTGCGCGGCTTAGCCGTGTCTGGGGAAAGGGGGATCCTGGGGGTTGAGTCGATGCTGGGTGTCTGGACCTTTAAGGCCCCCCGGCGGACGCAACACACCCCTTTGGCCTCTGCTTCACATAGACGGCCCCCCCGGACTGACCCACCCGGGGGAAATCGGTAGTTGCCTTTTCCTGTCTCTCTCTCCCTCCAGCCTTCGTCTTTCTCTCACTTTTCATCTTTCCTGTCTTCTCCTTCCTTCCGCTTACTTCCATAGTTTCCAGGCAGCAAGGGTTAACCTTGTGTGATTAACCAACCTAGGTTATTTCATATTTGGTTATAGTGATGACGTACAGCTGGCGTTTACAGGACCTGTTCTTACAGTCTCTGTAGCGTCCCCTTGTAGGACTCCATGGTGGGTGGCTGGCGTTATTGCCGAAAATTCAATTCCTTTATGGCAACATCCTTCCCTCCACTTCCTGATCGCCCTCAGAAAAGAGGGCGCACCGATGATTTATTCCAGTTTTTTGGTCGACAAAAAGAATCCTTCCCTCGTTTTCACGTGATCCACTCTGAAAAACCAGCTAAACAAGTGCGAACAATCTCCCCGTTCCTTGTATCTAAGTCTCTTACCGAAGTTTTTGGTCCAGGATATAAGGTGTCGAGGATGGCTAGCGGAGACCTCCTCCTGGAGCTCCGCGATCAGAAGCAATTTGAAAAACTGCCTCAGCTAGTATCATTTGGGGAGACCCAAGTAGTAGTAACCCCGCACCGCACGATGAATACTTCCCGCGGCGTTGTCTCGGACGATGATTTGCTGGAGCTCTCTGAGGCTGAGCTCTTGGAGGGCTTCAGCGAACAGAATGTCATAAATGTCAAAAGGATCAAGATAAGGCGAGACGGTAAAGAAATTCCGACCAAACACCTAATACTCACCTTCAATTCAAGTGTCCTGCCCGAGTCAATCGAGGCCGGGTACATCAAGCTTCGTGTACGCCCGTATGTGCCAAATCCCTTGAGATGTTTCAAATGCCAACGTTTTGGCCACAGCTCGCAGAGCTGCCGAGGCCGCCAAACATGCGCCAAATGCAGTGCCCTTGAACACGCAACTGAAGAATGTAAGAACTCTCTACACTGTGTAAACTGTGATGGGGATCACGCCGCGTACTCACGGTCGTGCCCATCCTGGAAGAAAGAAAAAGAAATCGTAACGATCAAAGTGAAAAAAAATATCTCATTTAAGGAGGCACGCAGGCGGGTTGCATACCTGCCAAAGAAAAGCTTTGCCGAAGTGGCGCGTCAGGGGGCAGCGTCACAACGGCCTCCGGCGGCTGTCCGACCCACAAGCAGTGAGTCGGCAGTCACGCCATCTGCCCCCGCGACGGTTGCAGCTAGCGCTGCTCCGTCAACCGAGGAGAAGGAACCATTGACCCCGAAGGAGGGCGCGGCCGAGGCTGCCTCAACTTCCGAGGTTCCTTCATGCGCTGGCAACGGCCGGCGTAGCCAAGTCCCTCTGGGAGCCCCATCGACCTCCGGGCTGGTGGGCGCAGGGGTCTTGCCCTCCAAGGCGGGACTCCCTCTGAAATCTTCCCGCTCGCAAGAGCACGTGTCCGGCGCCTCACAAGAGGCAATGGACACTACACCCATCCGCAAGGCGCACCAAGCGCCTAAGGAGCGGCGAGGCTCCCTCGAACGCTCCAGAAAGAACAAAACCCCTATTACAGGGCCTCGAAAGGGTTCTGTAATCTAAGGCATCCCGTCCGTTTCCGTAAACACAGCACCAATTTATTTTATATATGGATACACAAATCATTCAATGGAACATTAGAAGTCTCCTTACAAACCTTGATGATTTGCAAGAACTCATCCACAAACATAATCCAAAAGTGCTGTGTTTACAGGAAACACATTTAAAATCCAGACACGCAAACTTTCTCCGTACGTATGTTACGTTTCGTAAAGATCGCGATGATGCCATCGCATCATCGGGTGGTGTTGCGATTCTCACACATAAAAGTATAGCATGTCAACCTTTACAGCTTCGAACGCCCCTTGAAGCAGTGGCGGTGCGAGTTGTTCTGCTAAACAAACTCATCACTATTTGCTCGCTTTATATACCCCCACATTACAAATTAACTAAACATGAATTTCAGTCCTTTATAAATGAACTTCCAGAACCCTATGTTGTTCTTGGCGACTTCAATGCGCACAGCTCCCTGTGGGGCGACTCTCGTATAGATGCGCGAGGTCGTCTTGTTGGACAGTTCCTCTTCTCTTCTGGTGCATGCCTGCTGAATAAGAAGGCACCCACATATTATTCTCTCGCCAACAGAACATTTTCATCAATTGACCTCAGCCTAGTTTCCACGTGTATACTGCCTGAACTCGAATGGGAAGTTATGAACAATCCTTACGGGAGCGACCACTTCCCGATACTGATAAGAACATCTAAAGAAAACGAATGTCCTCCACAAGCTCCTAGGTGGAAGATAGACACAGCCGACTGGGAGAAATTTCGAACTCTCACTAACATCTCATGGGCCGACATGTCTTCTCTAGAAATTGATGCTGCTGTAGAGTATCTTACATCATTCATGATGGATGCCGCATCAAAATGCATATCCGAAGCGAGTGGTCTGGCATGCAAACGACGTGTACCGTGGTGGAACAGCGAATGTCGGACCGCCCGTAAGAATCAGAACAAGGCGTGGGGGTTGCTGCGAGCTTCTCCCACCGCTGAGAATCTTGTCAACTTTAAAAAAATAAAATCCCAAGGTAGGAGAACCCGCCGACAGGCCAGAAGAGAGAGCTGGCACAGGTTTTTATCGAGTATTAACTCGTTTAGGGATGAGGCCAAAGCCTGGAACAGAGTTAATAGGATTAGAGGGCGGCAAACACATTCACTCCCCCTGGTGAACACACAGGGCGATACACTGCAAGACCAGGCAGACTCACTTGGGGAATATTTTGAGAGCGTGTCAAGTCCAACAAATTATACACAGTCCTTCCTCAAATACAAAGAAACAGAAGAACGTAAGCCATTAAGAAGAAAAGGTCGAGAGAATGAGCCTTACAACCGTCCTTTTTGTATTGCTGAATTAAGAGCTGCCTTGAGCGTATGCAACAGCTCCGCACCAGGATCTGATAGAATCATGTATGAAATGCTCAAAAACTTACATAATGACACGCAGGTTACACTACTCACACTTTTCAACACCATTTGGGATGCAGGGTACCTTCCAACCGCATGGAAGGAAGCCATTGTGGTCCCTGTTTTGAAACAAGGCAAGGACCCTTCCTCAGTGGCAAGTTACCGCCCGATAGCCCTCACAAGTTGCATCTGTAAGGTGTTTGAAAAAATGATTAATCGGCGACTCATCCATTTCCTTGAACTGAGCAAAATCCTTGATCCCTATCAGTGCGGCTTCCGAGAAGGGCGCTCCACAACTGACCATCTTGTACGTGTAGAAGCAAATATCCGGGACGCATTTGTACACAAACAATTCTTCTTATCCATATTCCTCGATATGGAGAAGGCGTACGATACGACGTGGCGTTACGGAATCCTAAGAGACTTGTTAGAAATGGGTATCCATGGAAATATGCTTAACCTAATAGAAAGCTATCTGTCCAGTCGTACCTTCCGGGTAAAAGTAGGAAATGTACTTTCGCGTCCTTTTACGCAAGAAACTGGTGTACCGCAAGGAGGCGTGCTCAGCTGCACACTCTTCATCGTGAAGATGAACACGCTTCGCGCTTCATTACCACCGGCAATCTTTTATTCTGTCTACGTGGACGACATACAAATAGCTTTCAAATCCTGTAACCTCGCAGTGTGCGAGAGACAGGTACAGCACGGCCTGAACAAAGTCTCAATGTGGGCAGACAAGAATGGATTTAAGATCAATCCTAACAAAAGCTCTTGTGTTCTTTTTACAAGAAAGAGAGGCCTGGTTCCGGATCCTTCCTTAGAACTGTGTGGACAACGAATACCTATCAGCAAACAGCACAAATTCTTAGGTATCATACTTGACTAGACTCACTTTCATTCCACACATTAAATATCTGAAAGAAAAATGTCTAAAAACAATGAACTTAATGAAACTTCTATCCCAGACTACATGGGGTAGTGATAGGAAGTGTTTAATGAACCTATACAAGAGCCTAATTCGGTCTCGATTGGATTATGGTGCTGTAGTATATAACTCTGCCGCCCCGAGCGCACTAAAGATCCTAGATCCTGTCCACCATCTAGGAATCCGATTGGCCACTGGCGCTTTCAGAACGAGTCCCATACAAAGTCTATATGTAGAATCAAATGAATGGTCTCTCCACCTACAGAGATCATACTTTAGCTATACATATTTCCTTAAAGTACGCTCTAATCCTGAACATCCATGTTTTGATACCGTTACTGATATGACGTGCGCTACGCTTTTCAGCAATCGTCCCTCCATAAGACAGCCTTTCTCGCTGCGTGTGAAGGAGCTTAGCGATGAAATGCATGTCCCACTCATCGAGCATCGCTTAATGCACCTAACCAAGCTCTTACCTCCTTGGGAGTGGCAGGTGATACAATGTGACATATCCTTTATGAAAGTTACAAAGCACGCTCCTGAGGCCGAAATCCGAATGCATTTCCTAGAACTCCAGCACAAGCACTCCTGCGCAGAGTTCTACACAGACGCTTCGAAGTCAAATGCCGGGGTATCCTATGCAGCCGTCGGCCCATCGTTTTCGGAATCCGATGTACTGCATCCGGAAACAAGTATCTTTACGGCCGAGGCCTACGCACTACTCTCTGCTGTAAAGCACATAAGAAAATCGAAACTTCCAAAAGCAGCGATCTATACAGACTCTCTCAGCGTCGTAAAGGCCTTAATGTCACTCAGCAAACATAAAAATCCCGTATTTAATGAATTATATTCGGTCTTGTGCAAAGCGTACTCATCTAACCAGAATATCATAATATGCTGGGTCCCTGGCCATAGGGGAATTGAAGGTAACGTTCTGGCGGACGAGATGGCCACGTCAATCACAATGCAAGAGGTTAACCCTACCGCTGCGGTGCCTGTCACAGATCTGAGGCCTTTCCTGCGAAGGAGGCTGCGAGATCACTGGCAACGCATCTGGGACGCGGAAACAGATAATAAGCTCCACCTGATAAAACCAGTTAGGATTCTGGCCCTCTACTACAAAATCACGCCGAACAGATGTCCTATTCTGTCGTCTCAGAATAGGACACACGTTTGGCACACATAATTTTCTACTAACCGGAAGTGAGCCTCCAGCCTGTGGTAGATGCGGGGAGAGGCTGACCGTACTCCACGTCCTCCTGGAGTGTCGGGAAGCCGAATCTGAGAGGAGACATTTTCCCTTAGCATATCGGCAGCACATTCCCCTTCACCCATTAATGTTACTCGGCCCAGAACCGCTATTTGACACCAATGCACTTTTAAGTTATCTGAAAGATGTTGTATTGCATGTTGTTAGCGCCACATGTTCGTAGCGCCTCCTCTCTTCAGAGGATGGCGCTGTGATAGTTCTTTCGTATAGCACGTGCCTCTAGGCCCTTGTGTTTCAAGGGCTCCGGCGAGGCAACAGTGCTCCAGCTATTTTAACCATCTCATATACTTTCAATTCTATGTCATTCTTTTACGATGGATTTTAATGTTTATAGTGCTCGTCATTAGTCATCGCCATAATTTTATATCACGTAGATTTTATGCACTTTACAGCAACTATTTTTAGGCCACTTTACAGCCAAGTCACATCTCCATAATACATCGCCAACATCACCACTTGTCATGGCGCTCTTTGGCCACACCTGGCCCTTGCGCCATTAAACACCACATATCATCATCATCAAGATACAGTCGGCTCATCGTTCGACGAGCGCGTTGTTTAGGGTGATATGCTATTGCAGCCGACTTAGCAGGTGATATGAGCAGGCCAACTTCACCCAAATACTCCGAAGTAGCGTTTAGAGCTCTTTGCAAGCTTGCACGAAGCCGCGGACCAAGGTGCGAAGGGCCGCTTATCCACAGAGCAATGTCATCTGCGTAGACAGCTATGCTCACAGGGAAATCAGTGTCCCGAGGCAAACGACTTGGAAGTGCGGCGAGTACGGTGTTAAACAAAAGCGGCGATAATACGCTGCCCTGTGGCACACCGCACTTCACATTTCGGTATTCACTAGTTACTCCTCCGACACGCACTTTCATACGGCGCTCCGATAGAAAATTATGCACAAATTGTAGCAGACGACCCGAAATTCCCGCGGTTGCAAGAGCGAAAATAATCGCCTTATGCGGAACTGAATCGAAAGCTTGCTGTATGTCTAGGAAGAGCATGTAGGCAGAGTGCTTGTTTTCTTTAGCAAATTCGAGTGCTGAGACAAGGTCTGATATGCTGTCCAGAGCCGAACGGCGGCGCCGAAAGCCACTCATGACATCAGGGAAAAAATTCAGCTCCTCTAGCCTGACATCTAAACGAAACAAGACCATTCGCTCCATTAACTTGATGACATTTGAAGTTAGGGATATTGGTCGGTAAGACTTTAGGTGCCTTGCAGGACGCCCGGGCTTTAAAATTGGTATTACCACGGACAATTTCAATTCAGCAAGGATTACACCGGCTCTCCATACTTCATTATACTCGTCCAATATACGGTCATGGAAACTCTTATCAACGTTCCGCAATGCTTGGTACGTCACACCATCTTCGCCTGGAGCAGTGCGGCGTTTGGAGAGGCTCAGCGCGTGTCGCAGCTCCTCAAGAGTGAAATCTCCCTCGTCCATCTGGCAGGCTGGACCATAGGAAGCGGTTATGTTGCTGTGACTTGTCAAAGAACGAAGGTCTCTAATTGTGGTGTCACTGGATGCAGAAGAGACGAAAATGTCTGCGAATGCCTCCGCTATTACTTTTGGTGACTGGTCAGTCGCTATGCTCAATGCAGCCGTAGGATTCTTGCAGATTTGAGGAGTGCGGAGAGCCTTCAGTAAGCGCCATACATTTCCAAAACCACTTCCAGTGTGCAACGAACTACACAAAGCTTCCCAGCTTTCGACGAAGCTGTTTCGTATGCCGCTGTATGGCTGCATCAATGCGATTGTATATAGTCCAGTCGGTGCGTCGTTTAGAGCGCTGTGCCCGTCTATAAGCGCGCCGTCGACATGCGCGGAGCCGCAAAAGCTTTAGATCGGGATTTGGTTTGCCGATACTCCGTCGTCGTTGTACTGTAGCTTTTCGTAAGCACTCACTCATAAGTTTAAATAAGCTGTCTTGAGATGGTGCCTCTGAGATCAGCTGTCGGAACTTGCCCATGCCTTATTAAATAAGCAACCAGCCATCAAGATGCATACACAGTACAAATAAGTGCACAGCACGATGCTTGTTGAGTCGCTTGATAGTAAAAAAAGAAAGCACCGTCCTATGCTCTTCTTTGCATTGTATGCGCCTGTTTAACTGGTTTAATTCCTCGTTCGGTATGCACCAACTCCCCCAGCACTTAGCCTTACTGCATCCATGCCTTATTGTTCCAGAATCTTGACCTGTGCTTTCGATTGCAGCCCACGTGTAAGATGGATATCCAGCGCGCTGCTCCACGTTTGCCATCCTCCCAACGTCCCCCTCAGGAGATGGCCTAGAGCACCGCTCCTACCGTGACCGACCGTTCCCCTTCGCCGGTGTGGTCTCGCCGGCAGACGAGATCGCTCGTCGCCCTTCTTAGCTACGGGCAAGTACCATGCACAGGCCACTCGTAGTACGGCTGTGTCCACGAGTGGTGGAAAAATGAGCCTTATTGCTTCAGTTCGTTTCAGATTCACCTTCCCTTTCGTTACATAAAGTTGTTTGATCGCTTAAACAAATATACGGCGAAGGAAATGGAATGAGGAATACCAGGGAATACAAGTGCTTGTCGGTAGCTGACTTAAGTCCCTGTCACCAAAATTTTGCATTCCAGCGAAACATTGTCACTAAAATAGGAAGAAATGTAAATTTTTATGCACTTCATCAAAATTCACTTATCTGGACTACCATTTCATAAGCAAGTATGAAATGCAATAACTATGTAGTAATTATAATTCATCACATGACTAAACAAAGCTTAACGTTCTGTCAGCAATTACTTATTAAGTTACCTCACAGGCTCCCGAAGGAGTATTGCGTGAGGGGAGGATACAGGGAATTAGCAAAAAGGAGTACGAAGATAGTATGCATCGTTAGCGAGTAAAGATGAAAGAGCAAGTCTCTAACAATAAGGCAATGCAAAACTTTTTTAGGCGAGGAAAACACTACTAACCGTTTGTAGCGTGAACTTGGATAGCCCCGGGAAACGTGGCATCTAAAAAGCAAAAAAAAAAAAAAAATGCTTTGTACTACCTAAGCGTAGGCAAAAAACAAACAAACAAGGATTGTTAGCTTTCTGAAATGTCTCTAGGACTGTGCTTGCTGAATTTCAGCTTCAATATTGCAACCATTCCCGACAGCGGGGTTCAAGAAGTCAAGGCTGTCTGCCGTAATTTGTCCTTGGTTCAAGTTTTTTGTAGATCTGTTAACCTCAGTATTAATGTCGCCAGTATGCACGTGTGTGGTTCGTTTTGTAACGAACTCTGGAATCCCTAGTGGTCTGTTCTTCGGCAGCTTTGAAGCGAAAGGAAATGCTTTATTTCGTCGTTCGCCTTTTAATTTTAGTGCTAGAAGTTGTGCCCCACATGACGATACATCCTGGATCTGTGATCGTATCGAAGATGGGCTTGACCTGCATCTCAGTGGCATTTGGTCTCGTCCTTCCTAAAGCACCTATTCTACCAGATCGCTTCATGTTTAAAATGCCAACGTGGTCATTCCAACGTAGTCATGAAAAGCATTCAATAATAGTGTACTGCATGTCCGCTCTATATGATCAATGCCGCTAGGCATAAAGGGTTTACTCCCGTGCTTCGATACCTTTACAAAAATGCTCACGTTGCTTACTTCATGTGCTTCAATTGAAGCTCGGTAACATCTCACAACTTTGACAACTCCCTTAACTGCCTGTTTGATTTTATCATTTATAAACAATTATTTTTTCAATACTGCTGCTCTCCTTCGAGAGCGTGGCAGTTGGGCAGTACAATAATTCAGCTGTACAATGCAAGGAAATCAAAGTATAGATTATACAAAAAGTAAAAAAAAAAAGACATAGGCAGTGCAAGTTATACATAGTACTATACAATTAAACGCTGTTAAGATTAAACGAAATAATAAATAATAATAAAAAAGAAATGTAAAAGAGCAAGATGCTTTATAACAATCACAGATATTGCAGATATTACAGATATTGCACAGATATTATAATAGCACAGATAGGTGTCCCTGCATGCATAAAAGGTACTGTTATTCAGTTTTTTCTATTTGTGAGATAAATCCGGATAATGATTCAATGTTGGTGATAGTAGGATCTAGTTGGTTCCATTGTGCTATCGCGAGCGGGAAAAAAGAATGCTTAAATGTGTCATTTTTGCATGCGTATTCAGTCAATGTGTGCGCATGCTTGTTACGTGAAGGTCGAGCCTCGGAGAATGAAATGTATTGGGAGGTATCTATTCTATAGTAGTTATAGTTAGTAGTTGAAACAAGAATTTTGTCTAGCGTGTTTCGCTCTTGTGGATATCGTTTGCAAACGGACTGGGTTAAAAGATGTGTTGGCGAGTCAGGTACGTCTATATTTCTTATGGATGAACCTCGCAGCTTTCCTTTGTATTGATTCTAGCTTACTTATGTTAGTCAGTGTATGCGGGAACCAGCCTGTGTTAGCGTATTCAAGAACAGGCCTTACAAATGATGTGTAGTCTAGCGGCTTCGTTGACTTGGTTGCGAGCGCCAGGCTTCTTGTTAAGAAAAATAGTTTGCGCAGTGCCTTTGAGATTATATTACTAATATGTTTGTCCTATTTGAGCTCCGAGGTTAATGTAACGCCTAGATATTTGTGTTCTTCAACTTTGTGAAGAGGAGTGCCGTTAATTGCGTAAACAAAAATTGATAACATTTTCCTGGTTAGTCATGATCGCGGACTTTTGTATGTTTATTTCCACCTGCCATTTGGAGCACCAATCAGCTATGTCAGCTACAGAATCATTTAATTTAATATCATTGTAATTGTTAATTTCTCTGTATATGACGCAGTCGTCTGCGAATAGTTTTATATTGCAATCGATTTTAGCTGTGATATCGCTAATATAGAGTAAGAAAAGTAATATTCGGAGCACAGACCCTTGGGGGACTCCTGATGTCACTGCGACTGTTAGGAAGCGTTTTTTCGTAAACCAATAATTGCGAGCGGTTACTTAAAAAAACCTTTTATCCAAGCAGAAAGTTCTCCTATACCGAACACCTTTTCAACTTTAGCTATTAATTTGCTGTGACATACATAGTCGAAAGCCTTGGACAAATCGAGTAGAATAAAGTCAGTTTGAACGCGGTTATTAACTGTAACAGCAAGATCGTGGACTAGTTCCGTTGGTTAAGTTACTGTCGATAGACCACTGCGAAAACCGTGTTGGCTGGGTGAGAAAAAAATTAATGTGCTCTAGGAATACGGTCATGTGCTTCAGGATTGTGTTCTAGAAGTTTACATGGCGTGCTAGTTAGTGAAATGGGTCTGAAATTTGAAGGTAATGTGTCACCTCCCTTGTGGATCGGGATTACCTTTGCAATTTTCCAATCATGAGGTAGTTGTGAGGTCTTAAGTGATTTCCGGAAAACTAGGCCAAGATATTTACTGCCCCACTCTGCATATCTTTTGAGGAAAGTATTAGGTACGTCGTCGGGGCCACTACCTTTCTTAGGGTCAAGTTTAAGCAGTGGATTGAAAATACCGGCAGCCGTCATGTCTAGTTTAGCGATTTTCGCGTGATGTTGCGTTGCAAGTGGGGGAATAATGTTATCTATAGTAAACACTGACCGAAAAAAAAATCGTTATATGCGTTAGCCTTGGCAGTTTTTTCTTCGGGAAGAGAATGTGATGTGGTATTTTTATTAGTACGAAAGTAATTCCAGAAACTCTGAGGGTTGTCAACAAGAAAATTAGGCAGTGTTACATCAAAGTAGTGCTGTTTAGCACGTTTAGCATTAAGCTTGAATTCCGCGATGGCGTCCGGTAATTTCTGGATTCTCCACTGCCTTTTGTTTTTATTGCCTTACGTAATGTTTTCAAACCTCGCTTTGCTTGAATAACTTCTCGCGTGATCCATGGATTATTTTTTGGAGGACGCTTTGTTTTTCTGGTTGCGTAATGAGTAATGCATTAAAGTACAACCGGTTTGAAGTGAAACCAAAGGGAATTTACATCTACTGAAGCATCGGAGCCAATTTCTGAAAACTGCTGGAATTCATGAGCGAGGTGCATTAGTATGCTATTATCGTCAGCGTTTTCGAAGTCTGTTACTGCAGATACAGAAGAATGAGTGGTTATGCTGCCACCAAGAAGCACGGTGCACACTGGTACGTCGTGGTCTGATATACCATGAATTACATCAGTTTTTATGCGATTTATGTCGAAGTGGTTACTGAAAAACATTAGATCTAATATGTTCCGAGTATTTCCCTGTGAGCGGGTGGGGCGTGAAACGATCTGATGAAGATTGAAGGTTAGCATGAGGCATCATATCATCCGCGTACAAAACTTTTTTTTTCTATTGGTGCAATGTTAGCGTTATTATTTACTATAAAGCAAAAATAAAAGCTGCCCTAAAATGCCCTTGTGATACACCTTTATTCACTGACATTAGCTTGGAGATAGATGCACCTGTGAAACACATTGCTACAATTACGGAGACAGCTTCTAATTAAGCCCCCACCCACTAATTCTGTAAGAAAACTCCCTGAAGAGTGCTTATTATTTGACTTCATCAAAGGCCCATCTTAAATTTATAGATATTCATACTGCATTCTAGCTACCGTTCAATATTTTATTATTGCTTCCTTTGTTTGCAACATTGGTAGCTCAGTTAACTTGTCCCGCTCAAAACTCCACTGGTGTCGCGAGACCACTTTCGTGCTTTTTCAAGAAACCGAGAAATCTTTTCTGTGCAAAACGCTTTGGGATGTTTTAGTGGAAATGCTCAGTACGGAATCTTGTCTTTTCAGGATCCCGACGTCTGCGTTCGATTGAAGCCCATAAATTATCCAGTGGGCTGCTCCCCGTCTGGCGTCCTCTCAACGTTCCCCTCGGGAGATAGTCTAGAGTAACACACGTACTCTGGCGCACCGTGTTTGTTACATTACCTTCCCGCACCCATGGCGTCCTGCTGGCAGTCGGAACCTTGCTCCTCGCCCGCCACTACTGGTGAGTATCGCCCACCGACGTCTCGTACTTCGGCTCGGTCCTCGAGTGCTCAACAATATGCCCGCTGCTGTTCTCGTTTTGCAGATGATCGTTCTGGATGGCGGTGAGCGAGGAGAACGTCCGAGGCAGTTTTGCCAAAAGGTGGGAAATTTTACATATTGTGGACAATATGTCCGAGATCTCGGGGGAAATATTATTCTGGCAGTGAAAACGTGTTAAATTTTTTTGACGTGAGATCTGCTTTTTCGCTTTGACATGCTGCAGTATAAAAAAGCGTGGCTGTTTGGGCGAGTTGCTATGTCATGACGTTTTTACGCTTGTAGCGCAGCTCAAACAGCAAAAAGGAAGGTGGAAGGGGTAATGAAAGGGAACGTTCACTCTGTTCTCCATTCCCTTTCATTACCCCTTCCACCTTCCTTTTTGCTCTTTCTGAGCTGCGCTACAAGCCTAAAAAAAATGCAGTGTACAAATATGGGCAATAGTTGTTTATATTAGGAGACAGCTGAAGTCAATGCGACATGCCTGAATTATTACACGGATGCTATTTTGCGAGATTTCTGAATGTCATCTTATGGATGGCCAGCTCCGGTTGAGCTTTCTGCAGCTGACTGCAAGTTTCAATGACACGCGTTACCAAAGGCTCACGTAACCGAGCTCGGCCACTTTTTGCGTCTCCAGCGCGAGTAAGACTAAATTTTGATGCTTTCAGCAAAGCTGGTTAGCGCTTTCGTTAGGGCGCTGAATTGCTCCACTACGGTGTGATGACCACCAGTTTCATACGTTTTGGGCCATCATATGTTCAGAAAGAACGTGGCCAAACTGAACATCGTGTAATTTTATTTTCAAAGCCGAATATGATGCTTGAAACATGACGATGAGGAGCGGGAAGTGTAGCTTCTTATTTACAGATGGCTTTCTTGATTGATATTACATATTGCTTGAACGCGTGAATAGCTGACACTAGAACTCGATGTCAGAGGTTTGAAAGGCATTTTATCAAGGCGCTGTACCTGGTTTCGGAACTGCCATATTTTTTTTTCAAGCGCCGGCCACTCAGACGCACATAACTTGGACTCCATCGCGCTTGTTTAGCGGTTCCTTGTTGAATGGGTTTTAGTTAAGTCAGCTGCAGAGAATTTGGCCGCAGGTTATCAGCAAGTGACTTCCTCGCAGCGTATAGATGCTTTCCTGAATATATTTGGTCCTGGCGTGTGGAAAATGTTCGCCCACAGATGTGACAATAATACACGTGACTATTTGGCAGCACTGGTTTCTGCTCGAAATTCCAAGTGTTTTCTTGCCTACGTTCCAGATCAGATGCTTCTGAGCAACCATCCTCCCACGGCTGTGGCCGTTTGCACATCGGCGGCAACTGGACATCCGAGTCTGAGTGTGGCCACTAACCCCAGGACCTGCGCAGCAACCCCTCGTCACGGCGAGCGTCGTCTCTGCGAGCTTCGCATCGGGCGTCCTAAACGCTCATCAGGTGGTCTTTGTGTGTATTGTAGATGGTCTAGCTGGCGAGGGTGGCGCACGCCTTAGGGAAGTTAACTGTTTTTTAATTTTGTAATGTAAACCTACATTACAAAATTAATTAGCTGTAATCCCGAGGTTTCGTGGGCATGGCTTGCGGCCACATGGGTCTTCTCCGTGCCGGAATCGAAGAGGACGGGCCACGTATTGCGGGGTGGCGGCGTATAGCTTCAGGTTTTAACGGATATAAAGCTTAGCTCATACTGCGCAGGCTACAGCTGATAGCCGTCCTCTACGAGTGCGTCAGGGACATGGACCCTTCCGAATGGCCTTGCGACCCGACCCCACCATTTCGTGACAAGGTAGCCCGGGCGCGTCAGTGCTATCGAGCGAAATGTGGAATCACGGAATGCAAACGCCATTCGGAAATTGCCTCGCCAGCTATTAGCTATTGCGGCGACCTTACGTCGCCCACGGTCTGGAGCGGAGCCCGGCCGTGCAGCAGCTACGGTGAGTGGTCCATCTCTTTGCGGTTCCCGCTGTTCTTTTCTGGTTGTTTACTTTCCTCCTTGCGTCGCAGATGATGACCTTGATCACCACTCGTGCAGTCACCGACAGTCTTAACTCTTTTGCATTCCCTCGGCGGGGAAGTGTTGCTGGTGGACTGGACTTCGTTCCTCGCCCGGCACTACTCCTGGCAAGTACCATGAACACTAGAATCGTAGTATGGCTGTGCTCTCGAGTGTTTAACAAGCCCTGCCTAATTTCAGATTCCTACAGTCTGCTTCTGAAGTGCGCCAACTGTAGCGGCCCTCACGCAGCTTCGTCGAAAGACTGTCCCCGCATCAAGAGAGAGCGCGCGGTTCTGAAGGAAATGACCAGAGACAATATGGCTCACAGGGAGGCAGCCGAAGTAGTCCGGCGTCGACGCCATCGTACGTCTTCAAAGAAGGCGCTTGCGCGAAGCGATAGTACCCGCTCCACTACGGTACCACTTAGTCGCGCCGCGTAAGGGCCCAACACTTCCATGAGGGAATCAGATAATTCTTTAGAGGAATGGCCTATTATACCGAGCCGCTACCTTGCTAAGGAACCTCAAAAGGTCGCGGCCCCACCGGAGCCTTCTCCGGCCATTGATGAGTCACCTAAGACAGATCGTCAAGTCATCTCGGTGCTACGTTCCCTACTGGAGGCCATCCGAATGATTTTAGTGGACATGGGGACACCGTCTGCTCGAAGCGCAATTGAAGTGCTGGACGCCTTAAGCCCAATGCTCGAAACCCTCAACTAGAAAAATGGCTGCCCATACCCCATCCTTCCGAAAAGAAGTCAAGGCAGCGTCCGTCGAATCACGAATTTCAGATTTCAGTCAGTATGTGTGCACCAATGTGTTTCTACTGATCGTCATTTGTGAGCCAAACTTGTCGAAACCAATAACTATCAGGATACGCACGTATCATGTCATCAACAAATAGTGCATTCAGCAAAATCAGTTTTTTGTGGTCGTGAACTCGCCTATGTTTGGCAACCAATTGCGCCCCACGACAACAATCAATATATATGCATCGCAGTTAAAAACTCTTGTTTACTCTCATAGGCGTGTATATATCGCCTTCCAGCAATTTCGATACTAAAAGATTAGCGGATATCTTGAGTGTTTGTCCCGCCCCATGGGTCATCATAGATTTCAATGCACACCATCCAGCACGGGGAAGTACAAAGACAAATGCAAGAGGACGAAGATTAGCAAGCATCGCCTAACACTACGGCCTTACTCTCTTCAACGATGGCAGCCTCGCCTTTGTTCGAGGCGTGAAATACGGCAGCTGCCTCGACCTTGCTTTCGTCTCCAACTCTCTCGCCAGATATGTGAAGTGGTTTCCAGATATTGAGACACATGGGAGTGATCACATTCCCACCTATCTGAACATCAGAGGCTTGTCGGCTAGATCTGGCCCACGGAATACCATTCGGACGATTCAATGGGCCAACTGCAAATCTGATATGGAAGATGCCTGCCGCGAGGGCCTACCCTCTGGGTTAGAGCAAACAATTAAACATACGATGCAAAACGCCACTCGCGTGCTGACGATCTCTTACACGCGAAACGACTTCGACATGGAATTAAAGCGACTTCGAGCACTTCGTCGCCGGGCGGAACGTCGATTTCGACGTACAAAATCAATCCATGACCTTAGGGCAACCAGGAGGATTAAAAAGAAGATTCAGCGTCGAATGGATATATTAGCGTGGGAACGTTGGGCAATGTTTTGCCAGACACTCGACTCCCGCAAGCAGCCGTCTCACATTTGGAAAACGGTGCAAGGTCTGCGTTGCCTTCCGTAACAGCGTTTTCCATTCAAGGCGCTCGCGCTTTTCCAAGGGCGGCAAGACATCAATGTCGCAGAAGACTTTTGTCCGCGGATGGCAGACCAAGCGACACGTCCAGATCCTCCAGCCCGAGATGACGTCCCCCATTCCCGTGATTGCCGCATGGACCTTCCTTTTACAATGGAGGAGCTCGAGGCGGCACTAGCTATCTGCAGGCGCTCATCATCTCCGGGTCCAGATGGTATATCCTACCGAGCCTTGTGCTATCTCGGAGAATCCGCACGGATAGCATTGAGTCTCTACAACACCTCATGGCAAGAGGGAAATGTTCCTGACGAGTGGAAAGTCAGCCGCCTGGTGCCAATCTTGAAGCAGGGCAAATCCCCGCTAGAGTTCACCTCTTATCGCCCTATAGCGTTGGCCAGCTGTGTAGGAAAGATAATGGAACGGATGATCCTTGACCGCCTGGAATGGTACCTTGAATACAAGATTTATCCGAATTCCATGGCTGGTTTCCGACGTGACCGCTCTTCCATCGGCAATGTAGTTTATCTCGTTTCACATGTCCAGCACGAAAGTTCCCGAAAACGTTTATCTGCAACTTTATTTTTAGATGTGCAAGGGGCATACGATAACGTATTACATCAGGCCATTCTCGACGCTCTTGTGACGGTTGGCCCAGTTGGTCGAGTATTTTTGTGGATTGCAAGTTACTTATCTGCAAGATCATGTGTTATCTGACGATGGCCCAACGGCGCGACGCTATACCAGCAGGGGCGTTCCTCAAGGCGGTGCTCTCAGCCCGACGCTATTCAACCTCGCTCTTATTGGGCTTGCTTAATACTTGCCATCTACCACCAACATTTCAATATACGCAGATTTCTGTTTCTGGACTTTGGCAGTCACACGTCCTCAGATACGTACACGGCTTCAAAGAGCGGCTACTTTGACAGCGAGCTACTTGTGTGAACAAGGTCTCAGCATATCACCAGAAAAATGCGCCCTAGTGGCATTTACTCGCAAACCAATGACGCCTTATGTCGTCTCAATCAATGGGTGGACCATTTACTATGTCGGAGCCCAGATTTCTTCGCGCAATTATCGACAGACCTCTGTTGGAGCCCGCACATGGCTTACATTGAAACGGCGCCTGACAGCAACCTCCCAGTTGTTTAAATACTTGACAGGAAAGACGTGGCGAATGTCAGTTGACGCAATGATGACTCTACAGAGCTCTTTCTCGGTTTTTTAAGATGTTGTCTATACCTGTAGTGAACAACACCTGCAAGACATATTCGTGTTCTGCAGGCAGCACAAGCTCAAGCACTCAGTTTGCCTTTGTTTGCCCAGATGCACGTCAACAGAGGCTATTGCGATTGCTCGGGACCATCCAATGGTAACTCGCATCACGGTGGAAGCCCTGAGAACGCACATCAGACATTTTGCACGTGCCGCCTATCACCACCTTGCAACACTACCTTCAGACAGGCACCAATCATCCTTCTCTAAAACTATCGTCAAGTACAGACAAAATTCCCTCGGGCTTCACCGCTGCATCTAAACCATCGTTACACCCTTGGTGTCTGGTCAGCCCCACAGTCCATCTCAGCGTACCAGGAATCGGGGAAAAGTCTGAGCTGTCGTTGCCTGTGCTGAAACAACTGTCTCTGCTTCTTCTGCACGAGGTACGCGGACAGTACACATATTTATACTGATGGTTCCACACACATCAAATGTTCTTCTGGTGTGTTGGGCTGCTGAGCACGAGGTCGCGGGATCGAATCCCGGCCACGGCGGCTGCATTTCGATGGGGGCGAAATGCGAAAACACCCGTGTGCTTAGATTTAGGTGCCCGTTAAAGAACCCCAGGTGGTCAAAATTTCCGGAGTCCTCCACTACGGCGTGCCTCATAATCAGAAAGTGGTTTTGGCACGTGAAACCCCAAATATTATTATTAATGTTCTTCTGGTGCTGTGGTCGTCCCAGCAAGAGGTATTACCATCAGCTTTAGGACTGACAACCCAACGACATCATCTGCGGAACTAACTGCTTTTCGCGCTGCATTTTGTTTCGTCAATAGGGAACAATCTCCACAATGGTCAATTTTCAGTGACTCTCAAAGGCAGCCCTACAATCTGTGCTATCAGCCCTGCGTTGCGGGCCATTCGAACAGCTCGTGCTCGATATTAGATGCCTACTCCATACATCACATGAGAAAGGACAGCACGTGACGTTTCAGTGGCTGCCAAGTCACTTCGGCGTCATAGGAAATGACGCCGATAAAGCCGCTCGGACAGCTCTTGAACACACACAGGAAGAGGCTATACCACTTTCACGGTCCGACGCAGCCAGCAGACTTCGAGTGCTTGCACCGAGATCACGCTCTCTATGGTGCACACCAAGCAGCCAAACCAACCGGAGCAATCGTCAACACGACCTGCCCTCTTTGGTGAATCTCTGTATGCCAACTGGGCTCCACCGAAGTGAGGCCACCCTGCTTTATCGCTTATGGCTGGGGGTGGCCTTCACGAAATCTTATTCGTTTCGAATTAGAATGGCCGACAACGCTCTCTGCTATGCCTGTCTTTGCGAGGGGACGCTGGAACACATTCTGTGCGACCGTCCTGAATATATTATTCAGAGACAGTCCCTGGCGTCCGTTCTAGCGCACCTTGAAAATAGACTATTGTCATTGCAACTATTTTCACATATTGCCGACAGAAGACATCGCAGCTGAAGGTGACAAAGGGATTACTTCGGTTTATGAAGGAGACGGGCTTGGACAAGCGGCTGTGACAGTGATGTCCCGTACCGCGCAAGAGTGAGACTAAGTATGTGTGTGCCGTGTTATGTGCTGTCTATCTCTTCTCCCCATCTTTCATCCCCTCCATCCCGCTCCCATGTGTAGGGAAGCAAACCGGTTAAGCTAAACCGGTTAACCTCCCTGCCTTCCTTCTCCACTTTTCCTTCATTCGTTCTTACCGTCTTTCCATTGCGGCTATTCACAAGCATATCGAGCGGGCGGTTCTGCACATTTATTTTCCGGCCGTGTTACGCCTGCATTTTTCTCGCTGGTAGCTTTCAGCTGGGAGACGCAGATTAGTTCAGCTCCCTGCACTACTTCTGACAAGTACCATCTATCCACTCCAATGGTACTGCGGTTGTTTTCTGGTGTGGCGGATAAGCCCTGTGGCATTTAAGGTTCCGAACGTCTGGTTTTGAATTAAGCCGTGTTTTCCGCTGACGGCTATGGTTACTGTTCTCTGTGCTCCTTGTCTTAATCCTGTTGCTACACCTTGCCGGCTCCGCAAGTACACACTTTGTGGGCTTCCGATGAAATTTGCTGTCGAATGTATTTATTATGCAGACCTTCGAGGTTAGGTTTGTTTCGGAAAACTTCGCCACACAGTTTCCAAAACGCTTTTGTATGTCGCTCTCCCAGTAAGACGACGTTGAATTTCTTCCGTTCCTGGTTATATTTCTTAGCTGATTTCATTTCGTCACCCGCAATTTATTTCGTCTACTCGGAGTGCCACGTTTTTCACAATGCATTTGTAACTTTACGTAGTCTTTTGTCGAAGGTTGTCGTCCTATTCTTCAATATTTCCTCCCAGTTTTCTGGTTCCCCCCATCGGGCCCGCAGAAGTTAGAGGAATAGGTTCTCAAAGTCCATCGTGAACTTGTGTGAACGATTGTTTTTTAATGATACCACCTACTTCGTATATTCGTGTATATAGTTCCCCATTATGCAGTACACATCCACCGATTGCTTTCCGCGGTAGACTTGAAAACTACTGATGAGCCTTTCACAGAAACCGCCCCCACAAGGTGTTTTGTGGAAGAAATTTCTACTTTGTGATAGGTCATAATATGTTCAGTTGTTATCGACGTGATGTTGCTGTGACCGCATTGAATACCTTATTCGTTCTCCTGAAAGTCTTGCATTGTTGCTGAGCACATTCATGTTAGAGCTGAGAAACACCGGAAATAATGCAGAAAACCGATGTGAAGCGCCTCGAACGGTTTCGCAATGTACCTCTTGTCACGGCAAATGTGAAAGCTGGTACACAGTTTGGCTATGTCTCCTTACTTTTTTTGTAGTTGCTCCCAGCGCACCGTTGAAACATACACCAGCTATTTCAGACAAAGTGGTCTTCGTTACTCACCCTCAAGAGGAAGTTCTTGCTCTTACGATCTGGAATTGCATCTTCGCCACAAAACGCACAGTCGTATTTCACGTATACGCGACAGTGTACCGCGTACTCCACCGTGAAGATTGTTCATATATGCGTCGCACTAATAGGCAATGAACTATTCCATCTACACGTGATCGGGTACTGCTCGTCTTGTGAAACGGGCCCTACCGAAAGCGCCCGTGAAGTCTCATTGGGTCTTTATCTTAATATACCTGGTATTCGCCTACTGGCTGCACATTCGCTTGCTTGCTGAATTTCTGCAATTTTTCAATATACACACTTTGTTCTAGCCAAATCAGACAGGTTTCGTCGGTATTTATTTCTTCTGCTTTTAGTGGACCGTAGAACTTGTCATCTAATATTCACGGAACGAAACATTCACGTTGTTCCTCTCCAAATATTCAAGTAACTGCCGAACTTGTCAACTTCAGTGCCTGGTCTTGAGATCCTTTTCGACGTATATCTGACACGAGAATCGTCTCCTTTCATTATCCGGCATTTTGTAACGGCTATTTTGCCTGCAGCAACTGGGATCTCTTCTACAAAATTGTTCACTACGACATCTTTTCTGCGTTCACTCCTGGTTATACCTGCTCGATTTTTCACTACTGTTGACGTATCTCCATTGTTCTTCTGAGTAAGTCTTCTTTTTTTTCTTCTCTGTGTTCAACGGGTGCTTTATGCATTTTCTTTCTCCAATGCAGCACGATTGTACAAGTGGTCCAATACTTTACTGTTGCTCGCAGGTTCTAATTTGCGAGACTGACCACGGTGTTCATTAGAGCTACTTTTCTTTGCCAGGACCAGCAGTGTCTCCACTCTGACATAACAGTACCATGAATGTTGCACTTGAATACACCACCGCGCTTGCATCCGGTAAGTGTCGGTGCTTACGTTCCGTTTTCTTGTTGTCGATGCGCTCTTGAGGCATTCAGTCCTTTATCTTCTAAGGTATATTTCTCCATAGATCAATTACGTTCATCTGGGAGAAGGTTGTCCCAAGATTCCTGTTTTTCCCGTCATTGAATACCGTTATTAGCTGTTACAGTACAGGACGTTAGATATTCCAACCAACCGAATATTTTTGCCCTGGCTTTGAAGTAGTCCTCCCTTCGTTGGCATTTCACTCGAGTCTTCGTATCGATATGAAAGCAGACTACCGTCGGCCGTGTCCCAGTTCATTCCTAGAACACTGGCTTGGCTTGATCACGTGAGAACGGCACCTTGATGCGCATATAAATTCTCATTTCTTCACCGTTTGATGTCCCTTTGAAAATATTCATTGCAGCTCGGTGAAATTTTTCGCTTCTATGTACACGCCTTCTGTCTGTTTTCTTATGATGTTCCAAGCATAACTTCATCAACGCAAACTCATTTACGTTTGCTGCCATTACAAGAATTTCCTCGACAATTCATTAACAATGTTGGTACATCTGCATTCAAATTTGCTCCTGTCTGAAGATAATAATTCAGAACATTCCTGATCTTAATCACGAGGCGTCAAATACTACGCTTAATTTTCTTGCTAGTTGGTCTTTTCGAATTGCTTCATGGCGTGATATGGTAGTTATTGTTCGGATTCTTCCGAGCACGCTCGTTCTTCCATTTCAAGCGTGAAACATCTCGCATTCAACAGCCGTATTTTTATCTCGGTATTGAATTCGTCTGTCTTCGAGATCGTCTTCCGATTGCTACTTCGTCGATTTCCACGTTAACTTGCTCTATCCTTCTGTACAGTCCTTGTGACCACATAGTCCACTTCATGCATCGTTTCTTTCTGAGGTGCTAAGCCAGTATATTCCACCATCAAAAAGTTCAAAATGGAAGTCGCCAGCTTCTGCGGCGTCAAGAACCATGGCGAGTTTAGCGTTTCGTTTAAACTACATGGGTCAGGCACGATCCAGTCGGGCATTTTCGATTTTCCATTGTATCTTCGTTTCGTCTTCCTACTGGGCTTTCATCCTCACCTCCACTGCTGGTAAGTGTCGTTTACACGGGACTCGTATTAAGACTCTGTACTCCAATGTTTAACAAATAAGCATTGTGCCGCTACAGGTTTTGCAATCCTGTTTCCAACTGCGGTCCTCAAAGGTATCCAGCGTGCCCCTGCACTACTCTACGGTCTGCGCTCCAAAAGATTGCTTCAGCCACGAGCATCACCTGTTATAGAAGCGACTACTACTTCTACATTCCCTCGCCAGTGGAGCCCTGCTGGTAGACAGGACTTGTCTCCTCGCCTAGCACTACTAATGGTAAGCGTCGTTTAGATGCCAGATTTATTGGTTCCAAAAAAAAAAGTATACGACAAATATACAGACGAGGGTCCCAAAGTGAGAGAACTGTTGTAGGACCCTCGGTTAATGACATTTATGGTGATATCAATAGTCAGCAAATTAGCGTTATTATAAACATCTACAGATCAAATACATCATTAGACATGTCATTTACAATCAAACACGAAAACGCACGTTATAAAAGAAAATCGGAAAAAAAGCATGGATGTAATACAAGAAATGACATGTGAGATAAGTCAAAGGTACACCGCCAGATCGTAGTCAAGTTATGGCAGGTGATGATGCTTAAGATGATTTTTAAACATTGCAAGAGTAACCCGCCGTGGTTGCTCAGTGGCTATGGTGTTGGGCTGCTGAGCACGAGGTCGCGGGATCGAATCCCGGCCACGGCGGCCGCATTTCGATGGAGGCGAATTGCGAAAACACCCGTGTACTTACATTTAGGTGCACGTTAAAGAACCCCAGGTGATCAAAATTTCCGGAGTCCTCCACTACGGCGTGCCTCATAATCAGAAAGTGGTTTTGGCACGTAAAACCCCACAATTTAATTTTTTAATTTAAACATTGCAAGAGAAGTACAGGATTTTATGGTTGGTGGTAATTCATTCCAAAGAGAAAATGCAGCGAAGGAAGATGTTTTTTGCCGTAATTGGTATGAACCATGTGTAAGGAGAAATTGTTCTTAGTCGCAAATCTGGTCATATTTTTAATCTGCAAAAGGTCAACTGCAATAAACGGAAACGTAAGGTTGTGAAGCAACTTGTGGAGTAAGACGAGTATGTTAAACTGGAACAAATTATTAATAGGCAGGATATTATACGCGCGAAGTAACCGAGGCATTGGATTGCATGGAGATAGAAGTCATAATGCGTACTGACGGATTTTTGGATATGTTGAATTCATAAGTGACAAGCGTACGTGGTGCCCCATGAAACAATGCCGTAATGCAATGAACCTAGTTGGTGGAGTTGAGAGAATCCGGAAGATCATTAATATATAAAAGGAAAAGCAAAGGCCCCGAATTGATCCCTGTGGTACACTTTGGTTAATACATATTGTTGCTGAGAAAGTATTCGCTGCATGCACTGTGTATGGTCGGTGAAGTAAATATTTTAAGAATGTTAGCGCAGGACCGGTTATACGATAAGAGTCAAGTTTATTAAACAGGACTTGATGGTTAACCGTGTCATAAGCTTTACTGAAGTCTAAAGATACAGATATAAGTTCCCCGAATCAATACATTTCTTTATGTAGTCGGAGATAGAACAGCTAGATTCGTGGAACTTCCAGGGCGGAAGCCAAATTGATTGTTCTTTAGCCAGTTAAACTTTGTTAAGTAGTTGTCAAGACGTTTAACAAATAATTTCTCAATGAGTTTACTAAGGCAGGAAAGAATTGCAATTGATCGGTAATTAACTGCGTGTTGTCGCCTTTTTTAAAAACAGGAATAATCTTGGCATTCTTTAAAAATGAAGGGAATGCACCTTCTTTAAACATAAGGTTGATAATATTAGAGGGTGTCGCAAACTAAATGCGCAACCAGTTTTAAATGCCTGACACAAATATTGTCTAAGCCAGGCCCTGTGTTTTAAAGTTGGCAATCGTGGAGCACACTTCATTTGGTGTAGCTGGTAACAAGATTGATTGTGTCGTACGGCTCAAAGTATTACGCAACTGCGCATGTATGTTATTAGTGTAAACAGAAGAAAAGTAGTCCGAAGAAGCATTAGCAATTTCGTTGGGCTCAGAAAGAGCGAGACTATTGTAATTTATTTTGGTTATAGAGGCATTAACAGACGATTTTTTTAAGAAGAGTTCAATAACTGCCATTGCTTTTTGGGGTTATCCTTATTCTGATCAAATTTATTTTCGTAGTACCTTTTCTTTTTCGCCGGTTTAAGTAACATTCAGTAATTTACAGTACCTACTATAGCGTCTAGCTAGTCCAGTATTAAAGGGCTGACGTTTAGTTTTCTTGTACATGTTTTTCTTCTTAAACTTTCTAGAAGACCGCCCGTCATCCATGGGTTGCGCGGATATTTATACTTCTTCCCACATTTTATAGTGCGCGTATTAGTCGAAACGGTCAATAAAAATAAAGTACAGAATTTGTTTAGTGCTTCTTCGGGATCAGACATAGAATTACTTGGCGACCAATAAGTTTCACTGATGGCTTCAATAAAGGTATCTGCACTAAATACGGAAGTGAAGTAGCTATTATCGCTCTCATGTATTTCATTCCTAAATGTAAGAAAAACAGGAAACTGAATCGGTTATGTTAGTATTAATAACCCCGAAGCAAGGCGATGGTGATATGCTAGATAACACGTGATCAATTAGCGTACTGCTCCCACGAGAGGCTACTCTAGTTGGGCAGTCAATGAGTTATTCAAAACCGAATCCAGCAAAACAATCTAAGTTGTGTACGAGGTAGCTTCAGTGTCAAGTAAGTTAATATTAACATCACCTACAATCCCCACATCCTTATTTTCAAAAGCTAGCTTGGACAATACTGCATCAAGAGAAAGCAAGAAATCGTTAAGGGAAGATGACGGTGAGCGATAAATGCAACCAAGGATCAAGTGCTTATTCTTAAGGAATGACCGGTCGACTTCTATCCACACTGACTCGCAATGATTCACGTTAAGTGCCAGATCAAATCTGCGAGCCTGGGTGACCGCTTGTGAAACAAAAATGGCGGCGCCTCCATGACTTAGTTGGACGATGACAATACTCGGGTTGATAAGATGGAAAACCGCTCATGTTGTTCTGGGAATCGCAAAGCAAGGTCTCCGATACAGATCAAAGTGAAGACATGTTGAAGTGAGGCAATGAAGTTATAATTACATCCATGTCCTTACGAAGGCTACGAGCATTGAAGTGAATGAGTGATCGTTTATTTGCGGTAAGACGAGATTTTACGTCAACGGGGTAGAGCAAGGCCATGAAAAAAAAGAGAAACAAATATTTACAGTGAATCACGTGAAAACTCACGGGACTCGTATTACGGCTGTGTCCTCCACTGTTTAATACGCACTGTGTCGTTACAGGGTCTGCAGGTTCTGCAATCCTGTTTCCAACTGCGGCGCCAAAGCGTATCCAGCGTGCCCCTGCACTACTCTACGGTCTGCGCTCCAAAAGATCACTTCGGCCACGAGCATCACCTGTTACAGGAGCGACTACTACTGCTTCTACATTCCCTCGTTAGTGGCGGCCGTGTTGGAAGACTGGCTGTCTCATCGCCCTGCACCACTACTGGTAAATGTCGTTTGCTTGGCACTCGCACTACGGCTGTCTAAATCGGAATTGTTACAAGTTGGGATACATTACAAGTATTTAGTATGCACGAGGAAATCCCATAGCCAGACTGCATCGGGACCTTCTGTACAAGAAAAGTTACGATAGTTGAGATCTCAAACAGTAGCATATAATGTAGTATACAAGCAACAGGAAATGAACATGAACAAAGCCAAAATACAGAATTCATTACAAATAACAAGGTTTAGTTTATCTCATGGTAGCAAGAATGGTATGGGAATAAAATACCAGTAGTTTATCTACAAAAACAAAAGAAAAAGAACGGACAGAAAATGGTTACAGTAAATTTTCTCATTAGTCTGTCAATAATAAATGAGTGTTCCTTTTTGAATTAGTGTAAAGATCTTTTGCTTTTCATAATGAGAGGAAGTGTTCCATACTAACATGGAAGAATTCCACCGTTTGTTTACCGTAGTTAGTGCGGATTGTTGGTGAAACTCGTTATTCAACGTGAATCTAGTGGTACTATGAATTGTCAGGTTAGGTGGTGAAAATGTGATCGATGGTAGCTCATTACGTAGAACTCATTAGGAAGAAATACCTAGGTTGTATTTAGTGAGCCCAGAAATACTAAGGATGTTATTCTCGTGCAGTAAGGGAGAGGCATTGGAAAAGCGTGATGGCTCGGTTCTGAACTGTTGGAAGAGCCGCAAAATCTAATGTCGATGAGACAATGTTTGCCTTCGCGCGCTTTACTAACAGTCGGCTTTCTTAGTTCTTTAATGGAAACAAGCGGTGATATTTTTCTTGTCATTAGATGTGGTGGGAACGCGATGAACAATGTGGAGATCGCTAGGCCATACGGGACGGCCACCTCTGTCCCCTACCTCCACCAGTGTTTCCCAAGTAAGCACGGTGTCGTTACAGGTTCTGCACTCCCGTTTTCGATTGCGGTGGGTATCTAGCACGCTCCTGCACATCGATTCTACGGCCTGCGCCCCCAAAAGATTACTTCGGCCACGAGCGTCACCTGCTACAGGAGCGACCACTACTGCTTTTACATTGGGTCGCCAGTGGCGTCCTGCTGGTAGACTGAACTTGTCTCCACGCCCTGCACTACTACTGGTAAGTTTCGTTTACACGGGACTCGTATTAGGACTCTGTCCTCCAGTGTTTAACAAATAAGCACTGTGCCGCTACAGGTTCTGCATTGCAGTTTTCAACTGCGGTCCTCAAGCCTACCCAGCGTGCCCCTGCACTACTCTACGGTCAGCGCGACAAAAGATTACGTCTGCCACGAGCATCAGCTGCACTAGGAGTGATCACTACTGCTTTTACGTTGGCTCGCCAGTGGCGCCCTGCTGGTAGAGTGGACTGTCTCCACACCCTGCACTACTACTGGTAAGTTTCGTTTACACGGGACTCGTATTAGGACTGTCCTCCAGTGTTTAACAAATAAGCACTGTGCCGCTACAGGTTCTGCATTTCCGTTGTCAACTGCGGTCCGCAAGCTTACCCAGCGTGCCCCTGCACTACTCTACGGTCAGCGCCACAAAAGATTACTTCGGCCACGAGCGTCACCTGTTACAGGAGCGACCACTACTGCTTCTACATTGGGTCGCCAGTGGCGTCCTGCTGGTAGACTGGACTTGTCTCCATGCCCTGCACTACTACTTGTAAGTTTCGTTTACACGGGACTCGTATTAGGACTCTGTCCTCCAGTGTTTACCAAATAAGCACTGTGCCGCTACAGGTTCTGCATTTCCGTTTTCAACTGCGGTCCGCAAGCCTACCCAGCGTGCCCCTGCACTACTCTACGGTCAGCGCTACAAAAGATTACGTCTGCCACGAGCATCAGCTGCTCTAGGAGTGACCACTACTGCTTCTACATTGGCTCGCCAGTGGCGTCCTGCTGGTAGACTGGACTTGTCTCCACGCCCTGCACTACTACTGGTAAGTTTCGTTTACACGGGACTCGTATTAGAACTGTCCTCCAGAGCTTAACAAATGGGCACTGTGTCGTTACAGGTGCGGCGCTCCCGTTTTCGACTGCGGTGGGTACCCTGCACATCGACTCTCTGTTCTGCACTCAGAGTTTACTTCGGGCACCAGCATCAGCCATTCCATGAGCGACTGCTATTGCTTCTACGTTCTCTCGCGGACGGGTCTTGCTGGCAGATTGGACTTAGCCTGGCGCCCTTGCACTTAATTCTGGTAAATATCGCGTGCACACGTCTGTACTGTACCTACGTGTTTTCGAATGACCAACAAACAGGGCTTGTGTCATTCCAGGTTCCCAGTGTTCGCTGTCGCTTGTGGTGCAAGAGAAATGTTCCAGCACGCTCATTTACTAGAACATTCCTGGCCTTGCCTCACGAGCAACCATCTTCAGCAAGGGCGTCCTGCCGCGTCCTCTATACAACAAACAAGCTTCCTCATAATCGTGAACGCGTCGCACGTCTGTCATGGCGGTGTCCTGCACTGTGTGGACGGCGTTTTCATGCTCTGAAGGACTGCGTGTCGTCACCGTCCCGCGATCGTCCATCGGATGTGCTCCTACAGTTGTGTTGCCTTTTGCACAGGCATATTTAGGAAGTTTAGCGTAGCAAGCTTTTCTGCTTTGGAAGGGGGGTACGATGCTCTGGGAATGACGGCGCTTGCGGGAATCGGGTTAATACGAAGCAGAACAATAAGAAAAAGGTCTGGTTACGTGGACACTACTTAGTCCTTAATAAGGGACGTCAATGTTTTCATGAGCCGATCTGTAAATTTTTGGTGGCGAGAGTAATGGACATTCATTGGCATTGTGCACTTTTATTGTAGTGTGTGTGTGTGTGTGTGTGTGTGTGTGTGTGTGTGTGTGTGTGTGTGTGTGTGTGTGTGTGTGTGTGTGTGTGTGTGTGTGTGTGTGTGTGTGTGTGTGTGTGTGTGTGTGTGTGTGTGCCTGCCTGCGTGCCTGCCTGCCTGCGTACACGTGTCGCCTACTCCGTGCTCCATTTCTTTTTCGATCGAGAACGCATGATACGAGCTCAGCTGCTAGCTGGCGCACTTCGAATTTTTCATATGTTGGTAGCATTTCCAGCGTCACAGTTGCTTCACTTTTTCCCGGTATATTCCTGTTGAGAGATTCCTGGTTTGATGGTTTATTATCGTCTATGGACATCCGCTTTTGGGTTGGTCGAACCACTGGTTTCTTTGGCTTTGTTCCTTGGGTTGATCTCTGTGCTCGTTCCAGCATTCAGCAGTTGTATTGAGGCGTCTTTCTCGCGCCAGAAACAGTCTTCACACATTTTCGGTTCTTCCACGTCGCTCATCACTGACTCGAAAAGAATAACATGCCACTACAAAAGGACACAATGTCAATGAATGGGAAAGGGGAGGGTGGTTATTCTCACCAACGGAAATTTCCTGATTTGCTCATGCAGACAATGACGTCGCTCTTTAAGACTGGTTGGTGGTAAGTGTCACCGGGCTCGCTTTTCAATTTTTTTGGTGTCCTTGACTCATCAAATGCTGTTATGGATCTACATGGTGGAACCTATGTATTACCTGTCGTTTGTTTATCGGATAGTACTACCTGCTGTCGTCGCTTGTTCACCGCGTATACTTCGCCGTAGTTTCATGTGTCCACAACTATCGCGTACCCTGCAAGATCGGTACTCATACTGAAGTGCCATGGCACCCTTCAGGCGGCTGTACCGTCGTTGCCTGCTGACTGTAGTTCAGATTACGAACACTTGTGCAATTTCGTGATTAAAATGCATCGCGTGAGCCATTGTCAAACAGCTGCTGCGAAGGGGCTGCATGCACTCCCATTATGCCAACTCGTGTGCGAACGCGTCCAGACAAGTGACGGGCACGAGCACGCTCAAAGAAATCTTCATTAGAAAATGTCCGCTTTACTTGTATTTTTTGTGTTGGAGTTAAGCTTACCGGAGTTTCCCCCGTAATTTTTTTTTTATGTACGCTATGTTGATCTCCATTGCTCTTCGAAAGCATATGAATGCGTTTGCTGTGAATAGTGTTTGAATTTGCACATGCTACAGCTATTATGCTAATCTCGATATAAGAACCCACACTTGATTTATTAGGAATTACTTTCATTGTTCTCAACCTGTAATAACCTTACCTCTGCGTTGCTTCATAACGAAAATAGGAGCACTGTTCTTGGTAAATGGTTGCGTGTGCCGCATTACTTTGCCTATTTTTTCGCTGCTTTCATCTGCTGTGATTAAAAAGTCGGGCAACCATGCATGCGCGATTGTGCTCACTCAAATGCATTTTTCTTAAAGGGACACTAAAGGCAGATAAGTTGACGTGGTCTGTTTAAACATCATTATATAAACCTCGCAACGCCTGTTTCGTGCTAAGAAAACACTCTTTACCAGAAAATTGCATCTGAAGGGCCTGAATACCTGTTTCGAAATTGAAGTTTCCCGCCACCGAGCCCGGGGAGTGGTGACGTTGCATACGCCGTCGCCACCCTTTCCTGCCGTCGGGGAGCAAAGCGGAGCCCGACAGACGGCGGTACCGAGCCAAGACAGATGGGCGGATTCGCCGCTGCAGCTGCTTCAAGTGGCGTAGACCGTTCGGGCATCCCGCGTCATCACATTGAAACTGAATTCTAAGCTACTTGCAGTTTGTGCGAGTATCGCGATCCGGCAAACACCAGCTCAGCACTGCGCCATAACTAATGAAACGCGAAAGCGTGGGTGGCACGGAGTCGAGAGATAACGAAACCTTTCGACCGCCCGCGTCGTTGTCAGTGTTATGTCAATGAGCTTTTTTTTTTGAACAGTGAAATAGAACAGGTCAAGCAGGATTTTATTCCGTCTTGCAATACAATGCAAGGACATTTTGTGCAACGAGTGGTTGAGTACTAGTGACAGAACTTAACTGAGGAGTGCTTTCGTCATCGGGCAACTATACTTGTCTCTAATCATGTCCGGTATTTACCTCAATTTCTCAAGGCTCTGTTCGCCATAATATTGACGCCTTAGATATTCCCGAACCATAATTTATCACCTTAGCTCGACTTAATATTTGCCTTTAGTGTCCCTTTAACCTCGAACATAGACAGCGCAATGTCGCCTTACTGTAGGAATTGTCTTTTTATTTTCCATCTTCAGTCACACGACAGTCCTGCAATTGCGCCACACGATGCTCGCAATCGGTTTACGATAGGACCAGTGTGAAGATTTTGACTTCTTGCTATGCGTCCGCGTGGTTGCTTAATGGCTGTGCTGTTGGGCTGCTAAGCACGAGGTCGCGCTATCGAATCCCGGCCACGGCGGCCGCATTTCGATGGGGCTGAAATGCGAAAACACCAGTGCACTGCAATTTAGGTGCGGATTAAAGCAGCCCAGGTGGTACAAATTTCTGCAGTTTCCCACTGTGGCCTGCATCATCAGATCGTGGTTTTTGCACGTAAAACCTCGTAATTTTTGTTAATCTGTCATCTTGGAGGCTTTTCGTTGTTTTTGTATAATGCAACTGGTACGTGGAAGCAGAGGAAAGACACACCCACACAGCACTGAATAGTTCGCAATACGACAGCGATGCACGAAATAACTGCACATTGAGGTCATATTATTAGAGGATGTGACGTGGTATATATAGATCGTCGCCTAGAAATGTGTTGTAATCCCTTCCGTGCGTTTCGCATCTAACTGGGAAAGTTCGCATACATACGAGCTGTACTGTTGTCTGAAAGCAAATGCCGGAAACGTTTTTAGGTCTCCCAGCGAAGGCGCTCTACAACGCTTACCCATTTCAAATTTTACAGCTTGAAGCTATGTGAACTTTAATGTATGCAAAGTCTGTTACTGCACCTTGACTTGAGCTGTTATTTTCGTTTATTGATCTAAGAAAACTTGTCTGTTTTACATTTTTATACATCGACGTATCGTGAAGCTGAAATTATCGGTGCTATGTAAATTTCGGTATGTATTTGACATGCATTCCTGTTCAAATGCATAAATGTATGTTAATGTACTGTATATATGCTGCTGTTCGCAGCATCTGGGATTAACTCTAGTGAAGTAGCATTGAATCTTTTAATTCCGTTTATTCAACAGTTGTGTTTTGCGCTGGTTGTACTGAGCATGCATTGCATTAAACTGCACCTTACCCAAATCATCTGTCAGAATAAAACTCCTTATTGTTGCCCGTCTCACTCACTTCATGTAGTGCAGACTGTGACGTGCCAGCCAACCGTAATGGCACATCCGCTGTCTGCAACTGGTCAAGCTACACCGGCTGAATGGGAGCACCGCTGGGAGCCATTCAGAGTATAGGAAGACTGGCTTTCTGTGAACTCTCTTCGTTCTCCACCTCTTCGTTGCGTTGCTACCAAAGACAGGATGCTGGCGTTTGAGGGCACTAACATCAGGAATTTTAAGTGTAATGTGCTGCAAGTGATACAGAGATCGAAACGTTGGTAATGCGTATGTCTTTAATGGACGGCAAAACCCGTGTCACTGTAACAGTCCGAAGCAGTTAACCCGTCGCAGTAGCAGAGTCGCTGTGGGCGTCCGCTGCTCAGCTCCAAGTCGGGGGTTCGACCTCGGCCGCGGGGGTAGCACGTTGATAACGGCCGAAATGAAAAAAAAAATGCTTGGTTAGTTAGTTTCAGATGCAGCTCGCAGAGACCTGCTGAAACTAAGGCTTTCTGGTGGCTTTGTGCAGGTTTCTTTTTCAGTGCCCGGGAACTGCAGTAAGTCCTGCTGTACTTGCACATCTACAAAGATTGGATCAGGCATCAGCCTAGTTACGCCCACTGCAGGGCAAAGGCCTCTCCCATACTTCTCCAACTACCCCGGTCATGTACTAATTGTGGCCATGTTGTCCCTGCAAACGTCTTAATTTCATCCGCCCACCTAACTTTCTGCCGCCCCCTGCTACGCTTCCCTTCCCTTGGAATCCAGTCCGTAACCCTTAATGACCATCGGTTCTTCCTTCCTCATTACATGTCCTGCCCATGCCCATTTCTTTTTCTTGATTTCAACTAAGATGTCGTTTACCCGCGTTTGTTGCCTCACCCAATCTGCTCTTTTCTTATCCCTTAACGTTACACCCATCATTCTTCTTTCCATAGCTCGTTGCGTCGTCCTCAATTTCAGCAGAACCCTTTTCGTAAGCCTCCAGGTTTCTGCCCCATATGTGAGTACTGGTAACACACAGCTGTTATACACTTTCCTTTTGAGGGATAGTGGCAACCTGCCGTTCATGATTTGAGAATGCCTGCCAAACGCACCCCAGCCCATTCTTATTCTGCTGATTATTTCAGTCTCATGATCCGGATCCGTGGTCACTACCTGCCCTAAGTAGATGTATTCCCTTACCACTTCCAGTGCTTCGCTACCTATCGTAAACTGCTGTTCTCTTCCGAGACTGTTAAACAATACTTTAGTTTTCTGCAGATTAATTTTCAGACCCACCCTTCTGCTTTGCCTCTCCAGGTCAGTGAGCATGCATTGCAATTGGTCTCCTGAGTTACTAAGCAAGGCAATATCAGCGAATCGCAAGTTGCTAAGGTATTCTCCATCAACTTCTATCCCCAATTCTTCCCACTCCAGGCCTCTGAATACCTCCTGTAAACATGCTGTGAATAGCATTGGAGATATCGTATCTCCCTGTCTGACGCCTTTCTTTATAGGGATTTTGTTGCTTTCTTTGTGGAGTACTATGGTGGCTGTGGAGCCGCTGTAGATATATCTTCCAGTATTTTTAAATATGGCTCATCTACACCCTGATTCCGTAATGCCTCCATGACTGCTGAGGTTTCGACTGAATCAAACGCTTTCTCGTAATCAATGACAGCTATATATAAGGGTTGGTTATATTCTGCACATTTCTCTATCACTTGATTGACAGTGTGAATATGGTCTATTGTTAAGTAGCCTTTACGGAATCCTGCCTGGTCCTTTGGTTGACAGAAGTCTAAGGTGTTCCTGATTCTATTTGCGATTACCTTAGTAAATACTTTGTAGGCAACGGACAGTAAGCTGATCGGTCTATAATTTTTCAAGTCTCTGGCGTCTCCTTTCTTATGGATTAGGATTATGTTAGCGTTCTTCCAAGATTCCTGTACGCTCGAGGTTATGAGGCATTCCGTATACAGGGTGGCCAGTTTCTCTAGAACAATCTGACCACCATCCTTCAACAAATCTGCTGTTACCTGATCCTCCCCAGCTGCCTTCCCCCTTTGCATAGCTCCTAAGGCTTTCTTTACTTCTGGCGTTATCTGTGGGATTTCGAATTCCTCTAGGCTATTCTCTCTTCCACTATCGTCGTGGGTGCCACTGGTACTGCGTAAATCTCTATAGAACTCCTCAGCCACTTGAACTATCTCATCCATATTAGTAACGATATTGCCGGCTTTGTCTCTTAACGCACACATCTGATTCTTGCCTATTCCTAGTTTCTTCTTCACTGTTTTTAGGCTTCCTCCGTTCCTGAGAGCCTGTTCAATTCTATCCATATTATAGTTTCTGATGTCCGCTGTCTTACGCTTGTTGATTAACTTAGAAAGTTCTGCCAGTTCTATCCTAGCTGTAGTGTTAGAGGCTTTCATACATTGGCGTTTCTTGATCAGATCTTTCGTCTCCTGCGATAGCTTACTGGTTTTCTGTATAACGGCGTTACCACCGACTTCTATTGCGCACTCCTTAATGATGCCCATGAGATTGTCGTGCATTGCTGCAACACTAAGGTCCTCTTCCTGAGTTAAAGCCGAGTACCTGTTCTGTAGCTTGATCCGGAATTCCTCTAGTTTCCCTCTTACCGCTAACTCATTGATTGGCTTCTTGTGTACCAGTTTCTTCCGTTCCCTCCTCAAGTATAGGCTAATTAGAGTTCTTACCATCCTATGGTCACTGCAGCGTACCTTGCTGAGTACGTCTACATCTTGTATGATGCCAGGGTTCGCGCAGAGTATGAAGTCGATTTCATTTCTAGTCTCACCATTCGGGCTCCTCCACGTCCACTTCCGACTAACCCGCTTGCGGAAAAAGGTGTTCATTATCCGCATATTATTCTGTTCTGCAAACTCTACTAATAATTCTCCTCTGCTATTCCTAGAGCCTATGCCATATTCCCCCACTGAC
Source organism: Dermacentor variabilis (assembly GCF_050947875.1). NCBI lineage: Eukaryota > Metazoa > Arthropoda > Arachnida > Ixodida > Ixodidae > Dermacentor > Dermacentor variabilis. The sequence continues at coordinate 159,051,091 of NC_134574.1, read as the reverse complement.
TTGTCTCCAGCCTGCTTCTTGCCTACCCTGGCATTGAAGTCGCCCATCAGTATAGTGTATTTTGACTTTACCCATCGCCGATTCCACGTCTTCATAAAAGCTTTCGACTTCCTGGTCATCATGGCTACATGTAGGGGCATAGACTTGTACCACCTTCAATTTGTACCTCTTATTAAGTTTCACAACAAGACCTGCCACCCTCTCGTTAATGCTATAGAATTCCTGTATGTTACCAGCTATTTCCTTATTAATCAGGAATCCGACTCCTAGTTCTCGTCTCTCTGCTAAGCCCCGGTAACACAGTACATGCCCGCTTTTTAGCACTGTATATGCTTCTTTTGTCCTCCTAACCTCACTGAGCCCTATTATATCCCATTTACTACCCTCTAATTCCTCCAATAACTGCTAGACTCGCCTCACTAGATAGCGTTCTAACGTTAAACGTTGCCAGGTTCAGATTCCAATGGCGGCCTGTCCGGCCCATTACCCCATTAAACCCCATTAAATTTGGGGCAGTCTTTGAAACGAAAAACTAATTCTCCTTTTACATGCATGTAGAGATGTTTACAAAAACGTGACAGATATTACCTGCGCTAGCTGAGTATCAGAAAGTCACAGTGGTAATGTTAGAGAGGCTGTTATTAGAGTGGTGACATTAGATAGGCTGTTTTATGGCACACATTATAGCGAGGAAACGGAACTAATTCTGAGACACAAGTCATCACGAAGTTCTCGAAATTATGGTACGTATCTTGGCGGAAACGTTCTCTTGTAGATCATGTTCTTATCACCCCAACCTGACTAAATGCGAAGATACTATATGCTCTTAAAATTTTCACACCCTTACGAGTGCAATGGGGGTGTTTCGGTTTTTTTCCGCTTTGTAAACACCCATGAAGCGCCCTTTTTCTCCCAGAAAAGCGTGTTCCACAAGGGAACACCCTTGGAACAACCCAGTCCTATTTTACACTCCAATTTTATCGGTGTAAATTAACAAGGCTATGCTGTGATAAACGATAAGTAGGCAGCTTACGCATTTATATTGGATATACGTGAAACGCACGCTACCTGGCTGCCCCCGGGCCAGAAACATTGTACAGTGCCAATTACCAGCTGCATTTCCTTTTAGATATGAATACTGATCCATATAGGAGGATTTATGGATCAGTATTCATATCTAAAGGGAAATGCAGCTGGTAATTGGCACTGTACAATGTTTGTGGCCCGGGGGCAGCCAGGTAGCGTGCGTTTCACGTATATCCAATATAAATGCGTAACCTGCCTACTTATCGTTTATCACAGCATAGCCTTGTTAATTTACACCGATAAAATTGGGGTATAAAATAGGACTGGGTTGTTCCAAGGGTGTTCCCTTGTGGAACACGCTTTTCTGGGAGAAAAAGGGCGCTTCATGGGTGTTTACAAAGCGGAAAAAAACCGAAACACCCCCATTACACTCGTAAGGGTGTGAAAATTTTAAGAGCATATAGTATCTTCGCATTTAGTCAGGTTGGGGTGATAAGAACATGATCTACAAGAGAACGTTTCCGCCAAGATACGTACCATAATTTCGAGAACTTCGTGATGCCTTGTGTCTCAGAATTAGTTCCGTTTCCTCGCTATATTGTGTGCCATAAAACAGCCTATCTAATGTCACCACTCTAATAACAGCCTCTGTAACATTACCACTGTGACTTTCTGATACTCAGCTAGCGCAGGTAATATCTGTCACGTTTTTGTAAACATCTCTACATGCATGTAAACGGAGAATTCGTTTTTCGTTTCAAAGACTGCCCCAAATTTAATGGGGTTTGTTGCAATTGAAAGAAAAACTTAACATCTAGTGACTGTTGGTTTCGAATTTTCGATTTAGGTCGTCAATCTGTCATAAAAAAATTGGCAAAAATCGCAAATTTTCAGAAAGCGGAACTATAATGTTTACAACTCCGTAACTCCACAAGAAAAAATGATATCTCAATTCTGTGTATATCTGATAGCACATCTAACACGGAGAAATTTGAAATCTTGCACATGAATGTCGAAAAATTCATTAATATGTAATTACAACTTTTGCAGAACCCTCGTAAACAACGTAACAAATTCGCGTAAGATGTGAAATGACATTTGAAATTTGTCCGCTTTGATGATCTATTAGATGCCGTTTTCAGAACCGCGATATCTGCTATCGATGCAGAGCTATTAGTAAACTTCATGCTTCTATTTTTTTCAAGCTTCTGAGTTTTTCAATACCTTTTTAACAATATTCAAGACCTAAATCAAAATTCCGCTTCCAACGGTCACTAGAAGTTCTTTCCCTCTCAAATGCAACAAATTTCATTAATATCGGTGCAGGGGTTATCTCGGAAAAAAAGTTTTTGCGCTTTTACATATATTTGAATAGGCCGCGTCGGAGTTGGGCGCGAGCTAAAGCTTCCTCATAACACCAATAACTGTATTACGCTTTGCAAACACGAAGAGATGCGCATTCTCCTGGCGTGCCTATTTACCCCCGAAGTATTTTTCACTGTCAACGTGCCGTGGATTTGCGCATGCAAAGTCATGTCTTGTGCGTCTGACGTCATTTGTCTGGCGCCTACAATGCAGAGGCGCCGAGCTCCTTTCGAGACGCCCACTAGTATTTCTAAGGAATTGAAGAACTTCTCCCGACATGTCGCCACGCTTACGCAGACGACGCAGGCTATGTTACAGCGTCGTCCGTCAGGCGTCTTACCACAGGCTGTCCTCCCACTATTTTGCATATCACGATCACGATACGCGCGAGGTGACCCGGGACGGATATTTCAGCAACGCACTCTCGCAGCCGCTTCTTAATCGCTTGCCCACGACAACCGCGAAGGAGAGCAAATGGCAAGAGGGCCGAAACGTCCGCTTCATCAATGTGAGCCACAGCGCGAGCTACTGGGCGCGTGGGTTTGTTCACGCTTGCTGCGGTGAAGGAAATTGAGATGCCACCGTATAGTAGGCGAGATTAAGACAATCGCGAAGGAGTTAATATTCAGGCCGCCCTGGTACGATATATTAAAATTATTTGTTTGCATCAATCCAGTCCTCAGAAACTGCTGTTGCCGTACACAATGAGCTGAGCTTCTCTAGCTAACACTACGTGTCTTTCTTTCTTTCTTTCTCTTTCTTTCTTTCTTTCTTTCTTTCTTTCTTTCTTTCTTTCTTTCTTTCCTTCTTTCTTTCTTTCTTTCTTTCTTTCTTTCTTTCTTTCTTCTGCCACTAATGCCCCTGCATTTGGGGTGCTACCTGATGGGTGGGCCTTTAGAAACAATGGATGAGTTATTCGATGTATTTCTTGAAATCATCGGGACTGGAGTGGTGCACGGCGTCGGCGGGTAAGTGCTTCCAGTCGATTGCTGTTGTGACAATGGACTTTGCGAGCGCAGCAGTGCGTGCAGGTGGGAGATGCACTGCTCCGAGTTGAATTTCATACAACTCCAAAGCACGGTAGAAACTTCACAGAATTCTCTGATCACCCTTATGCACAGAGTCACCGCCATGGAAGCTAATATTCAAACCGTTTTCACACAAACCGCTTCCACCGCTCAAGCCGTAGCCATGGACACAACAGGAACCGTCGCCGCCACCCTGCCACCTGTGGCATCCCCTATCCTTCAACATGGCCCACACTAACACTGACACAACGTTCAGGCAGTGGAACTGCCGAGGCTATATCCTCGTCAGAACGGGTTGTTTATGGAGGTATACCTCCATAAACAACCCGTTCTCCATCAACACCTCCGTACTACTTCATGTCAACCCGACGCAATCTTGCTCCAGGAAACGCACGACACTCCGGTCAACCTTCCCGGATATCAAGCTTTCACCGCGAACAACGCTCCACACGGAGTCTCCACGCTCGTTCGAAAACGAATTACTGCAATCGAACGCGATCTCCACGATCGGCGCATCGAACACCTCCTTATTGAGTTCATCCCGCACAGAAAACGAAAGGAAGGAATATTTATCCTCAATATCTACAATACTACATCTCAACGCCATAGCGGATTTCTAACCCTCTTCGAAAAGGCCCTTAACATCGCAGGCAGCAGCCCCCTTATCATCGGGGGCGACTTCAATCTCCCGCACACAGGATGGCGTTACAGACACTGCTCTGCGGCAGGTCGTAACTTATGGCAAGACTCCCATGATCTCGGGCTTACATTCATTATTGACCCAGCTTTCCCCACTCGCCTCGGCACTTCTACTGAACAAGTCACGACACCAGACCTCACTTTAACCAAAAACTCAGACAACGCCCATTGGCGCAACACCCAACACAACCTCGGTACTGATCACTCTATCATCGAAATTACTCTCCCAGGAGCTTAGCTTCGGTAAACAGCTGATTGTCCCGCCTGCAAAAGACACACGGGAGACTATGGCGTTGGTCTTCTAAACGTGAACTGCCGAAGAATACGTAACATACAGAGCAGACGATATCTTCCGTATCGTTTCGTCTGCGGTCCAGATTATCGCTGCGCTTATCCGAGGCGACACGCGATTAAGGAGATATTACGCGGTTCCCACGGCGTGTTTTCTTGGGAAAGCGAAAATTCAAACTTAAGGTCGTCGCACACCTCTGAGATATGGATGCCCTTGTAAACATGTTTCATGACGTTTCAGTGTTGTACATAAAAAAAGAAATAAAATAAAAAAGATTGGACATTTCTTTCTTGACTATTCCGCCATAATCAATGCTAATTCTACAGTCGCGGACAGAATAAAATGGACCACGGCGAAGGCGGCTTCGGCAGGCTTTCTCCGATAAGCACTGCTATCGCCGAATCTTGAACGAACACATTTTAATACCATGCGCCAGAAACAGAGATAATTCCATTTAACGTGGTCGCCACCCCAACAAGGACCCCTCAGTGCAACTGTCACCAGGAACATGCTGGCGTAAGAACTGTCCGCCAGCAAGCTCACGACACCGGCCAAGCAGTCAGCTAATAACGAGTCGCCGGCGGTAGAGCATCAAGGCACACGGTTTGCACGGCGTCAAGCGCTCCACGTTCCAGCAAAAAGAAAAAAAAATCCAAGATTCGATGATGGCAGTTACTATTGGAGAAAGCCTACCGAAGACGCTTCATCTACTGCGAATAAACCCAGCAGTGCGAGATAGCATGGGCAAATATAAAAAAAATGGGTCGCGCACCGTCATTCCAACAACCTATCGCGCACGGATAATTCCGAGTCTAGCATACGAGACGCCGCAGCGATCCTTTGCCTCCGCGGTATCGTGGTCACGCGACAGAAAAAAAAAAAAAATGTATAGAGCCTGCGGCTTTAAGGTGGCAGCCGTCAGCTGCAGCTTGAGCTGGGCGCAGAGAAGAATTTTTGTCCGCGACTGCAAGTCGCCGACAAAAAAAGGAAAAAAAAAACATCTGGTTTTGGTTCCTTCACAGCGCGGTGGTTTGATGGCCTGCGGCCGTCCGTACTGCGCGACAGCGCTAGTGGTGAACTACTGGCGATTCACGTGCCCATTCGTTCCGACCATAGAGTTTCATATTAGTACACCTAGAGGGAAATCTAGCGCTGCGATCGTTCAACCATGATGAGAATGAAGGCTACGGATTGGCATTCTATTGACTGGCGAACTAGTCTACAAGTATTTTTTTGGCAGTTTTGGTTTCGCTCCAAGCGCAATTGCTATAACTTTCAGTGGGACAGTGCAACGCAAAGCTCTCTGCCTTTGTTATGTTGCTCGAAGTGGCGATAGCGCGCTGGGCCAGCGGCTGGGACGATGTTTGTGTCGCGGTGTGGTGTCGAAGCCCTGAAGAGAAAGCGACGGCATCGTAAACGTTGAAAGAACATGTTTTGAGCGTTTGGACTTTGGTTTGTTAAGTGTGTTAGGTTGGCGCTGTAGCGTCACATGCTTTATGAAACTTCAGAATAGGAAAAGACGGTACTACTGATACAAGACATAGACAGTTGTACTTCCAGTGGCTTGACAATCAAATTTTATTGAGGGCTTCATTATGCATTGCTCGTTTATGTGCTCATTGAAATGCGTTTTTTAAGACTTGGAGAACACAAACTTACTTGTGGTAGTAAAGGTTGCTGCTTCCTGGCTGTAGCCTAGCGTCGCAAGACGGGTAAGTGCAAAGCCACGCCATAATGCTTCGGAAGCGGTACGTCAATATAAAGTATAATGAAGCATACTCGTAGGAGGCCACAAGCGTCCTAGCTTGCACTGCAGCAGATGTGCTTAAAAGTACTTGAAGACGTTCAGCAATCGTGACAGCCGACGCAGCCTTTCGAAAGAGCGAGAGACTTCGCAAGCGCCTGTCTTCGGGGGGAAAACTCTCGCGTTTGTAGCGAGCAGGCTCGTAGCAGACGACACTTCTAGCATCCCTCTCAAGGGCGCAACACTTTCTCACAATAAAAAAAAAAATTATTTCCATAAATACTTCAAGAGTATTTTTATATACGTACATGCACGGTTGTTATTACAGTTGCAAAATAAATAAATAATTATTCTGTGGCGTTAAATCGGGAACAAAATCGCACCAGAATGCATACACTGGTGTGTCCTGGTGATAAGCCATAGTAAACCATGCTTCCATCTCAAAGTCATACAAAGTTTATGTAGCTTGTTGTACATTATATAACATACAAAAAAAATAAATAAAATTAGATCCTTCGCGATAATATTTGCGTATAGCTTCGTTTACTGCGCCGAAATCAAACGGCACTACTCTAAAGATCGAAGTCAATCCGAAGCCTGTACTTCCCGTCATTCCCATGTAGGTTGAGGCAACGCTCAGGAGAGCCCCGTAGACACTAGCGCCACATTTCCCTCTAGGGTACTTATCTAGAAACTCGATGGTCCCGACCGTCAGCAGCAGAGCAGCCGAACGCTGCACTTGAAATTTCCCGAGCATGACAAGCACCAGCGCGAGGGCGATGGTGCGAATGAGAAGTTTGACGTCACACGGCGTGCTCTGGTCGTGAGCTCGCCAAGCGCGATAGCAGCGCCGGCCCCGCAGCCGCTCCGGCCGCCTTCGCCGTGGTCCGTTTTAATCTGTCCGCGACTGTACATGCCTATAATTATTTTTCTAGGATGTAAAGTGCCTCTTGGCATTTCGGACCTCTACGCAAAAGAACAGAAAACATACCCGCGTTGACAATTATTATTGTCATTATCATTATTATTATTATTATTATTTTTGCAAGACCCTGACAACCAGCTACGGTTGGTGAACAGGGCTCGGGCGCCGATGGCGAGCCATGGCTACCTGGACTGAGGAGGCCACCCACCTTTGGGCTACAGAAGCCTGGTCTAGCAATAAAGTTTATTTCTCTCTCTCTCTCTCTCGCGGTGAATCGTGCAGTATTCATTGAAGTTGTCATGGCTATAAACGTTTTGTTGATTAGAGACGCAGCTACTTCATTCCCTACATTATTTACGTACAGTTCTGAACCCAAAATGGAAGGTTCTTTTACCCTGCGCTAAACTGGCACCCATGCTAAGCAGCAGCTGCCTTCCTTGGCCAAAGGCATCGAACCGACGACAACTCGCGCTTAGCACGAGAAGGTCATAGCTCAATGAGGCCACTGTAGAGAGGTCGCTGCGCAAAGCAAAAGCAAAACAATATTTAAGTAAGGTTATGAAAAAAAATTAGGAAGTAAAGAAAATTAACTCTATATACTATCGACCATACCAACGCGAAGGAAACGGGTGGTGGGATCAGATGCACTAATCTTTAGTAAATGAAGTTTTCAACAAGGAATCGAAATTTATTGAAAAGTGTTATTTGTGATTAGGTGCTTCATAGAATAATTTGGTCATGATATTTCTTGCGGTTATGAACTCTTCATGCGTGTGATTTTTCTCGTCCCAAATCTTTCGCGATGTCTTTTGCGCCGAATCATTCAGAGTAGAGGAAGAATGGCTTTCTATTAACTGAGCTCTTCGTTCTTCGCCTCTCTATTACGTTACCAACAAAGACCGAATGCTAGCGTTTTGGGACACCTACATCCGGAAAAAGCACAAGTGGCGCAAGTGGAGTGACTGTGGGGTTCCGCTGCTCAACTCCAGGTCGAGAGTTTGATGACAGCCGCGGCAGTCGCACTTCGATAACGGCCGAAATGCAAAAACGCTCGTCTGCTTGGTCTTAGGTGCGCGTGAAAGAACCCCAGGTGGTCAAAATTAGCCCGTTAGTGCCGCTGCTACGGTATTTCTCAAAATAAGATCGCGTTGTTCGGGCACGTAATTGAAGGTATATAATTTCAATTTTTTTGTTCCAAGAGAAACGATGCGGCAGGAGCAGACGACTGCGCGTACAGACAACTCGACACATGTCGCGGCGCGCGCTCACGAGTTGCAAGTCATGCTCGCTGCCGGAGCCCAACACGACTGCGAAGGCGGCCACGGAACCTGTATGGCGGAACCGCGAAGATTCCGTCCACGGGTTATAATATCCATGAAACTACGCCGATAGCGCTAACGCCATTGCATGTCCAAGAACACAGTGGAAGCATGTGGAAGCTTCTAGAACATTCCGAGGTCGGCAGTTGTACGCAGGCTGCAACTTTTTTTTTTATTCCTTTGGTTTAACCATCGGCCTCGCGTCAGTCGCGGTGATAACAGCGGCACGGCGGCTAGCGAGCCGGTGACATAGTTCGACATTAGACCAATGAGAGAAGAAAAGAAATTGCCCGGGTGTATCAACGCATGCGCCGAAGAGCTTGGCATCGCGGTCGTCGAGGGCACATAGCGAGCATCCGGGGGCTTGGGCCGCCATTTTGCCTTTTCCGTCTGCTTCGGCGTGCGTCGTGTCTGCTGCCTTCTGCGTCGCACCATACCTCGAGCTCCTGCTGGTCTTAATTACGCGCTAACAGTGGCAGCGCTTGTCGAAGTTACACGCTGCGCATCTTCCCGCCTTCGGCTGACTCTGGAAGCACTGGCTTCATGCACCGGACCTGAAAAACGTGAGGCACTCCTCGAGAGACTTGTTGCCCGACCCGCCTGCCTTTTCCGTCTCGGCAATTCCTGGCCCCGCTTTCGAGCTCCCGGAGTGTAAGTGACCGCCAGCCGGCGTAACTACGTTACTAAACGCCGACGACACTCCGGTCGAGCCGGCGCAGCGTATATGAGCCGCAAGTCGTTCCTGCGGAGTACTCGTTCTTTTGTTTGTGCGCGTTCCCACCCCCCGACGGCGCCGGGACTATTGAACTGTGGATGAACTCTGAGCGTGGCCACTAACCCCAGGACCTGCGCGACAACCCCTCGTCACGGCGAGCGTCGTCTCTACGAGCTTCGCATCGAGCGTCCTAAACGCTCAAAAGGCCTGTGTGTGCACTTTGTGCATTTATTTCTAGATGGTCTAGCTGGCGAGGGTGGCGCATGCCTTAGAGAAGTTAACTGTTCAGTTGCACTAGCTAGCGCTCACTAGGGTTGTATAGCTGCACTACAGAATTGCGTAAAGTTAGTGTTCTTGCTTAGCTGTAAGCCCGAGGTTTCGTGGGCATGGCTTGCGGCCACACGGGTCTTCTCCGTGCCGGAATCGAAGAGGATGGGCCACGTGTTGCGGGGTGGCGGTGTATAGCTTCAGGATTTAGCTGGCACACAGGCTTAGCTAACACTAGGCAGGCTACAGCTGATAGCCGTCCTCTTACGACTGCGTCAGGGACATGGACCCATCCGAACGGCCTTGCGACCCGACCCCACTATTTCGTGACATAGATAGCCCGCGCGCGTCAGTGCGCGTGCTATCGAGCGAAATGTGGGAATGACGGAAGCAAACGGCCTTCGGACATAACCTCGCCAGCTATTAGGCACTAACCCGCTCTACGCAGCACCTCGACGCCGGACGTCGCCTGCTGTTCTCGTCGGAGCTGGGCCGGGCAGCAGCTACAGTAAGCGGCCCGTTTCGTTGCCGTTGTTGCTGTTCGTTTTTCGATGTGGGCTTAGTGTCCTCGCTATTTTCCAGAGCATCACTCGCACCGCGCCCGGTCTACCGTGTTCCCTCGTCGGTGTTGCCTTGTGGCCCTGTACCGGGTAAATACCGCGTACAGTACAGATGAATAGGAGTACATCTGGTTTTCTCGAGTGCTTAAAAAAAGCCTTGTTGTCGTTCCAGGATCCCGAGGTCCGCTTTCGAGATTGCGGACCACGAGTCAGAAGGATATCCAGCGTGCTGCTCCACGTTTGCCATCCTCCCAACGTCCTCCACCGGAGATGGCCTTGAGCACCCCTTACCGTGGCTGACCGCGTTGGCTCCTTTGCATTTCCACGTTCATGGCGTCCTTCTGCTCCGGGGAACTTCGTTTGCTACTACTGGTAAATATCGCTTAAACATTATTCGTACTATCGCTATGTCCTATTATTATTGTTATTATTGTCATTATTATTATTATTGTTATTATTATTGTTATTATTATTGTTATTATTATTGTTAATTGGTAATATTATTATTCATTGTTATTAATATTTAGTTGTTAGTGCTTTTCCCAATACTGCCGCTCTTGACTCTGAGCACAGCAGGTGGGACTACTTCAGGCACAAACGCCCTTAGTAAGAGCCGCAACGTGTGGCCGCTTTGCCAGTTGCTCGCATGTCGTAGGTGGTACTGGACGCCATAGCGCATGAAAAATAAATTACGCGGCTCCCACGTGCTGTTCGAATCCATATAAGCGAAGCTTTCTGTACTGTTTCCGTTAATTGACGGCAATTGGTGATTTTTCACGTCGTATGCACTCTAGCGCCGAGTTAGTGTGATATGTTGCCTTGCGTACACGATTTGTCTACGTAGTACAGGACATACAGCGATGCAGGCTTTGCTTGTGCACCATTGCTCATAGTTGGGGAGAAGGGTCGACACTGTCATTCCCTCACACGGCGAGTGATAGAAGTGGTAAACTCTAAATAAATTACGTGTATTTACTTGCCAAACCAATAATACGTGTGGCACTTTTCCAGAGCGAGGTATCGGACCGAGAAGCGGGATATGCCCCACTGCGCACAACGTAACTAGCTCTCGGATGACCGCGGCGTGTTGATGACGCATGTTAGAACGATGGAGACCGGTGACTGCTTCGAACGTGAATGGTTTATTGCAGTAGCTAGCGACAAGGAGCCTTTCTCGTCTTCGAGTACTTTGTGAAGATATTTTACAGGCTCCCGCCTTCCAACTTGCATGAGATAGGCTATGGCGGGATGTTTGAGGCACCCTTCAAAGATGTTCGCAGATGTTCCTAGAAATTATTTGTTGCCTTTCTGAATTAGACAAGCCCTTGTTATTTCGTCGCGACCAGGGTAACTTCTTTCAATTCGGCACATTTCCCAATATGTTCTTCGATGCATAAATACTGTAATAAAACGACTAAATTCTGACCTAAGCAACTTATCTGCGTGGTGCACAAGTAACAAACTTCACGTCAACCCTTCGAAAACTCGGTTATGCTTTTTCATGCACATAAACGCTTCATCACGCCCGCGCCATCGCTCGTCTTACAAACTCATGTTCTGTCACCTGCACATGAAGTTGTCTTCCTTGGCGTCAAACTTGACCCCCAACTTAAATTTAACTTGCATGCTGACATGGTCTAAAAAAAAATTGTCTTTGGAATAAGAGTACTAATCCTAACGCGCTCGTATTTTCCACAAAACGTTAGAACTTCACTTTATTACGCATTTATTCAGTGTCACTTGTAATACTGAATCTCAGTTTGGGGAAACACATATTGTTCGCACATAATACATCTACAACATTTACAAAATCAAGCCTTGAGGATCATTAATTTATCTAGTTACATGTCACATGCAGTACCAATTTTCAGTTCCTTAAAAATACTACCATTACGTTACATGCTCCAGCTCAAATTGGTTTTACTAATATACCGCACACTAAATCATGAAATAATTTTAGATGCATTTAATAACTCTGCTCTTACCAACACTAACAATACGAGATTTTCCTCTAACAATTTTTTGCTCCCTCGAATAAACACTAATTATGGAATGTTTACTTCCCTTTTTACGGCCATTAAATACTGGAACAAACCAGCACCCCATATTAAAGCCTGCCGCACATTAACATTCAGGAGAGAGACGAAGAAATATTTACTAACGACACTACTGGCTACTGATTCATTGCTAGAAGTATATATTGTGTACAAATCTATTCCCCAGTTTTCAATGATTCTGTACATACCTATTTTATCGACAGCCTTTATTTATTGGTTATTCTATATCTTCCTTTGTCTTCTTTTTTATCCTTTCTTAGGCATTTCAATTTTTTTGTCGCATAGTCTATATAACATTTGTACTTTGTGTATTGTAAGCATATATCTATTTCTAATTATCTGTTAATTAACCCCGTGTCCTTTGACATATGTCATTCCTATGTTTCCATAACGTGTCAATTACTACCTATTTATTTATTCATACGCTGTATCGGTTTCATTTGCTTATGTTTTGAACTTCAGTTATTGTAAGCAACTTTTTGTATTTGTTTATTTTTTCATTAACTTCGTGTTTTCTGATGTCTGTCGCTGCTATGTTGCCAAAATGTATTAAATCATGCAATGTTAAATTACTAATAGGAGGTCCCCCTGACAGTTCTTGTAACTCCGGGACCTCCTTCTGTACTAATGATGAATGATGAAAAAACGCCTGACTCGGTCTTAACACCAGAACATTAGCACCTATTTACTTAAAATATTCGCGATGCCATCTCATCCACCAAGCTTTTACGAGTTCGCATCTGCTTCGCCGTGTTTCTTCAACGTCTCCGTTGTATAGCCTTGTTTGTCCACTTTGAAGTTGTTGGCGTCCGCCTATGTTGGCAGGTATCAGAGGCATGGGCTCATTAGGTTCGCCATGCACGTATGTTAACGGTCAATTGTTGAGCGCTCCTTCAACTTCTGCTACATTTGTGCGTGGCTGCTCCACTGAGAATATTTTTCGCATCAATGTCTTCAGGCTTCGTGTGAGGCACTCGAAAAATCCTCCCACACCTCCACGGGGCACACTCGGCTATTGTTTTCCATTGGTGGGTACTGCAGTAATCCTTCGCTCATTCGTGCCCAACAGCTTCAAGCATTTCCTTCTCGGCCTTAGTAAAGGTGCTGGCGTTGTACGAACAGATTACGGCAGGTATACCCAGTCGTGCGGTGAATTGCCGGAAAGCTTCAAAAAGAAAACTGCACATCGACATCTCATTGGTCATCTGCAAGTGTACTCCTCTCGTTACCGCGCAGGGGAAAACGTATTGTTCCACAATGTCGTATTTGTTTTTCGCATAAAGTCTTCCGGTGAGGTCAGCTCCTGTGACTTGCAATTACCCCGATTCGTTGACTCTGTCTTGTCGGATTGGCGGCCTGTCCAATCCGGGCAGGCCACCATTGGAATCTGAACCTGGCGACGTTTAACGCTAGAACGTTATCTAGTGAGGCGAGTGTAGCAGTGCTATTGGAGGAATTAGAGGCCAGTAAATGGGATATAATAGGGCTCATTGAAGTTAGGACAAGTGAAGCATATACAGTGCTAAAAAGCGGGCACGGCCTCTGTTACCGGGGCTTAGCGGAGAGGCGAGAAATAGGAGTCGGATTCCTGATTAAGACTATAGCTGGTAACGTACAGGAATGCTATAGCATTAACGAGAGGGTGGCAGGTCTTGTTGAGAACCTTAATAAGAGGTACAATTTGAAGGTCGTACAGGTGTACGCTCTTACATCCAGTCATGATGACCAGGAAGTCGAAAGCTTCTATGAAGACGTGGAATCAGCGATGGGTCAGGTCAAAACAAAATACACTGTACTGATGGGAGACTTCAATGCCAAGGTAGGCAAGAAGCAGGCTGGAGACAAGGCAGTGAGGGAATATGGCATATGCACTAGGAATAGCAGGGGAGAGCTATTAGTAGACTTTGCAGAACAAAATAAGATGCGGATAATGAATACCGAGGAAGCCTAAAAGCAGTGAAGAAGAAACTAGGAATTGGCAAGAATCAGATGTATGCGTTAAGAGACAAAGCCGGCAATATCATTACTAATATGGATGAGATAGTTCAAGTGGCTAGTTCTATAGATTTATACAGTACCAGTGGCACCCACGACGATAATGGAAGAGAAAATAGTCTAGAGGAATTCGAAATCCCACAGGTAACGCCGGAAGAAGTAAAAAAAGCCTTGGGAGCTATGCGAAGGGGGAAGGCAGCCGGGGAGGATCAGGTAACGGCAGATTTGTTGAAGGATGGCGGGCAGATTGCTCTAGAAAAACTGGCCACCCTGTATACGCAATGCCTCATGACTTCGAGCGTACCGGAATCTTGGAAAAACGCTAACATAATCCTAATCCATAAGAAAGGGGACGCCAGACTTTAAAAATTATAGACCGATCAGCTTACTGTCCGTTGCCTACAAAGTATTAATTACATATGCAAGTCTAAGGTGTTTCTGATTCTGTCAACCAAAGCACCAGGCTGGATTTCGTAAAGGTTACATACAAGACCATATTCACACTTTCAGGTGACAGAGAAATGTGCGGGATATAACCAACCCTTATATATAGCTTTCATTGATTACGAGAAAGCGTTTGATTCAATCGAAACCTCAGCAGTCATGGAGGCATTACGGAATCGGGGTGTAGATGAACCGTATGTAAAAATACTGAGATCTATAGCGGCTCCACAGCCACCGTAGTCCTCCATAGAGAAAGCACCAAAATCCCAATAAAGGTGTCAGGCAGGGAGATACGATCTCTCCAATGCTATTCATAGCGTGTTTACAGGAGGTATTCAGAGAGCTGGATTGGGAAGAATTGGGGATAAGAGTTAATGAAGAATACCTTAGTAACTCGTGATTCGCTGATATTGCCTTGCTTAGTAACTCGGGGGACGAATTGCTATGCATGCTCATTGACCTGGAGAGGCAAAGCCGAAGGGTGGGTCTGAAAATCAATCTGCAGAAAACTAAAGTAATGTTTAACAGTCTCGGAAGAGAACAGCAGTTTACGATAGGTAGCGAGGCACTGGAAGTGGTAAGGGAATACATCCACTTAGGGCAGGTAGTGACCACGGATCCGGATCATGAGACTGAAATAACCAGAAGAATAAGAATGGGCTGGGGTGCGTTTGGCAGGCATTCTCAGATCATGAAGAGCAGGTTGCCATTATCCCTCAAGAGAAAAGTATAACAGCTGTGTCTTACCAGAACTCACGCACGGGGCAGAAACCTGGAGGCTTACGAAAAGGGTTCTACTTAAATTGAGGATGACGCAATGAGCTATGGAAAGAATCATAGGTGTAACGTTGTTGGTTTAATTTTAATTTTTCATCAACTAAAATCGTTAATTACCTCTCTTCTCTGGCATCGTTACAACGTTACTGGTCGACTGTTAAAACGCGATGTACTGATATGTGGGCGATACCACATTTTCGTACGAATTATATTTCAGTCACTGGCTCACAATGTTCCCCTAACACTTGATAAGCACCAAAATAATGCTGGATATAGTAGAAGGCAGCTTTGAACATATGTTGTGCAATTGTAACTAAATAAAAGATCCAGCGTAATGTGAGTGACCTTTAGGTTTGACACAAGTGTTTCTGGCCTATTGTGTATTTATGTACAGAGTGTTTGCGATTGCTTATGTATCGTGTTGTAATTCATATTGTTTTCTTATTTCGTGTTTTCATGCGTACTGATTGCGTACAGTGCACTTGAATTTGTTATTTGAGAATGAACTACAACTTTGTGTCTTTTCGTTACCTGTTCTCAATATTGTTTCTTTCTTTCAATACTTAATTTGCTGATCTTTGGCGTATCTTGTAAAACTGATTTCTCAAACTGAAATCGTGTTTGATTCCATTGCTTGCGATTATAACACTTTTTTTTGTGTCTTGTCCGCTATGCCTTGTAACGGCTTCCTGCGCCTTTTGTCAAGCTGCTCTAGCAGCTTTTAGCCAACAAGCCATCCAGGTGCTTCTGGGAAATAAAATAGAATTGAATTGAACGTTAAGGGATAAGAAAAGAGCACATTGGGTGAGGGAACAAACGCGAGTTAATGATATCTTAGTTGAAATCAAGAAAAAGGGAGGGAAAAAAAAGAATGAGGGAAGATAACCGATGGTCATTAAGGGTTACGTACTGGATTCCAAGAGAAGAGAAGCGTAGCAGAGAGCGGCAGAAAGTCAGGTGGGCGGATGAGATTGAGAAGTTCGCAGGGACAACATGGCCACAATTAGTACATGACCGGGGTAGTTGAAGTATGGGAGAAGCCTTTGCCCTGCAGTGGGCGTAACCATGCTGATGATGTGTTACGGCCCTTGCAGACTATGCATTTATTTAAAGCACTCTTCACATCTTGGCGGCCCTGCAATATTCGCAACTTAACCCGCACTTGCGCTAGCTTTGCTTGAAATTCGCCAAGCAATATTTGATCAACGTGACGTATTGGCGGTTCAGTGAAATACCCGTCCTTTGGAAATGCGATGACGTGCCGGCTTTGATTCTCGGCTGTGGTGCAAGTCTTTTGTCTTGAGAGTCCTTTGTTGTGACAATACTTGACCATTTATTTTAATTTACTCAGAGCTGGAATCGACATTTTCACTTGCCTGCCTGAGTAGTACTTTCGTCGTATCCTATGTCTCTGCAATTAAACGGCCTGTAAACGGCCTTTGTGATCTTGCGTTGTCTATGAACTTGCAGACACATGCTGTTAGATGCCGCCCGTATGACTAATTTGATTTCCAAGATTAGTTTATTCTCTTGTTCCTGTGCGGGTG
The DNA here is from genome assembly GCF_050947875.1 of Dermacentor variabilis. Taxonomy (NCBI): domain Eukaryota; kingdom Metazoa; phylum Arthropoda; class Arachnida; order Ixodida; family Ixodidae; genus Dermacentor; species Dermacentor variabilis. The sequence continues at coordinate 159,034,331 of NC_134574.1, read as the reverse complement.
CGACAATGTGATTCGTTTTCATCGTCCACCTCTACATTCGCGTGAATTACGCTTGCTCTTTGCGGCTCCACAGATGTAACTCATTCGGGTACATGCCACCCTATTTTTCGAGTCCGTCAACGTCTTTGCGCTTACACCACGTGTGTGTAGATCCCCCAGATTGTCCTCAACTTGAATGCACGATTCGCTCGTTTGTGTTTCCTCTTGCTTCTGCGACTATTAACAAATGTATCCCCTTTGCTTGTTCCTGTGATAGAATGAAGTACAATCATTGAGTCGGTCAAGCAGGCCGCTTCAATTCTTGTGGTGAAATGACTTTTGATTTAGACGCCTAGCCTTGATGCCATCACCGCTGCCATTAGCTCAAGTCTCGTGAAACTTGGCTCTTTGATTTGAACTGCGTCGCTTTTCGCTGTCGGTAGGCTTGACTTTGTTCCATCGGTTTACATGACTGCCAAGTATAGTGCCGCTTCGTATGCTGTTGCACTTCCGTCGACGTACAGATTGTATGCTTGTTCTATTTGATCCTTGCTTGCGTAGTATTGGAGAACTGAAACCAGCAGCTCCTTCGTTTTAGAAATCGGGTCCCTCCACTTGTCGCGTTCCGATTTAAGGAGTGGCTCATCTCGCGCATCCTCCCTTCTCTAATTTTTGAAAGGCTATCTCTGCGCGTATCGTAAAAGGTGACAAGCTAAGCGCATCAAATATCTTTCCTGCTGCTTGTGCTGCACTGTCCTTTCGATTAAGTACGTTGTTGCTGGTAAGGATGCATACTTGTTCAAAGGATAGCACGTCTTTTGAGTACTCCCATAAAATGGCAAGAAGCATGGTGTATCCTTTCGATCGCATCCCTATGTCATCGTCGTCCCTTTCGTTTTCGTCTATCTTGTTTAGGCTCTCTTCATTAGCTGTCCATTACCCGAAGTTTATCGCCACCTCTTTGATCAGTTGTTTTGCCTTTTTGTATAACTTGACAGCACCTTAAAACATTGCTGCCCCTAGGATTACATCATCCACGTAAATCTTTCTGCACTGGTTCTCGCATCTTCAAATCACTCAGCCACTTGTTTTAAATGGTGCTTGATTGTAGCTGCCAGAAGTAACGGGCTCGGAGTTTTACCGGAAGTCACTCGTCATGCGGCAGGTTTGTACTTCATTCCGCAGCTTTTTCTCTCATCATCATGCACCCACCACAGAAATCTCATGGCATCTGTCCTCTTAGTGCATCGAAATTTGCAGAAATGCCTTTTAAACGTCTCCAAATAGGGCCACTTTTTCCTTAGAGTTGATGTCCTGCCTCCAGATAGTCGTTTAATGACATGCCTTTCTGCGTGTCATTCGCTGGAATAACTTAAGCCTGCCCAGCTTTTCCTTGCATTGCTTTCCTGTTGCTTTGCGCGCTAGCTTTCATGGCTGAGCTGTTTTTCATTGCTTCGTTTGACCTGAACTGCACTGATAACTCCGGTGGAATTGCTCTCTTCAACGCTGTCAGCATCGACGCGAAACTGGCACTGGAATCACTGAAGGCGCATACCGACAATCTCTTCAACTGCTCTCGGGGCACTATCTTGCGTAGTTAATCAGTTTCTTGCACAGACCTCACTTTCTCTAGACTGCAGAGCGCACTCATGCGCAGCTCCAGTGATTGCTCACGATTTCCGAACGTTGTTCGCAGTATTTTTATCGCTTCATCGGAACTTTCATATCCAGATAAAGCAATGAAGCCCTTCTAGAGCATACGCTGTGTTTCCGGTTAGAGGTGCTAATAAACTTGTCCCTTGCTCATGTTAGGTCTGAAGTGAACTGCTCACTTGTATTGAGTCCAGAAGCGATTCCACTCCAGGGCTCTTCCGCCAAACTTTATTTCCAGAATTGGAAGCTCATGTATTTCACTTGCGTCTTCTGAACTGTGATGCCACCTGCGTTCCATTGTCCAAATCTAACTGTATGGCCTCTTGAATTCTGAACTCTATTCTAGGCAAGATAGTCGTTATTTTCATGTCGCACTCTATAATTCAAATGCTGCTTCGGAAGTATTTTCTCTTACAAATTCCTCCATTTGTTCTTTGGCGCTGTTGAGGCTTTCGCTTATTCTCTTGCGTTGTGTGCAACTTTTGTCTGGTAATTGCGTTGATCAGCTTCGTGATCTAGGGTGAATCGCTTTGCTTTTCTTCGTAAATATATGCTTCGCTCATTTCTAGTCGTGTAACAATGGCGTCTTGCTTCTCAGTGAGCTGGTCCGATGCTTATATATGGTCTTCTCTTCGGTCATGTTGCCCGATCCACTGCTCCACCACCGTTTCCTATTCTGCTTCTTAGCAGGTTGACCTTCCTTATGGGCGGAGAGGTAGTAGGCTGGTTCACAGCACCATTGATGAAAACGATAGACCGATGACTGCTTCAAGTATGAGCGGTTTATTAAAGTAGCACGTGCTCGCGACAAGAAATTGCTCTCTTGCTCATTGTTCGAGTGCTTCCATGACATTTTACAATAGATTTTAATACTGTGGCTCATAGCCTCAGCGGGGGAGCTGCCAAAAAGTGGGTGGTGCAATGGCACATGCACATAACGGGTCATTGCCGAGGACGCAGCCGGTGCAATTAAAATAAGACACGAACCAATACAAGCCTGCTTAAGATGTGTAATTGTGTAGCGCGGTTAATTACGCGATAGAACTTGCACTCACCTGTTTTTTTTCCGACAAACACGCCGGTATGAACAGCTTTAAGAAAGCTTCGTTTCACAGAAATTCCAACATGTTCGATGACCCCACATTTGTCTCCAATGGCCCTTTGTTTTTTACGGTCGCACCACACAAGCATGGCCGATTGCTGTTGCATAGCTTGTCGAACGCGAGCGACGCTTTCTCGTGTCTCGTACGGATTCTTTAGTCCCGTCCCGAGCTTCTGTTTTTTTTTCGTGCTTTTCTTGCCGTCTTCCTCGATAAACCATATCCCGTATTTTTCAATTTGTAACCTCATCGAAATATCCTTCGATAATTGGAGAGCTTGCATATAAGACGGTTTGCTTTGCCTTTCGTCTTACCTTGCATTAACCGTGGATGCTTTCGATAGTTGCCGCTTCCGGACCGAGCACGTCCCGATTGTGTAAGCCGAAGAGAGCTCGTGTGTCACGCCGGCCTCTTTACTGCCGAGATGATGCAAAGTTCGGCGCTCCAACACCCGCTTGCGTCTGTTGGGAATGACTCGGGTGCTCTGCGCACGATTCCACGTAACCTGGCTTCCAACTGTCAAACCCCGTAGCAACGGTATATTCTGCTTGCGTACTCGTTTGCTATAGACACCGTATGCCGTAAACCGATATAATTTGATAACCTATCGACGTTTTCTAGATGGTCTTGTTATTGTTTCAATCATTCCATTCATACTAATAACCTAGATTTCGCAAGCATTAAATTTTTTTTGCGACATTCTTAACGAGTTTCTTTTATTCAACCAGTCTCTTTTACTAAATGTCCTTAATATCGACAGCAATTTCCTCAAGCTCCTTAGCGATCACCTCCAGCTCTAGTCTTGGGTTGGTTTCAATGTGCCCTCGCATAAACTAGCTGAAGTACACAACCGTGTCGATCCCAAAGAATGGTCGTGGGAAAGCCAGCGCTACTAAAAAGGTACTGCTCGCGCTAACACACGTACCACAACGTTTACCCACCTGCACAATGTAGGTGAGGGGTTAATTTGAGACCAGAGTTCAGGTAGCGCTGCCATGCCCGGTCACCAAGGCGTTGACGGTGCGGCGTTTTCAAGTTCGGAGGTATCGTTGCGCTATGTCGATATGTGCAGAGCCGTCCACACGTTTAGCCGTTCAGTCATGCCATTTAATCCGACGAAAGATGTAGCAGGGAGCAGCATGTGGCGATGTGCTCCTGCGCAGCCAAAGTCTCATTGAACCGCACCGCTTGTTTCACGCGCGCCGGCAGATCCGGCGCGAACGTTAGCTGCAGGACGTAGAACTTGTGAATTACGAGGTGAGTGCTGGTAGCACTGCCATGCCCATGCATTATTAAACAAGCAACCAGCCCTCAAGATGCATATACAGTACAAATAAGTGCACAGCACGATGCTTGTTGAGTCGCTTGATAGTAAAAAAATAAAGCACCTTCCTATGCTCTTCTTTGCATTGTATGCGCCTGTTTAACTGGTTTAATTCCTCGTTCGGTATGCACCAACTCCCCCAGCACTTAGCCTTACTGCATCCATGCCTTATTGTTCCAGAATCTTGACCTGTGCTTTCGATTGCAGCCCACGTGTAAGATGGATATCCAGCGCGCTGCTCCACGTTTGCCATCCTCCCAACGTCCCCCTCAGGAGATGGCCTCGAGCACCGCTCCTACCGTGACCGACCGTTCCCCTTCGCCGGTGTGGTCTCGCCGGCAGACGAGATCGCTCGTCGCCCTTCTTAGCTACGGGCAAGTACCATGCACAGGCCACTCGTAGTACGGCTGTGTCCACGAGTGGTTGAAAAATGAGCCTTATTGCTTCAGTTCGTTTCAGATTCACCTTCCCTTTCGTTACATAAAGTTGTTTGATCGCTTAAACAAATATACGACGAAGGAAATGGAATGAGGAATACCAGAGAATACAAGTGCTTGTCGGTAGCTGACTTAAGTCCCTGTCACCAAAATTTTGTATTCCAGCAAAAAATTGTCACTAAAATAGGAAGAAATGTAAATTTTTATGCACTTCATCAAAATTCACTTCTCTGGACTACCATTTCATAAGCAAGTATGAAATGCAATAACTATGTAGTAATTATAATTCATCACATGACTAAACAAAGCTTAACGTTCTGTCAGCAATTACTTATTAAGTTACCTCACAGGCTCCCGAAGGAGTATTGCGTGAGGGGAGGATACAGGGAATTAGCAAAAAGGAGTACGAAGATAGTATGCACCGTTAGCGAGTAAAGATGAAAGAACAAGTCTGTAACAACGATAAGGCAATACAAAACTTTTTTAGGCGAGGAAAACACTACTAACAGTTTGTAGCGTGAACTTGGATAGCCCCGGGAAACGTGGCATCTAAAAAGCAAAAAAAAAAAAAAAAGAAAATGCTTTATACTACCTAAGCGTAGGCAAAAAAAAAAAAAAAACAAGGATTGTTAGCTTTCTGAAATGTTTCTAGGACTGCGCTTGCTGAATTTCAGTTTCAATATTGCAACCATTCCCGACAGCGGGGTTCAAGAAGTCAAGGCTGTCTGCCGTAATTTGTCCTTGGTTCAAGTTTTTTGTAGATCTCTTAACCTCAGTATTAATGTCGCCAGTATGCACTTGTGTGGTTCGTTTTGTAACGAACTCTGGAATCCCTAGTAGTCTGTTCTTCGGCAGTATTGAAGCGAAAGGAAATGCTTTATTTCGTCGTTCGCCTTTTAATTTTAGTGCTAGAAGTTGTGCCCCACATGACGATACATCCTGGATCTGTGATCGTATCGAAGATGGGCTTGACCTGCATCTCAGTGGCATTTGGTCTCGTCCTTCCTAAAGCACCTATTCTACCAGATCGCTTCATGTTTAAAATGCCAACGTGGTCATTCCAACGTAGTCATGAAAAGCATTCAATAATAGTGTACTGCATGTCCGCTCTGTATTATCAATGCCGCTAGGCATAAAGGGTTTACTCCCGTGCTTCGATACGTTTACAAAAATGCTCACGTTGCTTACTTCATGTGCTTCAATTGAAGCTCGGTCACATCTGACAACTTTGACAACTCCCTTAACTGCCTGTTTGATTTTATCATTTATAAACAATTTTTTTTTCAATACCGCTGCTCTCCTTCGAGAGCGTGGCAGTTGGGCAGTACAATAATTCAGCTGTACAATGCAAGGAAATCAAAGTATAGATTATACAAAAAGTAAAAAAAACAGACATAGGCAGTGCAAGTTATACATAGTACTATACAATTAAACGATGTTAAGATTAAACGAAATAATAAATAATAATAAAAAAGAAATGTAAAAGAGCAAGCTGCTTTATAACAATCACAGATATTGCAGATGTTACAGATATTGCACAGATATTATAATAGCACAGATAGGTGTCCCTGCATGCATAAAAGGTACTGTTATTCAGTTTTTTCTATTTGTGAGATAAATCCGGATAATGATTCGATGTTGGTGATAGTAGGATCAAGTTGGTTCCATTGTGCTATCGCGAGCGGGAAAAAAGAATGCTTAAATGTGTCATTTTTGCATGCGTATTCAGTCAATGTGTGCGCATGCTTGTTACGTGAAGGTCGAGCCTCGGAGAATGAAATGTATTGGGAGGTATCTATTCTATAGTAATTATAGTTAGTAGTTGAAACAAGAATTTTGAGCCAGCGTGTTTCGCTCTTGTGGATATCGTTTGCAAACGGACTGGGTTAAAAGATGTGTTGGCGAGTCAGGTACGTCTATATTTCTTATGGATGAACCTCGCAGCTTTCCTTTGTATTGATTCTAGCTTACTTATGTTAGTCAGTGTATGCGGGAACCAGCCTGTGTTAGCGTATTCAAGAACAGGCCTTACAAATGATGTGTAGTCTAGCGCCTTCGTTAACTTGGTTGCGAGCGCCAGGCTTCTTGTTAAGCAAAATAGTTTGCGCAGTGCCTTTGAGATTATATTACTAATATGTTTGTCCTATTTGAGCTCCGAGGTTAATGTAACGCCTAGATATTTGTGTTCTTCAACTTTGTGAAGTGGAGTGCCGTTAATTGCGTAAACAAAAATTGATGATACCATTTTCCTGGTTAGTCATGGTCGCGGACTTTCGTATGTTTATTTGTACCTGCCATTTGGAGCACCAATCAGCTATGTCAGCTACAGAATCATTTAATATCATTGTAATTGTTAATTTCTCTGTATATGACGCAGTCGTCTGCGAATAGCTTTATATTGCAATCGATGTTAGCTGTGATATCGCTAATATAGAGTAAGAAAACTAATATTCGGAGCACAGACCCTTGGGGGACTCCTGATGTTACTGCGACTGTGTTAGGAAGCGTTTTTTCGTAAACCACAAATTGCGAGCGGTTACTTAAAAAACCTTTTATCCAAGCAGAAAGTTCTCCTATACCGAAAACCTTTTCAACTTTAGCTATTAATTTGCTGTGACATACATAGTCGAAAGCCTTGGACAAATCGAGTAGAATCAAGTCAGTTTGACCGCGGTTATTAACTGTAACAGCAAGATCGTGGACTAGTTCCGTTGGTTAAGTTACTGTCGATAGACCACTGCGAAAATCGTGTTGGTTGGGTGAGAAAAAAATTAATGTGCTCTAGGAATACGGTCATGTGCTTCAGTATTGTGTTCTAGAAGTTTACATGGCGTGCTAGTTAGTGAAATGAGTCTGAAATTTGAAGGTAATGTGTCACCTTCCTTGTGGATCGGGATTACCTTTGCAATTTTCCAATCATGAGGTAGTTGTGAAGTCTTAAGTGATTTCCGGAAAACTAGGCCAAGATATTTACTGCCCCACTCTGCATATCTTTTGAGGAAAGTATTAGGTACGTCGTCGGGGCCACTACCTTTCTTAGGGTCAAGTTTAAGCAGTAGATTGAAAATACCGGCAGCCGTCATGTCTAGTTTAGCGATTTTCGCGTGATGTTGCGTTGCAAGTGGCGGAATAATGTTATCTATATTAAACACTGACCGAAAAAAAAATCGTTATATGCGTTAGCCTTGGCAGTTTTTTCTTCGGGAAGAGAATGTGATGTAGCATTTTTATTAGTACGAAAGTAATTCCAGAACCTCTGAGGGTTATCAACAAGAAAATTAGGCAGTGTTACATCAAAGTATTGCTGTTTTGCACGTTTAGCTTTAAGCTTGAATTCCGCGATGGCGTCCGGTAATTTCTGGATTCTCCACTGCCTTTTGTTTTTATTGCCTTACGTAATGTTTTCAAACCTCGCTTTGCTTGAATAACTTCTCGCGTGATCCATGGATTATTTTTTGGAGGACGCTTTGTTTTTCTGGTTGCGTAATGAGTAATGCATTAAAGTACAACCGGTTTGAAGTGAAACCAAAGGGAATTTACATCTACTGAAGCATCGGAGCCAATTTCTGAAAACTGCTGGAATTCATGAGCGAGGTGCATTAGTATGCTATTATCGTCAGGGTTTTCGAAGTCTGTTACTGCAGATACAGAAGAATGAGTGGTTATGCTGCCACCAAGAAGCACGGTGCACACTGGTACGTCGTGGTCTGATATACCATGAATTACATCAGTTTTTATGCGATTTATGTCGAAGTGGTTACTGAAAAACATTAGATCTAATATGTTCCGAGTATTTCCCTGTGAGCGGGTGGGGCGTGAAACGATCTGATGAAGATTGAAGGTTAGCATGAGGCCTCATATCATCCGCGTACAAAACTTTTTTTTCTATTGGTGCAATGTTAGCGTTATTATTTACAATAAAGCAAAAATAAAACCTGGCCTAAAATGCCCTTGTGATACACCTTTATTCACTGACATTAGCTTGGAGATAGATGCACCTGTGAAACACATTGCTACAATTACGGAGATAGCTTCTAATTAGGTTAAGCCCCCACCCACTAATTCTGTAAGAAAACTCCCTGAAGAGTGCTTATTATTTGACTTCATTTTATAAGTTTATATTTATATATATATTTATATTTATATTAATACATTATATATATATATTTATATTATATATTATATATATATATATATTATATATATATATTTATATTATATATTATATATATTTTATTTTATTTATATTTATAAATTTATATTCATACTGCATTCTAGCTACCGTTCAATATTTTATTATTGCTTCCTTTGTTTGCAACATTGGTAGCTCAGTTAACTTGTCCCGCTCAAAACTCCACTGGTGTCGCGAGACCACTTTCGTGCTTTTTCAAGAAACCGAGAAATCTTTTCTGTGCAAAACGCTTTGGGATGTTTTAGTGGAAATGCTCAGTACGGAATCTTGTCTTTTCAGGATCCCGACGTCTGCGTTCGATTGAAGCCCATAAATTATCCAGTGGGCTGCTCCCCGTCTGGCATCCTCTCAACGTTCCCCTCGGGAGATAGTCTAGAGTAACACTCGTACTCTGGCGCACCGTGCTTGTTAAATTACCTTCCCTCACCCATGGCCTCCTGCTGGCAGTCGGAACCTTGCTCCTCGCCCGCCACTACTGGTGAGTATCGCCTACCGACGTCTCGTACTTCGGCTCTGTCCTCGAGTGCTCAACAATATGCCCGCTGCTGTTCTCGTTTTGCAGATGATCGTTCTGGATGGTGGTCAGCGAGGAGAACGTCCGAGGCAGTTTTGCCAAAAGGTGGGAAATTTTACATATTGTGGACAATATGTCCGAGATCTCGGGGGAAATATTATTCTGGCAGTGAAAAACGTGTGAAATTTTTTTGACGTGAGATGTGCTTTTTCGCTTTGACATGCTGCAGTATAAAAAAGCGTGGCAGTTTGGGCGAGTTGCTATATCATGACGTTTTTACGCTTGTAGCGCAGCTCAAACAGCAAAAAGGAAGGTGGAAGGGGTAATGAAAGGGAACGTTCACTCTGTTCTCCGTTCCCTTTCATTACCCCTTCCACCTTCCTTTTTGCTCTTTCTGAGCTGCGCTACAAGCCTAAAAAAATGCAGTGTACAAATATGGGCAATAGTTGTTTATATTAGCAGAGAGCTGAAGTCAATGCGACATGCCTGAATTATTACACGGATGCTATTTTGCGAGATTTCTGAATCTCATCTTATGGATGGCCAGCTCCGGTTGCGCTTTCTGCAGCTGACTGCAAGTTTCAATGACACGCGTTACCAAAGGCTCACGTAACCGAGCTCGGCCACTTTTTGCGTCTCCAGTGCGAGTAAGACTAAATTTTGATGGTTTCAGCAAAGCTGGTTAGCGCTTTCGTTAGGGCACTGAATTGCTCCACTACGGTGTGATGACCACCAGTTTCGTACGTTTTGGGTCATCATATGTTCGGAAAGAACGTGGCCAAACTGAACATCGTGTAATTTTATTTTCAAAGCCGAATATGATGCTTGAAACATGACGATGAGGAGCGGGAAGTGTAGCTTCTTATTTACAGATGACTTTCTTGGTTGATATTATATATTGCTTGAACGCGTGAATAGCTGACACTTGAACTCGATGTCCGAGGTTTGAAAGGCATTTTATCAAGGCGCTGTACCTGGTTTCGAAACTTCCATATTTTTTTTTTCAAGCGCCGGCCACTCAGACGCACATAACTTGGACTGGTTGAATGGGTTTTAGTTAAGTCAGCTGCAGAGAATTTGGGCGCAGGTTACCAGCAAGGGACTTCCTCGCAGCGTATAGATGCTTTCCTGAATATATTTGGTCCTGGCGTGTGGAAAATGTTCGCCCACAGATGTGACAATATTACACGTGACTATTTGGCAGCACTGGTTCCTGCTGGAAATTCCAAGTGTTTTCTTGCCTACGTTCCAGATCAGATGCTTCTGAGCAACTATCCTTCCACGGCTGTGGCAGTTTGCACATCGGCGGCAACTGGACACCCAAGTCTGAGTGTGGCCACTAACCCCAGGACCTGCGCAGCAACCCCTCGTCACGGCGAGCGTCGTCTCTGCGAGCTTCGCATCGGGCGTCCTAAACGCTCATCAGGTGGTCTTTGTGCATATTGTAGATGGTCAAGCTGGCGAGGGTGGCGCACGCCTTAGGGAAGTTAACTGTTTTTTAATTTTGTAATGTATAACTACATTACAAAATTGCTTAGCTATAAGCCCGAGGTTTCGTGGGCATGGCTTGCGGCCACATGGGTCTTCTCCGTGCCGGAATCGAAGAGGACGGGCCACGTATTGCGGGGTGGCAGCGTATAGCTTCAGGTTTTAACGGATATAAAGCTTAGCTCATACTGCGCAGGCTACAGCTGATAGCCGTCCTCTACGAGTGCGTCAGGGACATGGACCCTTCCGAATGGCCTTGCGACCCGACCCCACCATTTCGTGACAAGGTAGCCCGGGCGCGTCAGTGCTATCGAGCGAAATGTGGAATCACGGAAGCAAACGCCATTCGGAAATTGCCTCGCCAGCTATTAGCTATTGCGGCGACCTTACGTCGCCCACGGTCTGGAGCGGAGCCCGGCCGTGCAGCAGCTACGGTGAGTGGTCCATTTCTTTGCGGTTCCCGCTGTTCTTTTCTGGTTGTTTACTTTCCTCCTTGCGTCGCAGATGATGACCTTGATCACCACTCGTGCCGTCACCGACAGTCTTAACTCTTTTGCATTCCCTCGGCGGGGAAGTGTTGCTGGTGGACTGGACTTCGTTCCTCGCCCGGCACTACTCCTGGCAAGTACCATGAACACTAGAATCGTAGTATGGCTGTGCTCTCGAGTGTTTAACATGCCGTGCCTAATTTCAGGTTCCTACCGTCTGCTTCTGAAGTGCGCCAACTGTAGCGGCCCTCACGCAGCCTCGTCGAAAGACTGTCCCCACATCAAGAGGGAGCGCGTGGTTCTGAAGCAAATGGCCAGAGACAATACGGCTCACAGGGAGGCAGCCGAAGTAGTCCGGCGTCGACGTCGACGACATCGTACGTCTTCAAAGAAGGCGCATGCGCGAAGCGATAGTACCCGCTTCACTACGGTACCACTTAGTCGCGCCGCGAATGGGCCCAACATTTCCACGAGGGAATCAGATAACTCTTTAGTTCTTTAGAGGAATGGCCTATGATACCGAGCCGCTTCCTTGCTAAGGAACCTCAAAAGGTCGCGGCCCCACCGGAGCCTTCTCCGGCCATTGATGAGTCACCTAAGACAGATCGTCAAGTCATTTCGGTGCTACGTTCCCTAATGGAGGCCATCCGAATGATTTTAGTGGGCATGGGGACACCGTCTGCTCGAAGCGCAATTGAAGTGCTGGACGCCTTAAGCCCAATGCTCGAAACCCTCAACTAGAAAAATGGCTGCCCATACCCCATCCTTCCGAAAAGAAGTCAAGGCAGCGTCCGACAAATCACGAATTTCAGATTTCCGTCAGTATGTGTGCACCAATGTGTTTCTACTCATCGTCATTTGTGAGCCAAACTTGTCGAAACCAATAACTGTCAGGATACGAACGTATCATGTCATCAACAAATAGTGCATGCAGCAAAATCAGTTTTTTTGGTCGTGAACTCGACTATGTTTGGCAACCAATTGCGCCCCACGACAACAATCAATATATATGCATCGCAGTTAAAAACACTCTTGTTTACTCTCATAGGCGTGTATATATCGCCTTCCAGCAATTTCCATACTAAAAGATTAGCGGATATCTTGAGTGTTTGTCCCACCCCATGGGTCAGCATAGGAGATTTCAATGCACACCATCCAGCACGGGGAAGTACAAAGACAAATGCAAGAGGACGAAGATTAGCAAGCATCGCCTACAACTATGGCCTTACTCTCTTCAACGATGGTAACCCCACCTTTCTTCGAGGCGTGACATACGGCAGCTGCATCGACCTTGCTTTCGTCTCCAACTCTCTCGCCAGATGTATGAAGTGGTTTCCAGATATTGAGACACATGGGAGTGATCACATTCCCACCTATCTGAACATCAAAGGCTTGTCATCTAGATGTGGCCCACGGAATACCATTCGGACGATTCAATGGGTCAACTTCAAATCTGATATGGAAGATATGCCTGCCGCGAGGGCCTACCCTCTGGGTCAGAGCAAACAATTAAAAATACGATGCAAAACCCCACTCGCACGCTGACGATCTCTTACACGTGAAACGACTTAGACATAGAATTAGAGCGACTTCGAGCACTTCGTCGCCGGGAGGAACGTCGATATCGGCGTACAAAATCAATCCATGACCTTAGGGCAGCCAGGAGGATTCAAAAGAAGATTCAGCGTCGAATGGATAGATTAGCGTCGGAATGTTGGGCAACGTTTTGCCAGACACTCGACCCCCGCAAGCCACTGTCTCACATTTGGAAAAGGGTGCAAGGTCTGCGTTACCTTCCGTAGCAGCGTTTTCCATTCAAGGCGCTCGCGCTTTTCCAAGGGCGGCAAGACATCAATGTCGCAGAAGACTTTTGTGCGCGGATGGCAGACCAAGCGACACGTATAGATCCTCCAGCCCGAGATGACGTCCCCCATTCCCCTGATTGCCGCATGGACCTTCCTTTTACAATGGAGGAGCTCGAGGCGGCACTAGCTCTCTGCAGGCGCTCATCATCTGCGGGTCCAGATGGTATATCCTACGGAGCCTTGTGCTATCTCGGAGAATCCGCACGGATAGCATTCTCTACAACACCTCATGGCAAGAGGGAAATGTTCCTGACGAATGGAAAGTCAGCCGCATGGTGCCAATCTTGAAGCAGGTCAAATCCCCGCTACAGCTCACCTCTTACCGCCGAATAGCGTTGGCCAGCTGTGTAGGAAAGATAAGGGAACGGATTATCCTTGACCGCCTGGAATAGTACCTTGAATACAAATTTATCCGAATTCCATGGCTGGTTTCCGACATGACCGCTCTTCCCGCGACAATGTAGTTGATCTCGTTTCATATGTCCAGCACGAAAGGTCCCGAAAACGTTTATCTGCAACTTTATTTTTAGATGTGAAAGGGGCATACGATAACGTATTACATCAGGCCATTCTCGACGCTCTTGTGACGGTTGACCTAGTTGGTCGAGTATTTTTGTGGATTGCAAGTTACTTATCTGCAAGATCATGTGTTAACTGACGATGGCCCAACGGCGCGACGCTATACCAGCAGGGGCGTTCCTCAAGGCGGTGCTCTCAGCCCGACGCTATTCAACCTCGCTTTTATTGGGCTTGCTTAATATTTGCCAACTACCACCAACATTTCAATATACGCAGACATCTGTGTCTGGACTTCGGCAGTCACACGTCCTCAGATACGTGCACGGCTTCAAAGAGCGGCTACTTTGACAGCGAGCTACTTTTGTGAACAAGGTCTCAGCATATCACCAGAAAAATGCGCCCTAGTGGCATTTACTCGCAACCCAATGACGCCTTGTCACCTCAATCAATGGGCGGACCATTTCCTATGGCGGAGCCCAGATTTCTTGGCGTAATTATCGACCGAGACCTCTGTTGGAGCCCGCACGTGGCTTCCATGAAACGGCGCCTGACAGCAACCTCCCAGTTGTTTAACTACTTGACAGGAAAGACGTGGGGGATGTCAGTTGACGCAATGATAACTCTACAGAGCTCTTTCTCGGTTCTTTAACATATAGTCTATACCTGTAGTGAACAACACCTTCAAGACATATTCGTGTTCTGCAGGCAGCACAAGCTCAAGCACTCAGTTTGCCTTGGTTTGCCCAGATACACGTCAACAGAGGCTATTGCGATTGCTCGGGACCATCCAATGGAAACTGGCATCACGGTGGAAGCCCTGAGAACGCACATCAGACATTTTGCACGTGCCCCCTATCACCACCTTGCAACACTACCTTCAGACAGGCACCAATCATCCTTCTCTAAAACTATCGTCAAGTACAAAGACAAACTTCCCTCGGGCTTCACCTCTGCATCTAAACCATCGATACCCCCTTGGTGTCTTGTCAGCCCCACAGTCCATCTCAGCGTACCAGGAATCGGGAAAAAGTCTGAGCTGTCGTCGCCTGTGCTGAAACAACTGTCTCTGCTTCTTCTGCACGAGAGGTACGCGGACAGTACACATATTTATACTGATGGTTCCACACACATCCAATGTTCTTCCGGTGCTGTGGTCGTCCCAGCAAGAGGTATTACCATCAGCTTTAGGACTGACAACCCAACGACATCATCAGCGGAACTAACTGCTTTTCGCGCTGCACTTTGTTTCGTCAATCGGGAACAATCTCCACAATGGTCAATTTTCAGTGACTCAAAGGCAGCCCTACAATCTGTGCTACCAGCCCTGCGTCGCGGGCCATTCGAACAGCTCGTGCTTGATATTAGATGCCTACTCCATACATCACATGAGAAAGGACAGCACGTGGCGTTTCAGTGGCTGCCAAGTCACTGCGGCGTCATACGAAATGACGCCGATAAAGCCGCTCGGACAGCTCTTGAACACACAGGAAGAGGCCATACCACCTTCACGGTCCGACGCAGCCAGCAGACTTCGAGTGCTTGCACCGAGATCACGCTCTCTATGGTGCACACCAAGCAGCCAAACCAACCGGAGCAATCGTCAACACGACCTGCTATCTTTGATGCATCACTGTATGCCAACTGGGCTCCGCCGAAGTGAGGCCACCCTGCTTTATCGCTTATGGCTGTTGGTGGCCTTCACGAAATCTTACTCGTTTCGAATTGGAATGGCCAATGCTCTCTGCTATGCCTGTCTTGGCGAGGAGACGCTGGAACACATTCTGGGCGACTGTCCTCAATATAATATTCAGAGACAGTCGCTGGCGTCCGTTCTAGCGCACCTTGAGAATAGACTATTGTTGTTGCAACTATTTTCACATATCGCCGACAGAAGACATCGCAGCTGAAGGTGACGAAGGGATTACTTCGGTTTATGAAGGAGACGGGCTTGGACAAGCGGCTGTGACAGGGATGTCACGTACCGCGCAAGAGTGACAGACTAAGTATGTGTGTGCCGTGTTATGTGCTCTCTCTCTTCTCCCCATCTTCCATCCCCCCCATCCCGCTCCCATGTGTAGGGTAGCAAACCGATTAAGCTAATCTGGTTAACCTCCCTGCCTTCCTTCTCCACTTTTCCTTCATTCGTTCCTACCGTGTGCTTTCCATTGCGGCTATTGACAAGCATATCCAGCGGGCGGTTCTGCACATCTAGTCTCCGGGCGTGTTACGCCTGCATTTTTCTCGCTGGTGGCTTTCAGCTGGGAGACGCAGATTCGTTAAACTCCCTGCACTACTTCTGACAAGTAATATCTATACACTCCAATGGAACTACGGTTGTTTTCTCGTGTGACGGATAAGCCCTGTGGCATTTAAGGTTCCGAACGTCTGCTTTTGAATGAAGCCGTGTTTTCCTCTGACGGCTATGGTAAGTGTTCTCTCAGTGCTCCTTGTCTTAATCCTGTTGCTACACCTTGCCGGTTCCGCAAGTACACAAACTTTGTGGGCTTCTGATGAAATTTGCTGTCAAATGTATTACGCAGACCTTCGAGGTTAGGTTTATGCTTCGGAAAACTTCGCCACAAAGTTTTCAAAAGGCTTTTGTATGTCGCTCTCCCAGTAAGACGACGTTGAATTTCTTCCGTTCCTGGTTATATTTCTTAGCTGATTTCATTTCCTCACCCGTAATTTATTTCGTCTACTCGGAGTGCCACATTTTTCACAATGCTTTGGTAACTCCACGTAGTCTTCACTTTTGTCGAAGGTTGCCGTCCTATTCAATGTTTCCTCCCAGTTTTCTGGTTCCGCCCATCGGCTCCGCAGAAGTTAGAGGAATAGGTTCTCCAAGTCCATCGTGAACTTGTGTGAACGATTGTTTTGTGATACCACCTACTTCGCATACTCGGGTATATAGTTCTCCATTATGCAGTACACATCCACCGATCGCTTTCCGTAGTAGACTTGAAAACTACTGATGAGCCTTTCACAGAAACCTCCCCCACAAGGTGTTTTGTGGAAGAAATTTCTACTTTGTGATAGGTCATAAATTGTTCAGTTGTTATCGACGTGATGTGACTGTGACCGCATTGAATACCTTATTCGTTCTCCTGAAAGTCTTGCATTGTTGCTGAGCACCTTTATGTTAGAGCTGAGAAACGCCGAAAATAATACAGAAAACAGATGTGAAGCGTCTCCAACAGTTTCGCAATGTACACCTCTTGTCACGGCAAATGTGAAAGCTGGTACACAACGTATGGCTATGTCTCCTTACTTTTTTTGTAGTTGCTCCCAGCGCACCGCTGAAACAGACCAGATATTTCAGACAATGTGGTCTTCGTTACTCCCCCTCAAGAGGAAGTACTTGCTCTTACGACGATCTGGAATTGTATCTTCGCCACACAACGCACTGTCGTATTATCTTTCACGTATACGCGACAGTGTACCGCGTACTCCACCGTGAAGTTTGTTCATAAATGCGTCGCACTAATAGTCAACGAACTATTCCATTTACATGGGATGGGGTGCTGCTCGTCTTGTGATACGGGCCCTACCGAAAGCGCCCTTGAAGTCTCATTGGGTCTTTATCTTAATATACCTGGTGTTCGCCTACTGTCTGCACATTCGCTTGCTTGCTGAATTTCTGCAATTTTTCAATATACACACTTTGTTCTAGCCAAATCAGACAGGTTTCGTCGGTATTTATTTCTTCTGCTTTTAGTGGACCGTAGAACTTGTCATCTAATATTCACGGAACGAAACATTCACGTTGTTCCTCTCCAAATATTCAAGTAACTGCCGAACTTGTCAACTTCAGTGCCTTGTCTTGAGATCCTTTTCGACGTATATCTGACACGAGAATCATCTCCTTTCCTTTCATTATTATCCGGCATTTTGTAACGGCTATTTTGCCTGCAGCAACTGGGATCTCTACAAAATTGTTCACTACGACATCTTTTCTGCGTTCACTCCTGGTTATACCTGCTCGATTTTTCACTACTATTGACGTATCCCCATTGTTCTACTGAATAAGTCTTTTTTTCTTCTCTGTGTTCAACGGGTGCTTTACGCATTTTTTCTCCAATGCAGCACGATTGTACAAGTGGTCCAGTACTTTACTGTTGCTTGCAGGTTCTAATTTGCGAGACTGACGACGGTGTTCATTAGAGCTACTTTTCTTTGCCAGGACCAGCAGTGTCTCCACTCTGATATAACAGTACCATGAATGCTGCACTTGAATACACCACCGCGCTTGCATCCGATAAGTGTCGGTGCTTACATTCCGTTTTCTTGTTGTCGATGCGCTCTTGAGGCATTCAGTCCTTTATCTTCTAAGGTATATTTCTCCATAGATCAATTACGTTCGTCTGGGAGAAGGTTGTCCCAAGATTCCTGTTTTTCCCGTCATTGAATACCGATATTAGCTGTTACAGTGCAGGACGTTAGAAATTCCAACCAACCGAATATTTTTGCCCTGGCTTTGAAGTAGTCTTCCCTTCGTTGGCATTTCACTCGAGTCTTCGTATCGATATGATAGCAGAATACCGTCGGCCGTGTCCCAGTTCATTCCTAGAACACTGGCTTGGCTTGATCACGTGAGAACGGCACCTTGATGCGCATATAAATTCTCATTTCATCACCGTTTGATGTCCCTTTGAAAATATTCATTGCAGCTCGGTGAAATTTTTCGCTTCTATGTACACGCCTTCTGTCTGTTTTCTTATGATGTTCCAAGCATAACTTCATCAACGCAAACTCATTTACGTTTGCTGCCATCACAAGAATTTCCTCGACAATTCATTAACAATGTTGGTACATCTGCATTCAAATTTCCTCCTGTCTGAAGATAATAATTCAGAACATTCCTGATCTTAATCACGAGGCGTCAAATACTACGCTTAATTTTCTTGCTAGTTGGTCTTTTCGAATTGCTTCATGGCGTGATATGGTAGTTATTGTTCAGATTCTTCCGAGCACGCTCGTTCTTCCATTCCAAGCGTGAAACATCTCGCATTGAACAGCCGTATTTTTATCTCGGTACTGAATTCGTTTGTCTTCGAGATCGTCTTCCGATTGCTACTTCGTCGATTTCCACGTTAACTTGCTGTATCCTTCTGTACAGTCCTTGTGACCACATAGTCCACTTCATGCATCGTTTCTTTCTGAGGAGCTAAGCCAGTATATTCCACCATCAAAAAGTTCAAAATGGAAGTCGCCAGCTTCTGCGGCGTCAAGAACCATGGCGAGTTTAGCCTTTCGTTTACACCACATGGGTCAGGCACGATCCAGTCGGGCATTTTCGGTTTTCCATTGTATCTTCGTTTCGTCTTCCTACTGGGCTTTCATCCTCACCTCCACTACTGGTAAGTGTCGTTTACACGGGACTCGTATTAAGACTCTGTACTCCAATGTTTAACAAATAAGCATTGTGCCGCTACAGGTTCTGCAATCCTGTTGTCAACTGCGGTCCTCAAGCGTACCCAGCGTGACCCTGCACTACACTACGGTCTGCGCTTCGAAATATTACTTCGGCTACGAGCATCACCTGTTCCAGCAGCGACCACTACTGCTTCTACATTCCCTTGCCAGTGGCGTCCTGCTGGTAGACTGGACTTCTCTCCTCGCCCTGCACTACTACTGGTAAGTGTCGTTTGAACGGGACTCGTATTACGGCTGTGTCCTCCACTGTTTAACAAATACGCACTGTGTCGTTGCAGGTTTTGCAATCCTGTTTCCAACTGCGGTCCTCAAAGGTATCCAGCGTGCCCCTGCACTACTCTACGGTCTGCGCTCCAAAAGATTGCTTCAGCCACGAGCATCACCTGTTATAGAAGCGACTACTACTTCTACATTCCCTCGCCAGTGGAGCCCTGCTGGTAGACAGGACTTGTCTCCTCGCCTAGCACTACTAATGGTAAGTGTCGTTTAGATTCCAGATTTATTGGTTCCAAAAAAGAAGTATTTATATGACAAATATACAGACGAGGGTCCCAAAGTGAGAGAACTGTTGTAGGACCCTCGGTTAATGACATTGATGGTGATATCAATAGTCAGCAAATTAGCGTTATTATAAACATCTACAGATCAAATACATCATTAGACATGTCATTTACAATCAAACACGAAAACTCACGTTATAAAAGAAAGTCGGAAAAAAAGCATGGATGTAATACAAGAAATGACATGTGAGATAAGTCAAAGGTACACCGCCAGATCGTAGTCAAGTTATCGCAGGTGATGATGCTTAAGGTGATTTTTAAACATTGCAAGAGTAACCCGCCGTGGTTGCTCAGTAGCTATGGTGCTGGGCTGCTGAGCACGAGGTCGCGGGATCGAATCCCGGCCATGGCGGCCGCACTTCGATGGAGGCGAATTGCGAAAACACCCGTGTAATTGCATTTAGGTGCACGTTAAAGAACCCCAGGTGGTCAAAATTTCCACTACGGCGTGCCTCATAATCAGAAAGTGGTTTTGGCACGTAAAACCCCACAATTTAATTTTTTAATTTAAACATTGCAAGAGAAGTACAGGATTTTATGGTTGATGGCAATTCATTCCAAAGAGAAAATGCAGCGAAGGAAGATGTTTTTTGCCGTAATTGGTATGAACCATGTGTAAGGAGAAATTGTTGTTAGTCGCAAATCTGGTCATATTTTTCATCTGCAAAAGGTCGACTGCAATGAACGGAAACGTAAGGTTATTGTGAAGCAACTTGTGAAGTAAGACGAGTATGTTAAACTGGAACAAATTATTAATAGGCCGGTTATTATACGCGCGAAGTAATAATCAATAATTTTTTTATGTAGTCGGAGATAGAACAGCTAGATTCGTGGAACTTCCAGGGCGGAAGCCAAATTGATTGTTCTTTAGCCAGTTAAACTTTGTTAAGTAGTTGTCAAGACGTTTAACAAATAATTTCTCAATGAGTTTACTAAGGCAGGAAAGAATTGCAATTGATCGGTAATTAACTGCGTGTTTGTCGCCTTTTTTAAAAACAGGAATAATCTTGGCATTCTTTAAAAATGAAGGGAATGCACCTTCTTTAAACATAAGGTTGATAATATTAGAGCGTGTCGCAAACTAAATGCGCAACCAGTTTTAAATGCCTGACACAAATATTGTCTAAGCCAGGCCCTGTGTTTTAAAGTTGGCGATCGTGGAGCACACTTCATTTGGTGTAGCTGGTAACAAGATTGATTGTGTCGTACGGCTCAAAGTATTATGCAACTGCGCATATGTATGTTATTAGTGTAAACAGAAGAAAAGTAGTCCGAAGAAGCATTAGCAATTTCGTTGGGCTCAGAAAGAGCGAGACTATTGTAATTTATTTTGGTTATAGAGGCATTAACAGACGATTTTTTTAAGAAGAGTTCAATAACTGCCAATGCTTTTTGGGGTTATCCTTATTCTGATCAAATTTATTTTCGTAGTACCTTTTCTTTTTCGCCGGTTTAAGTAACATTCAGTAATTTACAGTACCTACTATAGCGTCTAGCTAGTCCAGTATTAAAGGGCTGACGTTTAGTTTTCTTGTACATGTTTTCCTTCTTCAACTTTCTAGAAGACCGTCCGTCATCCATGGGTTGCGCGGATATTTATACTTCTTCCCACATTTTATAGTGCGCGTATCAGTCGAAACGGTCAATAAAAATAAAGTACAGAATTTGTTTAGTGCTTCTTCGGGATCAGACATAGAATTACTTGGCGACCAATAAGTTTCACTGATGGCTTCAATAAAGGTATCTGCACTAAATACGGAAGTGAAGCAGCTATTATCGCTCTCATGTATTTCATTGTTAAATGTAAGAAAAACAGGAAACTGAATCGGTTATGTTAGTATTAATAACCCCGGAGCAAGGCGATGGTGATATGTTAGATAACACGTGATCAATTAGCGTACTGCTCCCACGAGAGGCTACTCTAGTTGGGCAGTCAATGAGTGATTCAAAACCGAATCCAGCAAAACAATCTAAGTTGTGTACGAGGTAGCTTCAGTGTCAAGTAAGTTAATATTAACATCACCTACAATCACCACATCCTTATTTTCAAAAGCTAGCTTGGACAACACTGCATCAAGAGAAAGCAAGAAATCGTTAAGGGAAGATGACGGTGAGCGATAAATGCAACCAAGGATCAAGTGCTTATTCTGAAGGAATGACCGGTCGACTTCTATCCACACTGACTCGCAATGATTCACGTTAAGTGCCAGATCAAGTCTGCGAGCCTGGGTGACCGCTTGTGAAACAAAAATGGCGGCGCCTCCATGACTAAGTTGGACGATGACAATACTCGGGTTGATAAGATGGAAAACCGCTCATGTTGTTCTCGGAATCGGAAAGCAAGGTCTCCGATACAGATCAAAGTGAAGACATGGTGAAGTGAGGCAATGAAGTTATAATTACATCCATGTTCTTACGAAGGCTACGAGCATTGAAGTGAATGAGTGATCGTTTATTTGCGGTAAGACGAGATTTTACGTCAACGGGGTAGAGCAAGGCCATGAAAAAAAGAAACAAATATTTACAGTGAATCACGTGAAAACTCACGGGACTCGTATTACGGCTGTGTCCTGTGTCTCGTTTACGGCTGTTTAATACGCACTGTGTCGTTACAGGTTCTGCAGGTTCTGCAATCCTGTTTCCAACTGCGGCCCCAAAGCGTATCCAGCGTGCCCCTGCACTACTCTACGGTCTGCGCTCCAAAAGATCACTTCCGCCACGAGCATCACCTGTTACAGGAGCGACTACTACTGCTTCTACATTCCCTCGTTAGTGGCGGCCGTGTTGGAAGACTGGCTGTCTCATCGCCCTGCACCACTACTGGTAAATGTCGTTTGCTTGGCACTCGCACTACGGCTGTCTAAATCAGAATTGTTACAAGTTGGGATACATTACAAGTATTTAGTATGCACGAGGAGGTCCCATAGCCAGACTGTATCGGGACCTTCTGTACAAGAAAAGTTACGATAGTTGAGATCTCAAACAGTAGCATATAATGTAGTATACAAGCAACAGGAAATGAACATGAACAAAGCCAAAATACAGAATTCATTGCAAATAACAAGGTTTAGTTTATCTCACGGTAGCAAGAATGGTATGGGAATAAAATCCCGGTAGTTTATCTACAAAAACAAAAGAAAAAAGAACGGACAGAAAATGGTTACAGTAAGTTTTCTCATTAGTCTGTCAATAATAAATGCGTGTTCCTTTTTGAATTAGTGTACAGATCTTTTGCTTTTCATAATGAGAGGAAGTGTTCCATACTAACATGGAAGAATTCCACCGTTTGTTTACCGTAGTTAGTGCGGATTGTTGGTGAAACTCGTTATTCAACGTGAATCTAGTGTTACTATGAATTGTCAGGTTAGGTGGTGAAAATGTGATCGATGGTAGCTCATTACGTAGAACTCTTTAGGAAGAAATACCTAGGTTGTATTTAGTGAGCCCAGAAATAGTAAGGATGTTATTCTCGTGCAGTAAGGGAGAGGCATTAGAAAAGCGTGATGGCTCGGTTCTGAACTGTTGGAAGAGCCGCAAAATCTAATGTCGATAAGACAATGTTTGCCTTCGCGCGCTTTACTAACAGTCGGCTTTCTTAGTTCTTTAATGGAAACAAGCGGTGATAATTTTCTTGTCATTAGATGTGGTGGGAACGCGATGAACAATGTGGAAATCGCTAGGCCATTATGGACGGCCACCTCTGTCCCCTACCTCCACCAGTGTTTCCCAAATAAGCACGGTGTCGTTACAGGTTCTGCACTCCCGTTTTCGATTGCGGTGGGTATCTAGCACGCTCCTGCACATCGACTCAACGGCCTGCGTCCCAAAAGATTACTTCGGCGACGAGCGTCACCTGTTACAGGAGCGACCACTACTGCTTCTACATTGGGTCGCCAGTGGCGTCCTGCTGGTAGACTGAGCTTGTCTCCACGCCCTGCACTACTACTGGTAAGTTTCGTTTACACGGGACTCGTATTAGGACTGTCCTCCAGTGTTTAACAAATAAGCACTGTGCCGCTACAGGTTCTGCATTGCCGTTTTCAACTGCGGTCCTCAAGCCTACCCAGCGTGCCCCTGCACTACTCTACGGTCAGCGCGACAAAAGATTACGTCTGCCACGAGCATCAGCTGCACTAGGAGTGATCACTACTGCTTCTGCATTGGCTCGCCAGGGGCGTCTTTCTGGTAGAGTGGACTTGTCTCCACACCCTGCACTACTACTGGTAAGTTTCGTTTACACGGGACTCGTATTAGGACTGTCCTCCAGTGTTTAACAAATAAGCACTGTGGCGCTACAGGTTCTGCATTTCAGTTTTCAACTGCGGTCCGCAAGCTTACCCAGCGTGCCCCTGCACTACTCTACGGTCAGCGCCACAAGATTACTTCGGCCACGAGCGTCACCTGTTACAGGAGCGACCACTACTGCTTCTACATTGGGTCGCCAGTGGCGTCCTGCTGGTAGACTGGACTTGTCTCCATGCCCTGCACTACTACTTGTAAGTTTCGTTTACACAGGACTCGTATTAGGACTCTGTCCTCCAGTGTTTAACAAATAAGCACTGTGCCGCTACAGGTTCTGCATTGCCGTTTTCAACTGCGGTCCTCAAGCCTACCCAGCGTGCCCCTGCACTACTCTACGGTCAGCGCGACAAAAGATTACGTCTGCCACGAGCATCAGCTGCACTAGGAGTGATCACTACTGCTTCTACATTGGGTCGCCAGTGGCGTCCTGCTGGTAGACTGAGCTTGTCTCCACGCCCTGCACTACTACTGGTAAGTTTCGTTTACACGGGACTCGTATTAGGACTGTCCTCCAGTGTTTAACAAATAAGCACTGTGCCGCTACAGGTTCTGCATTGCCGTTTTCAACTGCGGTCCTCAAGCCTACCCAGCGTGCCCCTGCACTACTCTACGGTCAGCGCGACAAAAGATTACGTCTGCCACGAGCATCAGCTGCACTAGGAGTGATCACTACTGCTTCTGCATTGGCTCGCCAGGGGCGTCCTGCTGGTAGAGTGGACTTGTCTCCACACCCTGCACTACTACTGGTAAGTTTCGTTTACACGGGACTCGTATTAGGACTGTCCTCCAGTGTTTAACAAATAAGCACTGTGCCGCTACAGGTTCTGCATTTCAGTTTTCAACTGCGGTCCGCAAGCTTACCCAGCGTGCCCCTGCACTACTCTACGGTCAGCGCCACAAGATTACTTCGGCCACGAGCGTCACCTGTTACAGGAGCGACCACTACTGCTTCTACATTGGGTCGCCAGTGGCGTCCTGCTGGTAGACTGGACTTGTCTCCATGCCCTGCACTACTACTGGTAAGTTTCGTTTACACGGGACTCGTATTAGAACTGTCCTCCAGAGATTAACAAATGGGCACTGTGTCGTTACAGATGCGGCGCTCCCGTTTTCGACTGCGGTGGGTACCCTGCACATCGACTCTCTGTTCTGCACTCAGAGTTTACTTCGGGCACCAGCATCAGCCATTCCATGAGCGACTGCTATTGCTTCTACGTTCTCTCGCGGACGGGTCTTGCTGGCAGATCGGACTTAGCCTGGCGCCCTTGCACTTAATTCCGGTAAATATCGCGTGTACACGTCTGTACTGTACCTACGTGTTTTCGAATGACCAACAAACAGGGCTTGTGTCGTTTCAGGTTCCCAGTGTTCGCTGTCGCTTGTGGTGCAAGAGAAATGTTCCAGCACGCTCATTTACCAGAACATCCCTGGCCTTGCCTCACGAGCAACCATCTTCAGCAAGGGCGTCCTGCCGCGTCCTCTATACAACAAGCAAGCTTCCTCATAATCGTGAACGCGTCGCGCGTCTGTCATGGCGGTGTCCTGCACTGTGTGGACGGCGTTTTCATGCTCTGAAGGACTGCGTGTCGTCACCGTGCCGCGACTGTCCATCGGATGTGCTCCTGCAGTTGTTGCCTTTTGCACAGGCATATTTAGGAAGTTTAGCGTAGCAAGCTTTTCCGCTTTGGAAGAGGGGTACGATGCTCTGCGAATGACGGCGCTTGCGGGAATCGGGTTAATACGAAGCAGAACAATAAGAAAAAGGTCTGGTTACGTGGACACTACTTAGTCCTTAATAAGGGACGTCAATGTTTTCATGAGCCGATCTGTAAATTTTTGGTGGCGAGAGTAATGGACATTCATTGGCATTGTGCACTTTTATTGTAGTGTGTGTGTGTGTGTGTGTGTGTGTGTGTGTGTGTGTGTGTGTGTGTGTGTGTGTGTGTGTGTGTGTGTGTGTGTGTGTGTGTGTGTGTGTGTGCCTGCCTGCGTGCCTGCCTGCCTGCGTACACGTGTCGCCTACTCCGTGCTCCATTTCTTTTTCGATCGAGAACGCATGATACGAGCTCAGCTGCTAGCTGGCGCACTTCGAATTTTTCATATGTTGGTAGCATTTCCAGCGTCACAGTTGCTTCACTTTTTCCCGGTATATTCCTGTTGAGAGATTCCTGGTTTGATGGTTTATTATCGTCTATGGACATCCGCTTTTGGGTTGGTCGAACCACTGGTTTCTTTGGCTTTGTTCCTTGGGTTGATCTCTGTGCTCGTTCCAGCATTCAGCAGTTGTATTGAGGCGTCTTTCTCGCGCCAGAAACAGTCTTCACACATTTTCGGTTCTTCCACGTCGCTCATCACTGACTCGAAAAGAATAACATGCCACTACAAAAGGACACAATGTCAATGAATGGGAAAGGGGAGGGTGGTTATTCTCACCAACGGAAATTTCCTGATTTGCTCATGCAGACAATGACGTCGCTCTTTAAGACTGGTTGGTGGTAAGTGTCACCGGGCTCGCTTTTCAATTTTTTTGGTGTCCTTGACTCATCAAATGCTGTTATGGATCTACATGGTGGAACCTATGTATTACCTGTCGTTTGTTTATCGGATAGTACTACCTGCTGTCGTCGCTTGTTCACCGCGTATACTTCGCCGTAGTTTCATGTGTCCACAACTATCGCGTACCCTGCAAGATCGGTACTCATACTGAAGTGCCATGGCACCCTTCAGGCGGCTGTACCGTCGTTGCCTGCTGACTGTAGTTCAGATTACGAACACTTGTGCAATTTCGTGATTAAAATGCATCGCGTGAGCCATTGTCAAACAGCTGCTGCGAAGGGGCTGCATGCACTCCCATTATGCCAACTCGTGTGCGAACGCGTCCAGACAAGTGACGGGCACGAGCACGCTCAAAGAAATCTTCATTAGAAAATGTCCGCTTTACTTGTATTTTTTGTGTTGGAGTTAAGCTTACCGGAGTTTCCCCCGTAATTTTTTTTTTATGTACGCTATGTTGATCTCCATTGCTCTTCGAAAGCATATGAATGCGTTTGCTGTGAATAGTGTTTGAATTTGCACATGCTACAGCTATTATGCTAATCTCGATAT
This sequence comes from Dermacentor variabilis, assembly GCF_050947875.1. Taxonomy (NCBI): domain Eukaryota; kingdom Metazoa; phylum Arthropoda; class Arachnida; order Ixodida; family Ixodidae; genus Dermacentor; species Dermacentor variabilis. The sequence continues at coordinate 159,007,372 of NC_134574.1, read as the reverse complement.
AAGAACCCACACTTGATTTATTAGGAATTACTTTCATTGTTCTCAACCTGTAATAACCTTACCTCTGCGTTGCTTCATAACGAAAATAGGAGCACTGTTCTTGGTAAATGGTTGCGTGTGCCGCATTACTTTGCCTATTTTTTCGCTGCTTTCATCTGCTGTGATTAAAAAGTCGGGCAACCATGCATGCGCGATTGTGCTCACTCAAATGCATTTTTCTTAAAGGGACACTAAAGGCAGATAAGTTGACGTGGTCTGTTTAAACATCATTATATAAACCTCGCAACGCCTGTTTCGTGCTAAGAAAACACTCTTTACCAGAAAATTGCATCTGAAGGGCCTGAATACCTGTTTCGAAATTGAAGTTTCCCGCCACCGAGCCCGGGGAGTGGTGACGTTGCATACGCCGTCGCCACCCTTTCCTGCCGTCGGGGAGCAAAGCGGAGCCCGACAGACGGCGGTACCGAGCCAAGACAGATGGGCGGATTCGCCGCTGCAGCTGCTTCAAGTGGCGTAGACCGTTCGGGCATCCCGCGTCATCACATTGAAACTGAATTCTAAGCTACTTGCAGTTTGTGCGAGTATCGCGATCCGGCAAACACCAGCTCAGCACTGCGCCATAACTAATGAAACGCGAAAGCGTGGGTGGCACGGAGTCGAGAGATAACGAAACCTTTCGACCGCCCGCGTCGTTGTCAGTGTTATGTCAATGAGCTTTTTTTTTTGAACAGTGAAATAGAACAGGTCAAGCAGGATTTTATTCCGTCTTGCAATACAATGCAAGGACATTTTGTGCAACGAGTGGTTGAGTACTAGTGACAGAACTTAACTGAGGAGTGCTTTCGTCATCGGGCAACTATACTTGTCTCTAATCATGTCCGGTATTTACCTCAATTTCTCAAGGCTCTGTTCGCCATAATATTGACGCCTTAGATATTCCCGAACCATAATTTATCACCTTAGCTCGACTTAATATTTGCCTTTAGTGTCCCTTTAACCTCGAACATAGACAGCGCAATGTCGCCTTACTGTAGGAATTGTCTTTTTATTTTCCATCTTCAGTCACACGACAGTCCTGCAATTGCGCCACACGATGCTCGCAATCGGTTTACGATAGGACCAGTGTGAAGATTTTGACTTCTTGCTATGCGTCCGCGTGGTTGCTTAATGGCTGTGCTGTTGGGCTGCTAAGCACGAGGTCGCGCTATCGAATCCCGGCCACGGCGGCCGCATTTCGATGGGGCTGAAATGCGAAAACACCAGTGCACTGCAATTTAGGTGCGGATTAAAGCAGCCCAGGTGGTACAAATTTCTGCAGTTTCCCACTGTGGCCTGCATCATCAGATCGTGGTTTTTGCACGTAAAACCTCGTAATTTTTGTTAATCTGTCATCTTGGAGGCTTTTCGTTGTTTTTGTATAATGCAACTGGTACGTGGAAGCAGAGGAAAGACACACCCACACAGCACTGAATAGTTCGCAATACGACAGCGATGCACGAAATAACTGCACATTGAGGTCATATTATTAGAGGATGTGACGTGGTATATATAGATCGTCGCCTAGAAATGTGTTGTAATCCCTTCCGTGCGTTTCGCATCTAACTGGGAAAGTTCGCATACATACGAGCTGTACTGTTGTCTGAAAGCAAATGCCGGAAACGTTTTTAGGTCTCCCAGCGAAGGCGCTCTACAACGCTTACCCATTTCAAATTTTACAGCTTGAAGCTATGTGAACTTTAATGTATGCAAAGTCTGTTACTGCACCTTGACTTGAGCTGTTATTTTCGTTTATTGATCTAAGAAAACTTGTCTGTTTTACATTTTTATACATCGACGTATCGTGAAGCTGAAATTATCGGTGCTATGTAAATTTCGGTATGTATTTGACATGCATTCCTGTTCAAATGCATAAATGTATGTTAATGTACTGTATATATGCTGCTGTTCGCAGCATCTGGGATTAACTCTAGTGAAGTAGCATTGAATCTTTTAATTCCGTTTATTCAACAGTTGTGTTTTGCGCTGGTTGTACTGAGCATGCATTGCATTAAACTGCACCTTACCCAAATCATCTGTCAGAATAAAACTCCTTATTGTTGCCCGTCTCACTCACTTCATGTAGTGCAGACTGTGACGTGCCAGCCAACCGTAATGGCACATCCGCTGTCTGCAACTGGTCAAGCTACACCGGCTGAATGGGAGCACCGCTGGGAGCCATTCAGAGTATAGGAAGACTGGCTTTCTGTGAACTCTCTTCGTTCTCCACCTCTTCGTTGCGTTGCTACCAAAGACAGGATGCTGGCGTTTGAGGGCACTAACATCAGGAATTTTAAGTGTAATGTGCTGCAAGTGATACAGAGATCGAAACGTTGGTAATGCGTATGTCTTTAATGGACGGCAAAACCCGTGTCACTGTAACAGTCCGAAGCAGTTAACCCGTCGCAGTAGCAGAGTCGCTGTGGGCGTCCGCTGCTCAGCTCCAAGTCGGGGGTTCGACCTCGGCCGCGGGGGTAGCACGTTGATAACGGCCGAAATGAAAAAAAAAATGCTTGGTTAGTTAGTTTCAGATGCAGCTCGCAGAGACCTGCTGAAACTAAGGCTTTCTGGTGGCTTTGTGCAGGTTTCTTTTTCAGTGCCCGGGAACTGCAGTAAGTCCTGCTGTACTTGCACATCTACAAAGATTGGATCAGGCATCAGCCTAGTTACGCCCACTGCAGGGCAAAGGCCTCTCCCATACTTCTCCAACTACCCCGGTCATGTACTAATTGTGGCCATGTTGTCCCTGCAAACGTCTTAATTTCATCCGCCCACCTAACTTTCTGCCGCCCCCTGCTACGCTTCCCTTCCCTTGGAATCCAGTCCGTAACCCTTAATGACCATCGGTTCTTCCTTCCTCATTACATGTCCTGCCCATGCCCATTTCTTTTTCTTGATTTCAACTAAGATGTCGTTTACCCGCGTTTGTTGCCTCACCCAATCTGCTCTTTTCTTATCCCTTAACGTTACACCCATCATTCTTCTTTCCATAGCTCGTTGCGTCGTCCTCAATTTCAGCAGAACCCTTTTCGTAAGCCTCCAGGTTTCTGCCCCATATGTGAGTACTGGTAACACACAGCTGTTATACACTTTCCTTTTGAGGGATAGTGGCAACCTGCCGTTCATGATTTGAGAATGCCTGCCAAACGCACCCCAGCCCATTCTTATTCTGCTGATTATTTCAGTCTCATGATCCGGATCCGTGGTCACTACCTGCCCTAAGTAGATGTATTCCCTTACCACTTCCAGTGCTTCGCTACCTATCGTAAACTGCTGTTCTCTTCCGAGACTGTTAAACAATACTTTAGTTTTCTGCAGATTAATTTTCAGACCCACCCTTCTGCTTTGCCTCTCCAGGTCAGTGAGCATGCATTGCAATTGGTCTCCTGAGTTACTAAGCAAGGCAATATCAGCGAATCGCAAGTTGCTAAGGTATTCTCCATCAACTTCTATCCCCAATTCTTCCCACTCCAGGCCTCTGAATACCTCCTGTAAACATGCTGTGAATAGCATTGGAGATATCGTATCTCCCTGTCTGACGCCTTTCTTTATAGGGATTTTGTTGCTTTCTTTGTGGAGTACTATGGTGGCTGTGGAGCCGCTGTAGATATATCTTCCAGTATTTTTAAATATGGCTCATCTACACCCTGATTCCGTAATGCCTCCATGACTGCTGAGGTTTCGACTGAATCAAACGCTTTCTCGTAATCAATGACAGCTATATATAAGGGTTGGTTATATTCTGCACATTTCTCTATCACTTGATTGACAGTGTGAATATGGTCTATTGTTAAGTAGCCTTTACGGAATCCTGCCTGGTCCTTTGGTTGACAGAAGTCTAAGGTGTTCCTGATTCTATTTGCGATTACCTTAGTAAATACTTTGTAGGCAACGGACAGTAAGCTGATCGGTCTATAATTTTTCAAGTCTCTGGCGTCTCCTTTCTTATGGATTAGGATTATGTTAGCGTTCTTCCAAGATTCCTGTACGCTCGAGGTTATGAGGCATTGCGTATACAGGGTGGCCAGTTTCTCTAGAACAATCTGACCACCATCCTTCAACAAATCTGCTGTTACCTGATCCTCCCCAGCTGCCTTCCCCCTTTGCATAGCTCCTAAGGCTTTCTTTACTTCTGGCGTTATCTGTGGGATTTCGAATTCCTCTAGGCTATTCTCTCTTCCACTATCGTCGTGGGTGCCACTGGTACTGCGTAAATCTCTATAGAACTCCTCAGCCACTTGAACTATCTCATCCATATTAGTAACGATATTGCCGGCTTTGTCTCTTAACGCACACATCTGATTCTTGCCTATTCCTAGTTTCTTCTTCACTGTTTTTAGGCTTCCTCCGTTCCTGAGAGCCTGTTCAATTCTATCCATATTATAGTTTCTGATGTCCGCTGTCTTACGCTTGTTGATTAACTTAGAAAGTTCTGCCAGTTCTATCCTAGCTGTAGTGTTAGAGGCTTTCATACATTGGCGTTTCTTGATCAGATCTTTCGTCTCCTGCGATAGCTTACTGGTTTTCTGTATAACGGCGTTACCACCGACTTCTATTGCGCACTCCTTAATGATGCCCATGAGATTGTCGTGCATTGCTGCAACACTAAGGTCCTCTTCCTGAGTTAAAGCCGAGTACCTGTTCTGTAGCTTGATCCGGAATTCCTCTAGTTTCCCTCTTACCGCTAACTCATTGATTGGCTTCTTGTGTACCAGTTTCTTCCGTTCCCTCCTCAAGTATAGGCTAATTCGAGTTCTTACCATCCTATGGTCACTGCAGCGTACCTTGCTGAGTACGTCTACATCTTGTATGATGCCAGGGTTCGCGCAGAGTATGAAGTCGATTTCATTTCTAGTCTCACCATTCGGGCTCCTCCACGTCCACTTCCGACTAACCCGCTTGCGGAAAAAGGTGTTCATTATCCGCATATTATTCTGTTCTGCAAACTCTACTAATAATTCTCCTCTGCTATTCCTAGAGCCTATGCCATATTCCCCCACTGACTTGTCTCCAGCCTGCTTCTTGCCTACCCTGGCATTGAAGTCGCCCATCAGTATAGTGTATTTTGACTTTACCCATCGCCGATTCCACGTCTTCATAAAAGCTTTCGACTTCCTGGTCATCATGGCTACATGTAGGGGCATAGACTTGTACCACCTTCAATTTGTACCTCTTATTAAGTTTCACAACAAGACCTGCCACCCTCTCGTTAATGCTATAGAATTCCTGTATGTTACCAGCTATTTCCTTATTAATCAGGAATCCGACTCCTAGTTCTCGTCTCTCTGCTAAGCCCCGGTAACACAGTACATGCCCGCTTTTTAGCACTGTATATGCTTCTTTTGTCCTCCTAACCTCACTGAGCCCTATTATATCCCATTTACTACCCTCTAATTCCTCCAATAACTGCTAGACTCGCCTCACTAGATAGCGTTCTAACGTTAAACGTTGCCAGGTTCAGATTCCAATGGCGGCCTGTCCGGCCCATTACCCCATTAAACCCCATTAAATTTGGGGCAGTCTTTGAAACGAAAAACGAATTCTCCGTTTACATGCATGTAGAGATGTTTACAAAAACGTGACAGATATTACCTGCGCTAGCTGAGTATCAGAAAGTCACAGTGGTAATGTTAGAGAGGCTGTTATTAGAGTGGTGACATTAGATAGGCTGTTTTATGGCACACATTATAGCGAGGAAACGGAACTAATTCTGAGACACAAGTCATCACGAAGTTCTCGAAATTATGGTACGTATCTTGGCGGAAACGTTCTCTTGTAGATCATGTTCTTATCACCCCAACCTGACTAAATGCGAAGATACTATATGCTCTTAAAATTTTCACACCCTTACGAGTGCAATGGGGGTGTTTCGGTTTTTTTCCGCTTTGTAAACACCCATGAAGCGCCCTTTTTCTCCCAGAAAAGCGTGTTCCACAAGGGAACACCCTTGGAACAACCCAGTCCTATTTTACACTCCAATTTTATCGGTGTAAATTAACAAGGCTATGCTGTGATAAACGATAAGTAGGCAGCTTACGCATTTATATTGGATATACGTGAAACGCACGCTACCTGGCTGCCCCCGGGCCAGAAACATTGTACAGTGCCAATTACCAGCTGCATTTCCTTTTAGATATGAATACTGATCCATATAGGAGGATTTATGGATCAGTATTCATATCTAAAGGGAAATGCAGCTGGTAATTGGCACTGTACAATGTTTGTGGCCCGGGGGCAGCCAGGTAGCGTGCGTTTCACGTATATCCAATATAAATGCGTAAGCTGCCTACTTATCGTTTATCACAGCATAGCCTTGTTAATTTACACCGATAAAATTGGGGTATAAAATAGGACTGGGTTGTTCCAAGGGTGTTCCCTTGTGGAACACGCTTTTCTGGGAGAAAAAGGGCGCTTCATGGGTGTTTACAAAGCGGAAAAAAACCGAAACACCCCCATTACACTCGTAAGGGTGTGAAAATTTTAAGAGCATATAGTATCTTCGCATTTAGTCAGGTTGGGGTGATAAGAACATGATCTACAAGAGAACGTTTCCGCCAAGATACGTACCATAATTTCGAGAACTTCGTGATGCCTTGTGTCTCAGAATTAGTTCCGTTTCCTCGCTATATTGTGTGCCATAAAACAGCCTATCTAATGTCACCACTCTAATAACAGCCTCTGTAACATTACCACTGTGACTTTCTGATACTCAGCTAGCGCAGGTAATATCTGTCACGTTTTTGTAAACATCTCTACATGCATGTAAACGGAGAATTCGTTTTTCGTTTCAAAGACTGCCCCAAATTTAATGGGGTTTGTTGCAATTGAAAGAAAAACTTAACATCTAGTGACTGTTGGTTTCGAATTTTCGATTTAGGTCGTCAATCTGTCATAAAAAAATTGGCAAAAATCGCAAATTTTCAGAAAGCGGAACTATAATGTTTACAACTCCGTAACTCCACAAGAAAAAATGATATCTCAATTCTGTGTATATCTGATAGCACATCTAACACGGAGAAATTTGAAATCTTGCACATGAATGTCGAAAAATTCATTAATATGTAATTACAACTTTTGCAGAACCCTCGTAAACAACGTAACAAATTCGCGTAAGATGTGAAATGACATTTGAAATTTGTCCGCTTTGATGATCTATTAGATGCCGTTTTCAGAACCGCGATATCTGCTATCGATGCAGAGCTATTAGTAAACTTCATGCTTCTATTTTTTTCAAGCTTCTGAGTTTTTCAATACCTTTTTAACAATATTCAAGACCTAAATCAAAATTCCGCTTCCAACGGTCACTAGAAGTTCTTTCCCTCTCAAATGCAACAAATTTCATTAATATCGGTGCAGGGGTTATCTCGGAAAAAAAGTTTTTGCGCTTTTACATATATTTGAATAGGCCGCGTCGGAGTTGGGCGCGAGCTAAAGCTTCCTCATAACACCAATAACTGTATTACGCTTTGCAAACACGAAGAGATGCGCATTCTCCTGGCGTGCCTATTTACCCCCGAAGTATTTTTCACTGTCAACGTGCCGTGGATTTGCGCATGCAAAGTCATGTCTTGTGCGTCTGACGTCATTTGTCTGGCGCCTACAATGCAGAGGCGCCGAGCTCCTTTCGAGACGCCCACTAGTATTTCTAAGGAATTGAAGAACTTCTCCCGACATGTCGCCACGCTTACGCAGACGACGCAGGCTATGTTACAGCGTCGTCCGTCAGGCGTCTTACCACAGGCTGTCCTCCCACTATTTTGCATATCACGATCACGATACGCGCGAGGTGACCCGGGACGGATATTTCAGCAACGCACTCTCGCAGCCGCTTCTTAATCGCTTGCCCACGACAACCGCGAAGGAGAGCAAATGGCAAGAGGGCCGAAACGTCCGCTTCATCAATGTGAGCCACAGCGCGAGCTACTGGGCGCGTGGGTTTGTTCACGCTTGCTGCGGTGAAGGAAATTGAGATGCCACCGTATAGTAGGCGAGATTAAGACAATCGCGAAGGAGTTAATATTCAGGCCGCCCTGGTACGATATATTAAAATTATTTGTTTGCATCAATCCAGTCCTCAGAAACTGCTGTTGCCGTACACAATGAGCTGAGCTTCTCTAGCTAACACTACGTGTCTTTCTTTCTTTCTTTCTCTTTCTTTCTTTCTTTCTTTCTTTCTTTCTTTCTTTCTTTCTTTCTTTCCTTCTTTCTTTCTTTCTTTCTTTCTTTCTTTCTTTCTTTCTTCTGCCACTAATGCCCCTGCATTTGGGGTGCTACCTGATGGGTGGGCCTTTAGAAACAATGGATGAGTTATTCGATGTATTTCTTGAAATCATCGGGACTGGAGTGGTGCACGGCGTCGGCGGGTAAGTGCTTCCAGTCGATTGCTGTTGTGACAATGGACTTTGCGAGCGCAGCAGTGCGTGCAGGTGGGAGATGCACTGCTCCGAGTTGAATTTCATACAACTCCAAAGCACGGTAGAAACTTCACAGAATTCTCTGATCACCCTTATGCACAGAGTCACCGCCATGGAAGCTAATATTCAAACCGTTTTCACACAAACCGCTTCCACCGCTCAAGCCGTAGCCATGGACACAACAGGAACCGTCGCCGCCACCCTGCCACCTGTGGCATCCCCTATCCTTCAACATGGCCCACACTAACACTGACACAACGTTCAGGCAGTGGAACTGCCGAGGCTATATCCTCGTCAGAACGGGTTGTTTATGGAGGTATACCTCCATAAACAACCCGTTCTCCATCAACACCTCCGTACTACTTCATGTCAACCCGACGCAATCTTGCTCCAGGAAACGCACGACACTCCGGTCAACCTTCCCGGATATCAAGCTTTCACCGCGAACAACGCTCCACACGGAGTCTCCACGCTCGTTCGAAAACGAATTACTGCAATCGAACGCGATCTCCACGATCGGCGCATCGAACACCTCCTTATTGAGTTCATCCCGCACAGAAAACGAAAGGAAGGAATATTTATCCTCAATATCTACAATACTACATCTCAACGCCATAGCGGATTTCTAACCCTCTTCGAAAAGGCCCTTAACATCGCAGGCAGCAGCCCCCTTATCATCGGGGGCGACTTCAATCTCCCGCACACAGGATGGCGTTACAGACACTGCTCTGCGGCAGGTCGTAACTTATGGCAAGACTCCCATGATCTCGGGCTTACATTCAGGGGGCAGGACCTCTGTCAAGCTTACGAGCTTTTAGTCCTGTCTCCTTCTCTGTCCAAGAGAAAAATAAAGACTGAATTGAATTGAATTGAATTGAATTATTGACCCAGCTTTCCCCACTCGCCTCGGCACTTCTACTGAACAAGTCACGACACCAGACCTCACTTTAACCAAAAACTCAGACAACGCCCATTGGCGCAACACCCAACACAACCTCGGTACTGATCACTCTATCATCGAAATTACTCTCCCAGGAGCTTAGCTTCGGTAAACAGCTGATTGTCCCGCCTGCAAAAGACACACGGGAGACTATGGCGTTGGTCTTCTAAACGTGAACTGCCGAAGAATACGTAACATACAGAGCAGACGATATCTTCCGTATCGTTTCGTCTGCGGTCCAGATTATCGCTGCGCTTATCCGAGGCGACACGCGATTAAGGAGATATTACGCGGTTCCCACGGCGTGTTTTCTTGGGAAAGCGAAAATTCAAACTTAAGGTCGTCGCACACCTCTGAGATATGGATGCCCTTGTAAACATGTTTCATGACGTTTCAGTGTTGTACATAAAAAAAGAAATAAAATAAAAAAGATTGGACATTTCTTTCTTGACTATTCCGCCATAATCAATGCTAATTCTACAGTCGCGGACAGAATAAAATGGACCACGGCGAAGGCGGCTTCGGCAGGCTTTCTCCGATAAGCACTGCTATCGCCGAATCTTGAACGAACACATTTTAATACCATGCGCCAGAAACAGAGATAATTCCATTTAACGTGGTCGCCACCCCAACAAGGACCCCTCAGTGCAACTGTCACCAGGAACATGCTGGCGTAAGAACTGTCCGCCAGCAAGCTCACGACACCGGCCAAGCAGTCAGCTAATAACGAGTCGCCGGCGGTAGAGCATCAAGGCACACGGTTTGCACGGCGTCAAGCGCTCCACGTTCCAGCAAAAAGAAAAAAAAATCCAAGATTCGATGATGGCAGTTACTATTGGAGAAAGCCTACCGAAGACGCTTCATCTACTGCGAATAAACCCAGCAGTGCGAGATAGCATGGGCAAATATAAAAAAAATGGGTCGCGCACCGTCATTCCAACAACCTATCGCGCACGGATAATTCCGAGTCTAGCATACGAGACGCCGCAGCGATCCTTTGCCTCCGCGGTATCGTGGTCACGCGACAGAAAAAAAAAAAAAATGTATAGAGCCTGCGGCTTTAAGGTGGCAGCCGTCAGCTGCAGCTTGAGCTGGGCGCAGAGAAGAATTTTTGTCCGCGACTGCAAGTCGCCGACAAAAAAAGGAAAAAAAAAACATCTGGTTTTGGTTCCTTCACAGCGCGGTGGTTTGATGGCCTGCGGCCGTCCGTACTGCGCGACAGCGCTAGTGGTGAACTACTGGCGATTCACGTGCCCATTCGTTCCGACCATAGAGTTTCATATTAGTACACCTAGAGGGAAATCTAGCGCTGCGATCGTTCAACCATGATGAGAATGAAGGCTACGGATTGGCATTCTATTGACTGGCGAACTAGTCTACAAGTATTTTTTTGGCAGTTTTGGTTTCGCTCCAAGCGCAATTGCTATAACTTTCAGTGGGACAGTGCAACGCAAAGCTCTCTGCCTTTGTTATGTTGCTCGAAGTGGCGATAGCGCGCTGGGCCAGCGGCTGGGACGATGTTTGTGTCGCGGTGTGGTGTCGAAGCCCTGAAGAGAAAGCGACGGCATCGTAAACGTTGAAAGAACATGTTTTGAGCGTTTGGACTTTGGTTTGTTAAGTGTGTTAGGTTGGCGCTGTAGCGTCACATGCTTTATGAAACTTCAGAATAGGAAAAGACGGTACTACTGATACAAGACATAGACAGTTGTACTTCCAGTGGCTTGACAATCAAATTTTATTGAGGGCTTCATTATGCATTGCTCGTTTATGTGCTCATTGAAATGCGTTTTTTAAGACTTGGAGAACACAAACTTACTTGTGGTAGTAAAGGTTGCTGCTTCCTGGCTGTAGCCTAGCGTCGCAAGACGGGTAAGTGCAAAGCCACGCCATAATGCTTCGGAAGCGGTACGTCAATATAAAGTATAATGAAGCATACTCGTAGGAGGCCACAAGCGTCCTAGCTTGCACTGCAGCAGATGTGCTTAAAAGTACTTGAAGACGTTCAGCAATCGTGACAGCCGACGCAGCCTTTCGAAAGAGCGAGAGACTTCGCAAGCGCCTGTCTTCGGGGGGAAAACTCTCGCGTTTGTAGCGAGCAGGCTCGTAGCAGACGACACTTCTAGCATCCCTCTCAAGGGCGCAACACTTTCTCACAATAAAAAAAAAAATTATTTCCATAAATACTTCAAGAGTATTTTTATATACGTACATGCACGGTTGTTATTACAGTTGCAAAATAAATAAATAATTATTCTGTGGCGTTAAATCGGGAACAAAATCGCACCAGAATGCATACACTGGTGTGTCCTGGTGATAAGCCATAGTAAACCATGCTTCCATCTCAAAGTCATACAAAGTTTATGTAGCTTGTTGTACATTATATAACATACAAAAAAAATAAATAAAATTAGATCCTTCGCGATAATATTTGCGTATAGCTTCGTTTACTGCGCCGAAATCAAACGGCACTACTCTAAAGATCGAAGTCAATCCGAAGCCTGTACTTCCCGTCATTCCCATGTAGGTTGAGGCAACGCTCAGGAGAGCCCCGTAGACACTAGCGCCACATTTCCCTCTAGGGTACTTATCTAGAAACTCGATGGTCCCGACCGTCAGCAGCAGAGCAGCCGAACGCTGCACTTGAAATTTCCCGAGCATGACAAGCACCAGCGCGAGGGCGATGGTGCGAATGAGAAGTTTGACGTCACACGGCGTGCTCTGGTCGTGAGCTCGCCAAGCGCGATAGCAGCGCCGGCCCCGCAGCCGCTCCGGCCGCCTTCGCCGTGGTCCGTTTTAATCTGTCCGCGACTGTACATGCCTATAATTATTTTTCTAGGATGTAAAGTGCCTCTTGGCATTTCGGACCTCTACGCAAAAGAACAGAAAACATACCCGCGTTGACAATTATTATTGTCATTATCATTATTATTATTATTATTATTTTTGCAAGACCCTGACAACCAGCTACGGTTGGTGAACAGGGCTCGGGCGCCGATGGCGAGCCATGGCTACCTGGACTGAGGAGGCCACCCACCTTTGGGCTACAGAAGCCTGGTCTAGCAATAAAGTTTATTTCTCTCTCTCTCTCTCTCGCGGTGAATCGTGCAGTATTCATTGAAGTTGTCATGGCTATAAACGTTTTGTTGATTAGAGACGCAGCTACTTCATTCCCTACATTATTTACGTACAGTTCTGAACCCAAAATGGAAGGTTCTTTTACCCTGCGCTAAACTGGCACCCATGCTAAGCAGCAGCTGCCTTCCTTGGCCAAAGGCATCGAACCGACGACAACTCGCGCTTAGCACGAGAAGGTCATAGCTCAATGAGGCCACTGTAGAGAGGTCGCTGCGCAAAGCAAAAGCAAAACAATATTTAAGTAAGGTTATGAAAAAAAATTAGGAAGTAAAGAAAATTAACTCTATATACTATCGACCATACCAACGCGAAGGAAACGGGTGGTGGGATCAGATGCACTAATCTTTAGTAAATGAAGTTTTCAACAAGGAATCGAAATTTATTGAAAAGTGTTATTTGTGATTAGGTGCTTCATAGAATAATTTGGTCATGATATTTCTTGCGGTTATGAACTCTTCATGCGTGTGATTTTTCTCGTCCCAAATCTTTCGCGATGTCTTTTGCGCCGAATCATTCAGAGTAGAGGAAGAATGGCTTTCTATTAACTGAGCTCTTCGTTCTTCGCCTCTCTATTACGTTACCAACAAAGACCGAATGCTAGCGTTTTGGGACACCTACATCCGGAAAAAGCACAAGTGGCGCAAGTGGAGTGACTGTGGGGTTCCGCTGCTCAACTCCAGGTCGAGAGTTTGATGACAGCCGCGGCAGTCGCACTTCGATAACGGCCGAAATGCAAAAACGCTCGTCTGCTTGGTCTTAGGTGCGCGTGAAAGAACCCCAGGTGGTCAAAATTAGCCCGTTAGTGCCGCTGCTACGGTATTTCTCAAAATAAGATCGCGTTGTTCGGGCACGTAATTGAAGGTATATAATTTCAATTTTTTTGTTCCAAGAGAAACGATGCGGCAGGAGCAGACGACTGCGCGTACAGACAACTCGACACATGTCGCGGCGCGCGCTCACGAGTTGCAAGTCATGCTCGCTGCCGGAGCCCAACACGACTGCGAAGGCGGCCACGGAACCTGTATGGCGGAACCGCGAAGATTCCGTCCACGGGTTATAATATCCATGAAACTACGCCGATAGCGCTAACGCCATTGCATGTCCAAGAACACAGTGGAAGCATGTGGAAGCTTCTAGAACATTCCGAGGTCGGCAGTTGTACGCAGGCTGCAACTTTTTTTTTTATTCCTTTGGTTTAACCATCGGCCTCGCGTCAGTCGCGGTGATAACAGCGGCACGGCGGCTAGCGAGCCGGTGACGTAGTTCGACATTAGACCAATGAGAGAAGAAAAGAAATTGCCCGGGTGTATCAACGCATGCGCCGAAGAGCTTGGCATCGCGGTCGTCGAGGGCACATAGCGAGCATCCGGGGGCTTGGGCCGCCATTTTGCCTTTTCCGTCTGCTTCGGCGTGCGTCGTGTCTGCTGCCTTCTGCGTCGCACCATACCTCGAGCTCCTGCTGGTCTTAATTACGCGCTAACAGTGGCAGCGCTTGTCGAAGTTACACGCTGCGCATCTTCCCGCCTTCGGCTGACTCTGGAAGCACTGGCTTCATGCACCGGACCTGAAAAACGTGAGGCACTCCTCGAGAGACTTGTTGCCCGACCCGCCTGCCTTTTCCGTCTCGGCAATTCCTGGCCCCGCTTTCGAGCTCCCGGAGTGTAAGTGACCGCCAGCCGGCGTAACTACGTTACTAAACGCCGACGACACTCCGGTCGAGCCGGCGCAGCGTATATGAGCCGCAAGTCGTTCCTGCGGAGTACTCGTTCTTTTGTTTGTGCGCGTTCCCACCCCCCGACGGCGCCGGGACTATTGAACTGTGGATGAACTCTGAGCGTGGCCACTAACCCCAGGACCTGCGCGACAACCCCTCGTCACGGCGAGCGTCGTCTCTACGAGCTTCGCATCGAGCGTCCTAAACGCTCAAAAGGCCTGTGTGTGCACTTTGTGCATTTATTTCTAGATGGTCTAGCTGGCGAGGGTGGCGCATGCCTTAGAGAAGTTAACTGTTCAGTTGCACTAGCTAGCGCTCACTAGGGTTGTATAGCTGCACTACAGAATTGCGTAAAGTTAGTGTTCTTGCTTAGCTGTAAGCCCGAGGTTTCGTGGGCATGGCTTGCGGCCACACGGGTCTTCTCCGTGCCGGAATCGAAGAGGATGGGCCACGTGTTGCGGGGTGGCGGTGTATAGCTTCAGGATTTAGCTGGCACACAGGCTTAGCTAACACTAGGCAGGCTACAGCTGATAGCCGTCCTCTTACGACTGCGTCAGGGACATGGACCCATCCGAACGGCCTTGCGACCCGACCCCACTATTTCGTGACATAGATAGCCCGCGCGCGTCAGTGCGCGTGCTATCGAGCGAAATGTGGGAATGACGGAAGCAAACGGCCTTCGGACATAACCTCGCCAGCTATTAGGCACTAACCCGCTCTACGCAGCACCTCGACGCCGGACGTCGCCTGCTGTTCTCGTCGGAGCTGGGCCGGGCAGCAGCTACAGTAAGCGGCCCGTTTCGTTGCCGTTGTTGCTGTTCGTTTTTCGATGTGGGCTTAGTGTCCTCGCTATTTTCCAGAGCATCACTCGCACCGCGCCCGGTCTACCGTGTTCCCTCGTCGGTGTTGCCTTGTGGCCCTGTACCGGGTAAATACCGCGTACAGTACAGATGAATAGGAGTACATCTGGTTTTCTCGAGTGCTTAAAAAAAGCCTTGTTGTCGTTCCAGGATCCCGAGGTCCGCTTTCGAGATTGCGGACCACGAGTCAGAAGGATATCCAGCGTGCTGCTCCACGTTTGCCATCCTCCCAACGTCCTCCACCGGAGATGGCCTTGAGCACCCCTTACCGTGGCTGACCGCGTTGGCTCCTTTGCATTTCCACGTTCATGGCGTCCTTCTGCTCCGGGGAACTTCGTTTGCTACTACTGGTAAATATCGCTTAAACATTATTCGTACTATCGCTATGTCCTATTATTATTGTTATTATTGTCATTATTATTATTATTGTTATTATTATTGTTATTATTATTGTTATTATTATTGTTAATTGGTAATATTATTATTCATTGTTATTAATATTTAGTTGTTAGTGCTTTTCCCAATACTGCCGCTCTTGACTCTGAGCACAGCAGGTGGGACTACTTCAGGCACAAACGCCCTTAGTAAGAGCCGCAACGTGTGGCCGCTTTGCCAGTTGCTCGCATGTCGTAGGTGGTACTGGACGCCATAGCGCATGAAAAATAAATTACGCGGCTCCCACGTGCTGTTCGAATCCATATAAGCGAAGCTTTCTGTACTGTTTCCGTTAATTGACGGCAATTGGTGATTTTTCACGTCGTATGCACTCTAGCGCCGAGTTAGTGTGATATGTTGCCTTGCGTACACGATTTGTCTACGTAGTACAGGACATACAGCGATGCAGGCTTTGCTTGTGCACCATTGCTCATAGTTGGGGAGAAGGGTCGACACTGTCATTCCCTCACACGGCGAGTGATAGAAGTGGTAAACTCTAAATAAATTACGTGTATTTACTTGCCAAACCAATAATACGTGTGGCACTTTTCCAGAGCGAGGTATCGGACCGAGAAGCGGGATATGCCCCACTGCGCACAACGTAACTAGCTCTCGGATGACCGCGGCGTGTTGATGACGCATGTTAGAACGATGGAGACCGGTGACTGCTTCGAACGTGAATGGTTTATTGCAGTAGCTAGCGACAAGGAGCCTTTCTCGTCTTCGAGTACTTTGTGAAGATATTTTACAGGCTCCCGCCTTCCAACTTGCATGAGATAGGCTATGGCGGGATGTTTGAGGCACCCTTCAAAGATGTTCGCAGATGTTCCTAGAAATTATTTGTTGCCTTTCTGAATTAGACAAGCCCTTGTTATTTCGTCGCGACCAGGGTAACTTCTTTCAATTCGGCACATTTCCCAATATGTTCTTCGATGCATAAATACTGTAATAAAACGACTAAATTCTGACCTAAGCAACTTATCTGCGTGGTGCACAAGTAACAAACTTCACGTCAACCCTTCGAAAACTCGGTTATGCTTTTTCATGCACATAAACGCTTCATCACGCCCGCGCCATCGCTCGTCTTACAAACTCATGTTCTGTCACCTGCACATGAAGTTGTCTTCCTTGGCGTCAAACTTGACCCCCAACTTAAATTTAACTTGCATGCTGACATGGTCTAAAAAAAAATTGTCTTTGGAATAAGAGTACTAATCCTAACGCGCTCGTATTTTCCACAAAACGTTAGAACTTCACTTTATTACGCATTTATTCAGTGTCACTTGTAATACTGAATCTCAGTTTGGGGAAACACATATTGTTCGCACATAATACATCTACAACATTTACAAAATCAAGCCTTGAGGATCATTAATTTATCTAGTTACATGTCACATGCAGTACCAATTTTCAGTTCCTTAAAAATACTACCATTACGTTACATGCTCCAGCTCAAATTGGTTTTACTAATATACCGCACACTAAATCATGAAATAATTTTAGATGCATTTAATAACTCTGCTCTTACCAACACTAACAATACGAGATTTTCCTCTAACAATTTTTTGCTCCCTCGAATAAACACTAATTATGGAATGTTTACTTCCCTTTTTACGGCCATTAAATACTGGAACAAACCAGCACCCCATATTAAAGCCTGCCGCACATTAACATTCAGGAGAGAGACGAAGAAATATTTACTAACGACACTACTGGCTACTGATTCATTGCTAGAAGTATATATTGTGTACAAATCTATTCCCCAGTTTTCAATGATTCTGTACATACCTATTTTATCGACAGCCTTTATTTATTGGTTATTCTATATCTTCCTTTGTCTTCTTTTTTATCCTTTCTTAGGCATTTCAATTTTTTTGTCGCATAGTCTATATAACATTTGTACTTTGTGTATTGTAAGCATATATCTATTTCTAATTATCTGTTAATTAACCCCGTGTCCTTTGACATATGTCATTCCTATGTTTCCATAACGTGTCAATTACTACCTATTTATTTATTCATACGCTGTATCGGTTTCATTTGCTTATGTTTTGAACTTCAGTTATTGTAAGCAACTTTTTGTATTTGTTTATTTTTTCATTAACTTCGTGTTTTCTGATGTCTGTCGCTGCTATGTTGCCAAAATGTATTAAATCATGCAATGTTAAATTACTAATAGGAGGTCCCCCTGACAGTTCTTGTAACTCCGGGACCTCCTTCTGTACTAATGATGAATGATGAAAAAACGCCTGACTCGGTCTTAACACCAGAACATTAGCACCTATTTACTTAAAATATTCGCGATGCCATCTCATCCACCAAGCTTTTACGAGTTCGCATCTGCTTCGCCGTGTTTCTTCAACGTCTCCGTTGTATAGCCTTGTTTGTCCACTTTGAAGTTGTTGGCGTCCGCCTATGTTGGCAGGTATCAGAGGCATGGGCTCATTAGGTTCGCCATGCACGTATGTTAACGGTCAATTGTTGAGCGCTCCTTCAACTTCTGCTACATTTGTGCGTGGCTGCTCCACTGAGAATATTTTTCGCATCAATGTCTTCAGGCTTCGTGTGAGGCACTCGAAAAATCCTCCCACACCTCCACGGGGCACACTCGGCTATTGTTTTCCATTGGTGGGTACTGCAGTAATCCTTCGCTCATTCGTGCCCAACAGCTTCAAGCATTTCCTTCTCGGCCTTAGTAAAGGTGCTGGCGTTGTACGAACAGATTACGGCAGGTATACCCAGTCGTGCGGTGAATTGCCGGAAAGCTTCAAAAAGAAAACTGCACATCGACATCTCATTGGTCATCTGCAAGTGTACTCCTCTCGTTACCGCGCAGGGGAAAACGTATTGTTCCACAATGTCGTATTTGTTTTTCGCATAAAGTCTTCCGGTGAGGTCAGCTCCTGTGACTTGCAATTACCCCGATTCGTTGACTCTGTCTTGTCGGATTGGCGGCCTGTCCAATCCGGGCAGGCCACCATTGGAATCTGAACCTGGCGACGTTTAACGCTAGAACGTTATCTAGTGAGGCGAGTGTAGCAGTGCTATTGGAGGAATTAGAGGCCAGTAAATGGGATATAATAGGGCTCATTGAAGTTAGGACAAGTGAAGCATATACAGTGCTAAAAAGCGGGCACGGCCTCTGTTACCGGGGCTTAGCGGAGAGGCGAGAAATAGGAGTCGGATTCCTGATTAAGACTATAGCTGGTAACGTACAGGAATGCTATAGCATTAACGAGAGGGTGGCAGGTCTTGTTGAGAACCTTAATAAGAGGTACAATTTGAAGGTCGTACAGGTGTACGCTCTTACATCCAGTCATGATGACCAGGAAGTCGAAAGCTTCTATGAAGACGTGGAATCAGCGATGGGTCAGGTCAAAACAAAATACACTGTACTGATGGGAGACTTCAATGCCAAGGTAGGCAAGAAGCAGGCTGGAGACAAGGCAGTGAGGGAATATGGCATATGCACTAGGAATAGCAGGGGAGAGCTATTAGTAGACTTTGCAGAACAAAATAAGATGCGGATAATGAATACCGAGGAAGCCTAAAAGCAGTGAAGAAGAAACTAGGAATTGGCAAGAATCAGATGTATGCGTTAAGAGACAAAGCCGGCAATATCATTACTAATATGGATGAGATAGTTCAAGTGGCTAGTTCTATAGATTTATACAGTACCAGTGGCACCCACGACGATAATGGAAGAGAAAATAGTCTAGAGGAATTCGAAATCCCACAGGTAACGCCGGAAGAAGTAAAAAAAGCCTTGGGAGCTATGCGAAGGGGGAAGGCAGCCGGGGAGGATCAGGTAACGGCAGATTTGTTGAAGGATGGCGGGCAGATTGCTCTAGAAAAACTGGCCACCCTGTATACGCAATGCCTCATGACTTCGAGCGTACCGGAATCTTGGAAAAACGCTAACATAATCCTAATCCATAAGAAAGGGGACGCCAGACTTTAAAAATTATAGACCGATCAGCTTACTGTCCGTTGCCTACAAAGTATTAATTACATATGCAAGTCTAAGGTGTTTCTGATTCTGTCAACCAAAGCACCAGGCTGGATTTCGTAAAGGTTACATACAAGACCATATTCACACTTTCAGGTGACAGAGAAATGTGCGGGATATAACCAACCCTTATATATAGCTTTCATTGATTACGAGAAAGCGTTTGATTCAATCGAAACCTCAGCAGTCATGGAGGCATTACGGAATCGGGGTGTAGATGAACCGTATGTAAAAATACTGAGATCTATAGCGGCTCCACAGCCACCGTAGTCCTCCATAGAGAAAGCACCAAAATCCCAATAAAGGTGTCAGGCAGGGAGATACGATCTCTCCAATGCTATTCATAGCGTGTTTACAGGAGGTATTCAGAGAGCTGGATTGGGAAGAATTGGGGATAAGAGTTAATGAAGAATACCTTAGTAACTCGTGATTCGCTGATATTGCCTTGCTTAGTAACTCGGGGGACGAATTGCTATGCATGCTCATTGACCTGGAGAGGCAAAGCCGAAGGGTGGGTCTGAAAATCAATCTGCAGAAAACTAAAGTAATGTTTAACAGTCTCGGAAGAGAACAGCAGTTTACGATAGGTAGCGAGGCACTGGAAGTGGTAAGGGAATACATCCACTTAGGGCAGGTAGTGACCACGGATCCGGATCATGAGACTGAAATAACCAGAAGAATAAGAATGGGCTGGGGTGCGTTTGGCAGGCATTCTCAGATCATGAAGAGCAGGTTGCCATTATCCCTCAAGAGAAAAGTATAACAGCTGTGTCTTACCAGAACTCACGCACGGGGCAGAAACCTGGAGGCTTACGAAAAGGGTTCTACTTAAATTGAGGATGACGCAATGAGCTATGGAAAGAATCATAGGTGTAACGTTGTTGGTTTAATTTTAATTTTTCATCAACTAAAATCGTTAATTACCTCTCTTCTCTGGCATCGTTACAACGTTACTGGTCGACTGTTAAAACGCGATGTACTGATATGTGGGCGATACCACATTTTCGTACGAATTATATTTCAGTCACTGGCTCACAATGTTCCCCTAACACTTGATAAGCACCAAAATAATGCTGGATATAGTAGAAGGCAGCTTTGAACATATGTTGTGCAATTGTAACTAAATAAAAGATCCAGCGTAATGTGAGTGACCTTTAGGTTTGACACAAGTGTTTCTGGCCTATTGTGTATTTATGTACAGAGTGTTTGCGATTGCTTATGTATCGTGTTGTAATTCATATTGTTTTCTTATTTCGTGTTTTCATGCGTACTGATTGCGTACAGTGCACTTGAATTTGTTATTTGAGAATGAACTACAACTTTGTGTCTTTTCGTTACCTGTTCTCAATATTGTTTCTTTCTTTCAATACTTAATTTGCTGATCTTTGGCGTATCTTGTAAAACTGATTTCTCAAACTGAAATCGTGTTTGATTCCATTGCTTGCGATTATAACACTTTTTTTTGTGTCTTGTCCGCTATGCCTTGTAACGGCTTCCTGCGCCTTTTGTCAAGCTGCTCTAGCAGCTTTTAGCCAACAAGCCATCCAGGTGCTTCTGGGAAATAAAATAGAATTGAATTGAACGTTAAGGGATAAGAAAAGAGCACATTGGGTGAGGGAACAAACGCGAGTTAATGATATCTTAGTTGAAATCAAGAAAAAGGGAGGGAAAAAAAAGAATGAGGGAAGATAACCGATGGTCATTAAGGGTTACGTACTGGATTCCAAGAGAAGAGAAGCGTAGCAGAGAGCGGCAGAAAGTCAGGTGGGCGGATGAGATTGAGAAGTTCGCAGGGACAACATGGCCACAATTAGTACATGACCGGGGTAGTTGAAGTATGGGAGAAGCCTTTGCCCTGCAGTGGGCGTAACCATGCTGATGATGTGTTACGGCCCTTGCAGACTATGCATTTATTTAAAGCACTCTTCACATCTTGGCGGCCCTGCAATATTCGCAACTTAACCCGCACTTGCGCTAGCTTTGCTTGAAATTCGCCAAGCAATATTTGATCAACGTGACGTATTGGCGGTTCAGTGAAATACCCGTCCTTTGGAAATGCGATGACGTGCCGGCTTTGATTCTCGGCTGTGGTGCAAGTCTTTTGTCTTGAGAGTCCTTTGTTGTGACAATACTTGACCATTTATTTTAATTTACTCAGAGCTGGAATCGACATTTTCACTTGCCTGCCTGAGTAGTACTTTCGTCGTATCCTATGTCTCTGCAATTAAACGGCCTGTAAACGGCCTTTGTGATCTTGCGTTGTCTATGAACTTGCAGACACATGCTGTTAGATGCCGCCCGTATGACTAATTTGATTTCCAAGATTAGTTTATTCTCTTGTTCCTGTGCGGGTGCGACAATGTGATTCGTTTTCATCGTCCACCTCTACATTCGCGTGAATTACGCTTGCTCTTTGCGGCTCCACAGATGTAACTCATTCGGGTACATGCCACCCTATTTTTCGAGTCCGTCAACGTCTTTGCGCTTACACCACGTGTGTGTAGATCCCCCAGATTGTCCTCAACTTGAATGCACGATTCGCTCGTTTGTGTTTCCTCTTGCTTCTGCGACTATTAACAAATGTATCCCCTTTGCTTGTTCCTGTGATAGAATGAAGTACAATCATTGAGTCGGTCAAGCAGGCCGCTTCAATTCTTGTGGTGAAATGACTTTTGATTTAGACGCCTAGCCTTGATGCCATCACCGCTGCCATTAGCTCAAGTCTCGTGAAACTTGGCTCTTTGATTTGAACTGCGTCGCTTTTCGCTGTCGGTAGGCTTGACTTTGTTCCATCGGTTTACATGACTGCCAAGTATAGTGCCGCTTCGTATGCTGTTGCACTTCCGTCGACGTACAGATTGTATGCTTGTTCTATTTGATCCTTGCTTGCGTAGTATTGGAGAACTGAAACCAGCAGCTCCTTCGTTTTAGAAATCGGGTCCCTCCACTTGTCGCGTTCCGATTTAAGGAGTGGCTCATCTCGCGCATCCTCCCTTCTCTAATTTTTGAAAGGCTATCTCTGCGCGTATCGTAAAAGGTGACAAGCTAAGCGCATCAAATATCTTTCCTGCTGCTTGTGCTGCACTGTCCTTTCGATTAAGTACGTTGTTGCTGGTAAGGATGCATACTTGTTCAAAGGATAGCACGTCTTTTGAGTACTCCCATAAAATGGCAAGAAGCATGGTGTATCCTTTCGATCGCATCCCTATGTCATCGTCGTCCCTTTCGTTTTCGTCTATCTTGTTTAGGCTCTCTTCATTAGCTGTCCATTACCCGAAGTTTATCGCCACCTCTTTGATCAGTTGTTTTGCCTTTTTGTATAACTTGACAGCACCTTAAAACATTGCTGCCCCTAGGATTACATCATCCACGTAAATCTTTCTGCACTGGTTCTCGCATCTTCAAATCACTCAGCCACTTGTTTTAAATGGTGCTTGATTGTAGCTGCCAGAAGTAACGGGCTCGGAGTTTTACCGGAAGTCACTCGTCATGCGGCAGGTTTGTACTTCATTCCGCAGCTTTTTCTCTCATCATCATGCACCCACCACAGAAATCTCATGGCATCTGTCCTCTTAGTGCATCGAAATTTGCAGAAATGCCTTTTAAACGTCTCCAAATAGGGCCACTTTTTCCTTAGAGTTGATGTCCTGCCTCCAGATAGTCGTTTAATGACATGCCTTTCTGCGTGTCATTCGCTGGAATAACTTAAGCCTGCCCAGCTTTTCCTTGCATTGCTTTCCTGTTGCTTTGCGCGCTAGCTTTCATGGCTGAGCTGTTTTTCATTGCTTCGTTTGACCTGAACTGCACTGATAACTCCGGTGGAATTGCTCTCTTCAACGCTGTCAGCATCGACGCGAAACTGGCACTGGAATCACTGAAGGCGCATACCGACAATCTCTTCAACTGCTCTCGGGGCACTATCTTGCGTAGTTAATCAGTTTCTTGCACAGACCTCACTTTCTCTAGACTGCAGAGCGCACTCATGCGCAGCTCCAGTGATTGCTCACGATTTCCGAACGTTGTTCGCAGTATTTTTATCGCTTCATCGGAACTTTCATATCCAGATAAAGCAATGAAGCCCTTCTAGAGCATACGCTGTGTTTCCGGTTAGAGGTGCTAATAAACTTGTCCCTTGCTCATGTTAGGTCTGAAGTGAACTGCTCACTTGTATTGAGTCCAGAAGCGATTCCACTCCAGGGCTCTTCCGCCAAACTTTATTTCCAGAATTGGAAGCTCATGTATTTCACTTGCGTCTTCTGAACTGTGATGCCACCTGCGTTCCATTGTCCAAATCTAACTGTATGGCCTCTTGAATTCTGAACTCTATTCTAGGCAAGATAGTCGTTATTTTCATGTCGCACTCTATAATTCAAATGCTGCTTCGGAAGTATTTTCTCTTACAAATTCCTCCATTTGTTCTTTGGCGCTGTTGAGGCTTTCGCTTATTCTCTTGCGTTGTGTGCAACTTTTGTCTGGTAATTGCGTTGATCAGCTTCGTGATCTAGGGTGAATCGCTTTGCTTTTCTTCGTAAATATATGCTTCGCTCATTTCTAGTCGTGTAACAATGGCGTCTTGCTTCTCAGTGAGCTGGTCCGATGCTTATATATGGTCTTCTCTTCGGTCATGTTGCCCGATCCACTGCTCCACCACCGTTTCCTATTCTGCTTCTTAGCAGGTTGACCTTCCTTATGGGCGGAGAGGTAGTAGGCTGGTTCACAGCACCATTGATGAAAACGATAGACCGATGACTGCTTCAAGTATGAGCGGTTTATTAAAGTAGCACGTGCTCGCGACAAGAAATTGCTCTCTTGCTCATTGTTCGAGTGCTTCCATGACATTTTACAATAGATTTTAATACTGTGGCTCATAGCCTCAGCGGGGGAGCTGCCAAAAAGTGGGTGGTGCAATGGCACATGCACATAACGGGTCATTGCCGAGGACGCAGCCGGTGCAATTAAAATAAGACACGAACCAATACAAGCCTGCTTAAGATGTGTAATTGTGTAGCGCGGTTAATTACGCGATAGAACTTGCACTCACCTGTTTTTTTTCCGACAAACACGCCGGTATGAACAGCTTTAAGAAAGCTTCGTTTCACAGAAATTCCAACATGTTCGATGACCCCACATTTGTCTCCAATGGCCCTTTGTTTTTTACGGTCGCACCACACAAGCATGGCCGATTGCTGTTGCATAGCTTGTCGAACGCGAGCGACGCTTTCTCGTGTCTCGTACGGATTCTTTAGTCCCGTCCCGAGCTTCTGTTTTTTTTTCGTGCTTTTCTTGCCGTCTTCCTCGATAAACCATATCCCGTATTTTTCAATTTGTAACCTCATCGAAATATCCTTCGATAATTGGAGAGCTTGCATATAAGACGGTTTGCTTTGCCTTTCGTCTTACCTTGCATTAACCGTGGATGCTTTCGATAGTTGCCGCTTCCGGACCGAGCACGTCCCGATTGTGTAAGCCGAAGAGAGCTCGTGTGTCACGCCGGCCTCTTTACTGCCGAGATGATGCAAAGTTCGGCGCTCCAACACCCGCTTGCGTCTGTTGGGAATGACTCGGGTGCTCTGCGCACGATTCCACGTAACCTGGCTTCCAACTGTCAAACCCCGTAGCAACGGTATATTCTGCTTGCGTACTCGTTTGCTATAGACACCGTATGCCGTAAACCGATATAATTTGATAACCTATCGACGTTTTCTAGATGGTCTTGTTATTGTTTCAATCATTCCATTCATACTAATAACCTAGATTTCGCAAGCATTAAATTTTTTTTGCGACATTCTTAACGAGTTTCTTTTATTCAACCAGTCTCTTTTACTAAATGTCCTTAATATCGACAGCAATTTCCTCAAGCTCCTTAGCGATCACCTCCAGCTCTAGTCTTGGGTTGGTTTCAATGTGCCCTCGCATAAACTAGCTGAAGTACACAACCGTGTCGATCCCAAAGAATGGTCGTGGGAAAGCCAGCGCTACTAAAAAGGTACTGCTCGCGCTAACACACGTACCACAACGTTTACCCACCTGCACAATGTAGGTGAGGGGTTAATTTGAGACCAGAGTTCAGGTAGCGCTGCCATGCCCGGTCACCAAGGCGTTGACGGTGCGGCGTTTTCAAGTTCGGAGGTATCGTTGCGCTATGTCGATATGTGCAGAGCCGTCCACACGTTTAGCCGTTCAGTCATGCCATTTAATCCGACGAAAGATGTAGCAGGGAGCAGCATGTGGCGATGTGCTCCTGCGCAGCCAAAGTCTCATTGAACCGCACCGCTTGTTTCACGCGCGCCGGCAGATCCGGCGCGAACGTTAGCTGCAGGACGTAGAACTTGTGAATTACGAGGTGAGTGCTGGTAGCACTGCCATGCCCATGCATTATTAAACAAGCAACCAGCCCTCAAGATGCATATACAGTACAAATAAGTGCACAGCACGATGCTTGTTGAGTCGCTTGATAGTAAAAAAATAAAGCACCTTCCTATGCTCTTCTTTGCATTGTATGCGCCTGTTTAACTGGTTTAATTCCTCGTTCGGTATGCACCAACTCCCCCAGCACTTAGCCTTACTGCATCCATGCCTTATTGTTCCAGAATCTTGACCTGTGCTTTCGATTGCAGCCCACGTGTAAGATGGATATCCAGCGCGCTGCTCCACGTTTGCCATCCTCCCAACGTCCCCCTCAGGAGATGGCCTCGAGCACCGCTCCTACCGTGACCGACCGTTCCCCTTCGCCGGTGTGGTCTCGCCGGCAGACGAGATCGCTCGTCGCCCTTCTTAGCTACGGGCAAGTACCATGCACAGGCCACTCGTAGTACGGCTGTGTCCACGAGTGGTTGAAAAATGAGCCTTATTGCTTCAGTTCGTTTCAGATTCACCTTCCCTTTCGTTACATAAAGTTGTTTGATCGCTTAAACAAATATACGACGAAGGAAATGGAATGAGGAATACCAGAGAATACAAGTGCTTGTCGGTAGCTGACTTAAGTCCCTGTCACCAAAATTTTGTATTCCAGCAAAAAATTGTCACTAAAATAGGAAGAAATGTAAATTTTTATGCACTTCATCAAAATTCACTTCTCTGGACTACCATTTCATAAGCAAGTATGAAATGCAATAACTATGTAGTAATTATAATTCATCACATGACTAAACAAAGCTTAACGTTCTGTCAGCAAT
This sequence comes from Dermacentor variabilis, assembly GCF_050947875.1. Lineage (NCBI taxonomy): Eukaryota > Metazoa > Arthropoda > Arachnida > Ixodida > Ixodidae > Dermacentor > Dermacentor variabilis. The sequence continues at coordinate 158,980,654 of NC_134574.1, read as the reverse complement.
TACTTATTAAGTTACCTCACAGGCTCCCGAAGGAGTATTGCGTGAGGGGAGGATACAGGGAATTAGCAAAAAGGAGTACGAAGATAGTATGCACCGTTAGCGAGTAAAGATGAAAGAACAAGTCTGTAACAACGATAAGGCAATACAAAACTTTTTTAGGCGAGGAAAACACTACTAACAGTTTGTAGCGTGAACTTGGATAGCCCCGGGAAACGTGGCATCTAAAAAGCAAAAAAAAAAAAAAAAGAAAATGCTTTATACTACCTAAGCGTAGGCAAAAAAAAAAAAAAAACAAGGATTGTTAGCTTTCTGAAATGTTTCTAGGACTGCGCTTGCTGAATTTCAGTTTCAATATTGCAACCATTCCCGACAGCGGGGTTCAAGAAGTCAAGGCTGTCTGCCGTAATTTGTCCTTGGTTCAAGTTTTTTGTAGATCTCTTAACCTCAGTATTAATGTCGCCAGTATGCACTTGTGTGGTTCGTTTTGTAACGAACTCTGGAATCCCTAGTAGTCTGTTCTTCGGCAGTATTGAAGCGAAAGGAAATGCTTTATTTCGTCGTTCGCCTTTTAATTTTAGTGCTAGAAGTTGTGCCCCACATGACGATACATCCTGGATCTGTGATCGTATCGAAGATGGGCTTGACCTGCATCTCAGTGGCATTTGGTCTCGTCCTTCCTAAAGCACCTATTCTACCAGATCGCTTCATGTTTAAAATGCCAACGTGGTCATTCCAACGTAGTCATGAAAAGCATTCAATAATAGTGTACTGCATGTCCGCTCTGTATTATCAATGCCGCTAGGCATAAAGGGTTTACTCCCGTGCTTCGATACGTTTACAAAAATGCTCACGTTGCTTACTTCATGTGCTTCAATTGAAGCTCGGTCACATCTGACAACTTTGACAACTCCCTTAACTGCCTGTTTGATTTTATCATTTATAAACAATTTTTTTTTCAATACCGCTGCTCTCCTTCGAGAGCGTGGCAGTTGGGCAGTACAATAATTCAGCTGTACAATGCAAGGAAATCAAAGTATAGATTATACAAAAAGTAAAAAAAACAGACATAGGCAGTGCAAGTTATACATAGTACTATACAATTAAACGATGTTAAGATTAAACGAAATAATAAATAATAATAAAAAAGAAATGTAAAAGAGCAAGCTGCTTTATAACAATCACAGATATTGCAGATGTTACAGATATTGCACAGATATTATAATAGCACAGATAGGTGTCCCTGCATGCATAAAAGGTACTGTTATTCAGTTTTTTCTATTTGTGAGATAAATCCGGATAATGATTCGATGTTGGTGATAGTAGGATCAAGTTGGTTCCATTGTGCTATCGCGAGCGGGAAAAAAGAATGCTTAAATGTGTCATTTTTGCATGCGTATTCAGTCAATGTGTGCGCATGCTTGTTACGTGAAGGTCGAGCCTCGGAGAATGAAATGTATTGGGAGGTATCTATTCTATAGTAATTATAGTTAGTAGTTGAAACAAGAATTTTGAGCCAGCGTGTTTCGCTCTTGTGGATATCGTTTGCAAACGGACTGGGTTAAAAGATGTGTTGGCGAGTCAGGTACGTCTATATTTCTTATGGATGAACCTCGCAGCTTTCCTTTGTATTGATTCTAGCTTACTTATGTTAGTCAGTGTATGCGGGAACCAGCCTGTGTTAGCGTATTCAAGAACAGGCCTTACAAATGATGTGTAGTCTAGCGCCTTCGTTAACTTGGTTGCGAGCGCCAGGCTTCTTGTTAAGCAAAATAGTTTGCGCAGTGCCTTTGAGATTATATTACTAATATGTTTGTCCTATTTGAGCTCCGAGGTTAATGTAACGCCTAGATATTTGTGTTCTTCAACTTTGTGAAGTGGAGTGCCGTTAATTGCGTAAACAAAAATTGATGATACCATTTTCCTGGTTAGTCATGGTCGCGGACTTTCGTATGTTTATTTGTACCTGCCATTTGGAGCACCAATCAGCTATGTCAGCTACAGAATCATTTAATATCATTGTAATTGTTAATTTCTCTGTATATGACGCAGTCGTCTGCGAATAGCTTTATATTGCAATCGATGTTAGCTGTGATATCGCTAATATAGAGTAAGAAAACTAATATTCGGAGCACAGACCCTTGGGGGACTCCTGATGTTACTGCGACTGTGTTAGGAAGCGTTTTTTCGTAAACCACAAATTGCGAGCGGTTACTTAAAAAACCTTTTATCCAAGCAGAAAGTTCTCCTATACCGAAAACCTTTTCAACTTTAGCTATTAATTTGCTGTGACATACATAGTCGAAAGCCTTGGACAAATCGAGTAGAATCAAGTCAGTTTGACCGCGGTTATTAACTGTAACAGCAAGATCGTGGACTAGTTCCGTTGGTTAAGTTACTGTCGATAGACCACTGCGAAAATCGTGTTGGTTGGGTGAGAAAAAAATTAATGTGCTCTAGGAATACGGTCATGTGCTTCAGTATTGTGTTCTAGAAGTTTACATGGCGTGCTAGTTAGTGAAATGAGTCTGAAATTTGAAGGTAATGTGTCACCTTCCTTGTGGATCGGGATTACCTTTGCAATTTTCCAATCATGAGGTAGTTGTGAAGTCTTAAGTGATTTCCGGAAAACTAGGCCAAGATATTTACTGCCCCACTCTGCATATCTTTTGAGGAAAGTATTAGGTACGTCGTCGGGGCCACTACCTTTCTTAGGGTCAAGTTTAAGCAGTAGATTGAAAATACCGGCAGCCGTCATGTCTAGTTTAGCGATTTTCGCGTGATGTTGCGTTGCAAGTGGCGGAATAATGTTATCTATATTAAACACTGACCGAAAAAAAAATCGTTATATGCGTTAGCCTTGGCAGTTTTTTCTTCGGGAAGAGAATGTGATGTAGCATTTTTATTAGTACGAAAGTAATTCCAGAACCTCTGAGGGTTATCAACAAGAAAATTAGGCAGTGTTACATCAAAGTATTGCTGTTTTGCACGTTTAGCTTTAAGCTTGAATTCCGCGATGGCGTCCGGTAATTTCTGGATTCTCCACTGCCTTTTGTTTTTATTGCCTTACGTAATGTTTTCAAACCTCGCTTTGCTTGAATAACTTCTCGCGTGATCCATGGATTATTTTTTGGAGGACGCTTTGTTTTTCTGGTTGCGTAATGAGTAATGCATTAAAGTACAACCGGTTTGAAGTGAAACCAAAGGGAATTTACATCTACTGAAGCATCGGAGCCAATTTCTGAAAACTGCTGGAATTCATGAGCGAGGTGCATTAGTATGCTATTATCGTCAGGGTTTTCGAAGTCTGTTACTGCAGATACAGAAGAATGAGTGGTTATGCTGCCACCAAGAAGCACGGTGCACACTGGTACGTCGTGGTCTGATATACCATGAATTACATCAGTTTTTATGCGATTTATGTCGAAGTGGTTACTGAAAAACATTAGATCTAATATGTTCCGAGTATTTCCCTGTGAGCGGGTGGGGCGTGAAACGATCTGATGAAGATTGAAGGTTAGCATGAGGCCTCATATCATCCGCGTACAAAACTTTTTTTTCTATTGGTGCAATGTTAGCGTTATTATTTACAATAAAGCAAAAATAAAACCTGGCCTAAAATGCCCTTGTGATACACCTTTATTCACTGACATTAGCTTGGAGATAGATGCACCTGTGAAACACATTGCTACAATTACGGAGATAGCTTCTAATTAGGTTAAGCCCCCACCCACTAATTCTGTAAGAAAACTCCCTGAAGAGTGCTTATTATTTGACTTCATTTTATAAGTTTATATTTATATATATATTTATATTTATATTAATACATTATATATATATATTTATATTATATATTATATATATATATATATTATATATATATATTTATATTATATATTATATATATTTTATTTTATTTATATTTATAAATTTATATTCATACTGCATTCTAGCTACCGTTCAATATTTTATTATTGCTTCCTTTGTTTGCAACATTGGTAGCTCAGTTAACTTGTCCCGCTCAAAACTCCACTGGTGTCGCGAGACCACTTTCGTGCTTTTTCAAGAAACCGAGAAATCTTTTCTGTGCAAAACGCTTTGGGATGTTTTAGTGGAAATGCTCAGTACGGAATCTTGTCTTTTCAGGATCCCGACGTCTGCGTTCGATTGAAGCCCATAAATTATCCAGTGGGCTGCTCCCCGTCTGGCATCCTCTCAACGTTCCCCTCGGGAGATAGTCTAGAGTAACACTCGTACTCTGGCGCACCGTGCTTGTTAAATTACCTTCCCTCACCCATGGCCTCCTGCTGGCAGTCGGAACCTTGCTCCTCGCCCGCCACTACTGGTGAGTATCGCCTACCGACGTCTCGTACTTCGGCTCTGTCCTCGAGTGCTCAACAATATGCCCGCTGCTGTTCTCGTTTTGCAGATGATCGTTCTGGATGGTGGTCAGCGAGGAGAACGTCCGAGGCAGTTTTGCCAAAAGGTGGGAAATTTTACATATTGTGGACAATATGTCCGAGATCTCGGGGGAAATATTATTCTGGCAGTGAAAAACGTGTGAAATTTTTTTGACGTGAGATGTGCTTTTTCGCTTTGACATGCTGCAGTATAAAAAAGCGTGGCAGTTTGGGCGAGTTGCTATATCATGACGTTTTTACGCTTGTAGCGCAGCTCAAACAGCAAAAAGGAAGGTGGAAGGGGTAATGAAAGGGAACGTTCACTCTGTTCTCCGTTCCCTTTCATTACCCCTTCCACCTTCCTTTTTGCTCTTTCTGAGCTGCGCTACAAGCCTAAAAAAATGCAGTGTACAAATATGGGCAATAGTTGTTTATATTAGCAGAGAGCTGAAGTCAATGCGACATGCCTGAATTATTACACGGATGCTATTTTGCGAGATTTCTGAATCTCATCTTATGGATGGCCAGCTCCGGTTGCGCTTTCTGCAGCTGACTGCAAGTTTCAATGACACGCGTTACCAAAGGCTCACGTAACCGAGCTCGGCCACTTTTTGCGTCTCCAGTGCGAGTAAGACTAAATTTTGATGGTTTCAGCAAAGCTGGTTAGCGCTTTCGTTAGGGCACTGAATTGCTCCACTACGGTGTGATGACCACCAGTTTCGTACGTTTTGGGTCATCATATGTTCGGAAAGAACGTGGCCAAACTGAACATCGTGTAATTTTATTTTCAAAGCCGAATATGATGCTTGAAACATGACGATGAGGAGCGGGAAGTGTAGCTTCTTATTTACAGATGACTTTCTTGGTTGATATTATATATTGCTTGAACGCGTGAATAGCTGACACTTGAACTCGATGTCCGAGGTTTGAAAGGCATTTTATCAAGGCGCTGTACCTGGTTTCGAAACTTCCATATTTTTTTTTTCAAGCGCCGGCCACTCAGACGCACATAACTTGGACTGGTTGAATGGGTTTTAGTTAAGTCAGCTGCAGAGAATTTGGGCGCAGGTTACCAGCAAGGGACTTCCTCGCAGCGTATAGATGCTTTCCTGAATATATTTGGTCCTGGCGTGTGGAAAATGTTCGCCCACAGATGTGACAATATTACACGTGACTATTTGGCAGCACTGGTTCCTGCTGGAAATTCCAAGTGTTTTCTTGCCTACGTTCCAGATCAGATGCTTCTGAGCAACTATCCTTCCACGGCTGTGGCAGTTTGCACATCGGCGGCAACTGGACACCCAAGTCTGAGTGTGGCCACTAACCCCAGGACCTGCGCAGCAACCCCTCGTCACGGCGAGCGTCGTCTCTGCGAGCTTCGCATCGGGCGTCCTAAACGCTCATCAGGTGGTCTTTGTGCATATTGTAGATGGTCAAGCTGGCGAGGGTGGCGCACGCCTTAGGGAAGTTAACTGTTTTTTAATTTTGTAATGTATAACTACATTACAAAATTGCTTAGCTATAAGCCCGAGGTTTCGTGGGCATGGCTTGCGGCCACATGGGTCTTCTCCGTGCCGGAATCGAAGAGGACGGGCCACGTATTGCGGGGTGGCAGCGTATAGCTTCAGGTTTTAACGGATATAAAGCTTAGCTCATACTGCGCAGGCTACAGCTGATAGCCGTCCTCTACGAGTGCGTCAGGGACATGGACCCTTCCGAATGGCCTTGCGACCCGACCCCACCATTTCGTGACAAGGTAGCCCGGGCGCGTCAGTGCTATCGAGCGAAATGTGGAATCACGGAAGCAAACGCCATTCGGAAATTGCCTCGCCAGCTATTAGCTATTGCGGCGACCTTACGTCGCCCACGGTCTGGAGCGGAGCCCGGCCGTGCAGCAGCTACGGTGAGTGGTCCATTTCTTTGCGGTTCCCGCTGTTCTTTTCTGGTTGTTTACTTTCCTCCTTGCGTCGCAGATGATGACCTTGATCACCACTCGTGCCGTCACCGACAGTCTTAACTCTTTTGCATTCCCTCGGCGGGGAAGTGTTGCTGGTGGACTGGACTTCGTTCCTCGCCCGGCACTACTCCTGGCAAGTACCATGAACACTAGAATCGTAGTATGGCTGTGCTCTCGAGTGTTTAACATGCCGTGCCTAATTTCAGGTTCCTACCGTCTGCTTCTGAAGTGCGCCAACTGTAGCGGCCCTCACGCAGCCTCGTCGAAAGACTGTCCCCACATCAAGAGGGAGCGCGTGGTTCTGAAGCAAATGGCCAGAGACAATACGGCTCACAGGGAGGCAGCCGAAGTAGTCCGGCGTCGACGTCGACGACATCGTACGTCTTCAAAGAAGGCGCATGCGCGAAGCGATAGTACCCGCTTCACTACGGTACCACTTAGTCGCGCCGCGAATGGGCCCAACATTTCCACGAGGGAATCAGATAACTCTTTAGTTCTTTAGAGGAATGGCCTATGATACCGAGCCGCTTCCTTGCTAAGGAACCTCAAAAGGTCGCGGCCCCACCGGAGCCTTCTCCGGCCATTGATGAGTCACCTAAGACAGATCGTCAAGTCATTTCGGTGCTACGTTCCCTAATGGAGGCCATCCGAATGATTTTAGTGGGCATGGGGACACCGTCTGCTCGAAGCGCAATTGAAGTGCTGGACGCCTTAAGCCCAATGCTCGAAACCCTCAACTAGAAAAATGGCTGCCCATACCCCATCCTTCCGAAAAGAAGTCAAGGCAGCGTCCGACAAATCACGAATTTCAGATTTCCGTCAGTATGTGTGCACCAATGTGTTTCTACTCATCGTCATTTGTGAGCCAAACTTGTCGAAACCAATAACTGTCAGGATACGAACGTATCATGTCATCAACAAATAGTGCATGCAGCAAAATCAGTTTTTTTGGTCGTGAACTCGACTATGTTTGGCAACCAATTGCGCCCCACGACAACAATCAATATATATGCATCGCAGTTAAAAACACTCTTGTTTACTCTCATAGGCGTGTATATATCGCCTTCCAGCAATTTCCATACTAAAAGATTAGCGGATATCTTGAGTGTTTGTCCCACCCCATGGGTCATCATAGGAGATTTCAATGCACACCATCCAGCACGGGGAAGTACAAAGACAAATGCAAGAGGACGAAGATTAGCAAGCATCGCCTACAACTATGGCCTTACTCTCTTCAACGATGGTAACCCCACCTTTCTTCGAGGCGTGACATACGGCAGCTGCATCGACCTTGCTTTCGTCTCCAACTCTCTCGCCAGATGTATGAAGTGGTTTCCAGATATTGAGACACATGGGAGTGATCACATTCCCACCTATCTGAACATCAAAGGCTTGTCATCTAGATGTGGCCCACGGAATACCATTCGGACGATTCAATGGGTCAACTTCAAATCTGATATGGAAGATATGCCTGCCGCGAGGGCCTACCCTCTGGGTCAGAGCAAACAATTAAAAATACGATGCAAAACCCCACTCGCACGCTGACGATCTCTTACACGTGAAACGACTTAGACATAGAATTAGAGCGACTTCGAGCACTTCGTCGCCGCGCGGAACGTCGATATCTGCGTACAAAATCAATCTATGACCTTAGGGCAGCCAGGAGGATTCAAAAGAAGATTCAGCGTCGAATGGATAGATTAGCGTCGGAATGTTGGGCAACGTTTTGCCAGACACTCGACCCCCGCAAGCCACTGTCTCACATTTGGAAAAGGGTGCAAGATCTGCGTTACCTTCCGTAGCAGCGTTTTCCATTCAAGGCGCTCGCGCTTTTCCAAGGGCGGCAAGACATCGATGTCGCAGAAGACTTTTGTGCGCGGATGGCAGACCAAGCGACACGTATAGATCCTCCAGCCCGAGATGACGTCCCCCATTCCCCTGATTGCCGCATGGACCTTCCTTTTACAATGGAGGAGCTCGAGGCGGCACTAGCTCTCTGCAGGCGCTCATCATCTGCGGGTCCAGATGGTATATCCTACGGAGCCTTGTGCTATCTCGGAGAATCCGCACGGATAGCATTCTCTACAACACCTCATGGCAAGAGGGAAATGTTCCTGACGAATGGAAAGTCAGCCGCATGGTGCCAATCTTGAAGCAGGTCAAATCCCCGCTACAGCTCACCTCTTACCGCCGAATAGCGTTGGCCAGCTGTGTAGGAAAGATAAGGGAACGGATTATCCTTGACCGCCTGGAATAGTACCTTGAATACAAATTTATCCGAATTCCATGGCTGGTTTCCGACATGACCGCTCTTCCCGCGACAATGTAGTTGATCTCGTTTCATATGTCCAGCACGAAAGGTCCCGAAAACGTTTATCTGCAACTTTATTTTTAGATGTGAAAGGGGCATACGATAACGTATTACATCAGGCCATTCTCGACGCTCTTGTGACGGTTGACCTAGTTGGTCGAGTATTTTTGTGGATTGCAAGTTACTTATCTGCAAGATCATGTGTTAACTGACGATGGCCCAACGGCGCGACGCTATACCAGCAGGGGCGTTCCTCAAGGCGGTGCTCTCAGCCCGACGCTATTCAACCTCGCTTTTATTGGGCTTGCTTAATATTTGCCAACTACCACCAACATTTCAATATACGCAGACATCTGTGTCTGGACTTCGGCAGTCACACGTCCTCAGATACGTGCACGGCTTCAAAGAGCGGCTACTTTGACAGCGAGCTACTTTTGTGAACAAGGTCTCAGCATATCACCAGAAAAATGCGCCCTAGTGGCATTTACTCGCAACCCAATGACGCCTTGTCACCTCAATCAATGGGCGGACCATTTCCTATGGCGGAGCCCAGATTTCTTGGCGTAATTATCGACCGAGACCTCTGTTGGAGCCCGCACGTGGCTTCCATGAAACGGCGCCTGACAGCAACCTCCCAGTTGTTTAACTACTTGACAGGAAAGACGTGGGGGATGTCAGTTGACGCAATGATAACTCTACAGAGCTCTTTCTCGGTTCTTTAACATATAGTCTATACCTGTAGTGAACAACACCTTCAAGACATATTCGTGTTCTGCAGGCAGCACAAGCTCAAGCACTCAGTTTGCCTTGGTTTGCCCAGATACACGTCAACAGAGGCTATTGCGATTGCTCGGGACCATCCAATGGAAACTGGCATCACGGTGGAAGCCCTGAGAACGCACATCAGACATTTTGCACGTGCCCCCTATCACCACCTTGCAACACTACCTTCAGACAGGCACCAATCATCCTTCTCTAAAACTATCGTCAAGTACAAAGACAAACTTCCCTCGGGCTTCACCTCTGCATCTAAACCATCGATACCCCCTTGGTGTCTTGTCAGCCCCACAGTCCATCTCAGCGTACCAGGAATCGGGAAAAAGTCTGAGCTGTCGTCGCCTGTGCTGAAACAACTGTCTCTGCTTCTTCTGCACGAGAGGTACGCGGACAGTACACATATTTATACTGATGGTTCCACACACATCCAATGTTCTTCCGGTGCTGTGGTCGTCCCAGCAAGAGGTATTACCATCAGCTTTAGGACTGACAACCCAACGACATCATCAGCGGAACTAACTGCTTTTCGCGCTGCACTTTGTTTCGTCAATCGGGAACAATCTCCACAATGGTCAATTTTCAGTGACTCAAAGGCAGCCCTACAATCTGTGCTACCAGCCCTGCGTCGCGGGCCATTCGAACAGCTCGTGCTTGATATTAGATGCCTACTCCATACATCACATGAGAAAGGACAGCACGTGGCGTTTCAGTGGCTGCCAAGTCACTGCGGCGTCATACGAAATGACGCCGATAAAGCCGCTCGGACAGCTCTTGAACACACAGGAAGAGGCCATACCACCTTCACGGTCCGACGCAGCCAGCAGACTTCGAGTGCTTGCACCGAGATCACGCTCTCTATGGTGCACACCAAGCAGCCAAACCAACCGGAGCAATCGTCAACACGACCTGCTATCTTTGATGCATCACTGTATGCCAACTGGGCTCCGCCGAAGTGAGGCCACCCTGCTTTATCGCTTATGGCTGTTGGTGGCCTTCACGAAATCTTACTCGTTTCGAATTGGAATGGCCAATGCTCTCTGCTATGCCTGTCTTGGCGAGGAGACGCTGGAACACATTCTGGGCGACTGTCCTCAATATAATATTCAGAGACAGTCGCTGGCGTCCGTTCTAGCGCACCTTGAGAATAGACTATTGTTGTTGCAACTATTTTCACATATCGCCGACAGAAGACATCGCAGCTGAAGGTGACGAAGGGATTACTTCGGTTTATGAAGGAGACGGGCTTGGACAAGCGGCTGTGACAGGGATGTCACGTACCGCGCAAGAGTGACAGACTAAGTATGTGTGTGCCGTGTTATGTGCTCTCTCTCTTCTCCCCATCTTCCATCCCCCCCATCCCGCTCCCATGTGTAGGGTAGCAAACCGATTAAGCTAATCTGGTTAACCTCCCTGCCTTCCTTCTCCACTTTTCCTTCATTCGTTCCTACCGTGTGCTTTCCATTGCGGCTATTGACAAGCATATCCAGCGGGCGGTTCTGCACATCTAGTCTCCGGGCGTGTTACGCCTGCATTTTTCTCGCTGGTGGCTTTCAGCTGGGAGACGCAGATTCGTTAAACTCCCTGCACTACTTCTGACAAGTAATATCTATACACTCCAATGGAACTACGGTTGTTTTCTCGTGTGACGGATAAGCCCTGTGGCATTTAAGGTTCCGAACGTCTGCTTTTGAATGAAGCCGTGTTTTCCTCTGACGGCTATGGTAAGTGTTCTCTCAGTGCTCCTTGTCTTAATCCTGTTGCTACACCTTGCCGGTTCCGCAAGTACACAAACTTTGTGGGCTTCTGATGAAATTTGCTGTCAAATGTATTACGCAGACCTTCGAGGTTAGGTTTATGCTTCGGAAAACTTCGCCACAAAGTTTTCAAAAGGCTTTTGTATGTCGCTCTCCCAGTAAGACGACGTTGAATTTCTTCCGTTCCTGGTTATATTTCTTAGCTGATTTCATTTCCTCACCCGTAATTTATTTCGTCTACTCGGAGTGCCACATTTTTCACAATGCTTTGGTAACTCCACGTAGTCTTCACTTTTGTCGAAGGTTGCCGTCCTATTCAATGTTTCCTCCCAGTTTTCTGGTTCCGCCCATCGGCTCCGCAGAAGTTAGAGGAATAGGTTCTCCAAGTCCATCGTGAACTTGTGTGAACGATTGTTTTGTGATACCACCTACTTCGCATACTCGGGTATATAGTTCTCCATTATGCAGTACACATCCACCGATCGCTTTCCGTAGTAGACTTGAAAACTACTGATGAGCCTTTCACAGAAACCTCCCCCACAAGGTGTTTTGTGGAAGAAATTTCTACTTTGTGATAGGTCATAAATTGTTCAGTTGTTATCGACGTGATGTGACTGTGACCGCATTGAATACCTTATTCGTTCTCCTGAAAGTCTTGCATTGTTGCTGAGCACCTTTATGTTAGAGCTGAGAAACGCCGAAAATAATACAGAAAACAGATGTGAAGCGTCTCCAACAGTTTCGCAATGTACACCTCTTGTCACGGCAAATGTGAAAGCTGGTACACAACGTATGGCTATGTCTCCTTACTTTTTTTGTAGTTGCTCCCAGCGCACCGCTGAAACAGACCAGATATTTCAGACAATGTGGTCTTCGTTACTCCCCCTCAAGAGGAAGTACTTGCTCTTACGACGATCTGGAATTGTATCTTCGCCACACAACGCACTGTCGTATTATCTTTCACGTATACGCGACAGTGTACCGCGTACTCCACCGTGAAGTTTGTTCATAAATGCGTCGCACTAATAGTCAACGAACTATTCCATTTACATGGGATGGGGTGCTGCTCGTCTTGTGATACGGGCCCTACCGAAAGCGCCCTTGAAGTCTCATTGGGTCTTTATCTTAATATACCTGGTGTTCGCCTACTGTCTGCACATTCGCTTGCTTGCTGAATTTCTGCAATTTTTCAATATACACACTTTGTTCTAGCCAAATCAGACAGGTTTCGTCGGTATTTATTTCTTCTGCTTTTAGTGGACCGTAGAACTTGTCATCTAATATTCACGGAACGAAACATTCACGTTGTTCCTCTCCAAATATTCAAGTAACTGCCGAACTTGTCAACTTCAGTGCCTTGTCTTGAGATCCTTTTCGACGTATATCTGACACGAGAATCATCTCCTTTCCTTTCATTATTATCCGGCATTTTGTAACGGCTATTTTGCCTGCAGCAACTGGGATCTCTACAAAATTGTTCACTACGACATCTTTTCTGCGTTCACTCCTGGTTATACCTGCTCGATTTTTCACTACTATTGACGTATCCCCATTGTTCTACTGAATAAGTCTTTTTTTCTTCTCTGTGTTCAACGGGTGCTTTACGCATTTTTTCTCCAATGCAGCACGATTGTACAAGTGGTCCAGTACTTTACTGTTGCTTGCAGGTTCTAATTTGCGAGACTGACGACGGTGTTCATTAGAGCTACTTTTCTTTGCCAGGACCAGCAGTGTCTCCACTCTGATATAACAGTACCATGAATGCTGCACTTGAATACACCACCGCGCTTGCATCCGATAAGTGTCGGTGCTTACATTCCGTTTTCTTGTTGTCGATGCGCTCTTGAGGCATTCAGTCCTTTATCTTCTAAGGTATATTTCTCCATAGATCAATTACGTTCGTCTGGGAGAAGGTTGTCCCAAGATTCCTGTTTTTCCCGTCATTGAATACCGATATTAGCTGTTACAGTGCAGGACGTTAGAAATTCCAACCAACCGAATATTTTTGCCCTGGCTTTGAAGTAGTCTTCCCTTCGTTGGCATTTCACTCGAGTCTTCGTATCGATATGATAGCAGAATACCGTCGGCCGTGTCCCAGTTCATTCCTAGAACACTGGCTTGGCTTGATCACGTGAGAACGGCACCTTGATGCGCATATAAATTCTCATTTCATCACCGTTTGATGTCCCTTTGAAAATATTCATTGCAGCTCGGTGAAATTTTTCGCTTCTATGTACACGCCTTCTGTCTGTTTTCTTATGATGTTCCAAGCATAACTTCATCAACGCAAACTCATTTACGTTTGCTGCCATCACAAGAATTTCCTCGACAATTCATTAACAATGTTGGTACATCTGCATTCAAATTTCCTCCTGTCTGAAGATAATAATTCAGAACATTCCTGATCTTAATCACGATGCGTCAAATACTACGCTTAATTTTCTTGCTAGTTGGTCTTTTCGAATTGCTTCATGGCGTGATATGGTAGTTATTGTTCAGATTCTTCCGAGCACGCTCGTTCTTCCATTCCAAGCGTGAAACATCTCGCATTGAACAGCCGTATTTTTATCTCGGTACTGAATTCGTTTGTCTTCGAGATCGTCTTCCGATTGCTACTTCGTCGATTTCCACGTTAACTTGCTGTATCCTTCTGTACAGTCCTTGTGACCACATAGTCCACTTCATGCATCGTTTCTTTCTGAGGAGCTAAGCCAGTATATTCCACCATCAAAAAGTTCAAAATGGAAGTCGCCAGCTTCTGCGGCGTCAAGAACCATGGCGAGTTTAGCCTTTCGTTTACACCACATGGGTCAGGCACGATCCAGTCGGGCATTTTCGGTTTTCCATTGTATCTTCGTTTCGTCTTCCTACTGGGCTTTCATCCTCACCTCCACTACTGGTAAGTGTCGTTTACACGGGACTCGTATTAAGACTCTGTACTCCAATGTTTAACAAATAAGCATTGTGCCGCTACAGGTTCTGCAATCCTGTTGTCAACTGCGGTCCTCAAGCGTACCCAGCGTGACCCTGCACTACACTACGGTCTGCGCTTCGAAATATTACTTCGGCTACGAGCATCACCTGTTCCAGCAGCGACCACTACTGCTTCTACATTCCCTTGCCAGTGGCGTCCTGCTGGTAGACTGGACTTCTCTCCTCGCCCTGCACTACTACTGGTAAGTGTCGTTTGAACGGGACTCGTATTACGGCTGTGTCCTCCACTGTTTAACAAATACGCACTGTGTCGTTGCAGGTTTTGCAATCCTGTTTCCAACTGCGGTCCTCAAAGGTATCCAGCGTGCCCCTGCACTACTCTACGGTCTGCGCTCCAAAAGATTGCTTCAGCCACGAGCATCACCTGTTATAGAAGCGACTACTACTTCTACATTCCCTCGCCAGTGGAGCCCTGCTGGTAGACAGGACTTGTCTCCTCGCCTAGCACTACTAATGGTAAGTGTCGTTTAGATTCCAGATTTATTGGTTCCAAAAAAGAAGTATTTATATGACAAATATACAGACGAGGGTCCCAAAGTGAGAGAACTGTTGTAGGACCCTCGGTTAATGACATTGATGGTGATATCAATAGTCAGCAAATTAGCGTTATTATAAACATCTACAGATCAAATACATCATTAGACATGTCATTTACAATCAAACACGAAAACTCACGTTATAAAAGAAAGTCGGAAAAAAAGCATGGATGTAATACAAGAAATGACATGTGAGATAAGTCAAAGGTACACCGCCAGATCGTAGTCAAGTTATCGCAGGTGATGATGCTTAAGGTGATTTTTAAACATTGCAAGAGTAACCCGCCGTGGTTGCTCAGTAGCTATGGTGCTGGGCTGCTGAGCACGAGGTCGCGGGATCGAATCCCGGCCATGGCGGCCGCACTTCGATGGAGGCGAATTGCGAAAACACCCGTGTAATTGCATTTAGGTGCACGTTAAAGAACCCCAGGTGGTCAAAATTTCCACTACGGCGTGCCTCATAATCAGAAAGTGGTTTTGGCACGTAAAACCCCACAATTTAATTTTTTAATTTAAACATTGCAAGAGAAGTACAGGATTTTATGGTTGATGGCAATTCATTCCAAAGAGAAAATGCAGCGAAGGAAGATGTTTTTTGCCGTAATTGGTATGAACCATGTGTAAGGAGAAATTGTTGTTAGTCGCAAATCTGGTCATATTTTTCATCTGCAAAAGGTCGACTGCAATGAACGGAAACGTAAGGTTATTGTGAAGCAACTTGTGAAGTAAGACGAGTATGTTAAACTGGAACAAATTATTAATAGGCCGGTTATTATACGCGCGAAGTAATAATCAATAATTTTTTTATGTAGTCGGAGATAGAACAGCTAGATTCGTGGAACTTCCAGGGCGGAAGCCAAATTGATTGTTCTTTAGCCAGTTAAACTTTGTTAAGTAGTTGTCAAGACGTTTAACAAATAATTTCTCAATGAGTTTACTAAGGCAGGAAAGAATTGCAATTGATCGGTAATTAACTGCGTGTTTGTCGCCTTTTTTAAAAACAGGAATAATCTTGGCATTCTTTAAAAATGAAGGGAATGCACCTTCTTTAAACATAAGGTTGATAATATTAGAGCGTGTCGCAAACTAAATGCGCAACCAGTTTTAAATGCCTGACACAAATATTGTCTAAGCCAGGCCCTGTGTTTTAAAGTTGGCGATCGTGGAGCACACTTCATTTGGTGTAGCTGGTAACAAGATTGATTGTGTCGTACGGCTCAAAGTATTATGCAACTGCGCATATGTATGTTATTAGTGTAAACAGAAGAAAAGTAGTCCGAAGAAGCATTAGCAATTTCGTTGGGCTCAGAAAGAGCGAGACTATTGTAATTTATTTTGGTTATAGAGGCATTAACAGACGATTTTTTTAAGAAGAGTTCAATAACTGCCAATGCTTTTTGGGGTTATCCTTATTCTGATCAAATTTATTTTCGTAGTACCTTTTCTTTTTCGCCGGTTTAAGTAACATTCAGTAATTTACAGTACCTACTATAGCGTCTAGCTAGTCCAGTATTAAAGGGCTGACGTTTAGTTTTCTTGTACATGTTTTCCTTCTTCAACTTTCTAGAAGACCGTCCGTCATCCATGGGTTGCGCGGATATTTATACTTCTTCCCACATTTTATAGTGCGCGTATCAGTCGAAACGGTCAATAAAAATAAAGTACAGAATTTGTTTAGTGCTTCTTCGGGATCAGACATAGAATTACTTGGCGACCAATAAGTTTCACTGATGGCTTCAATAAAGGTATCTGCACTAAATACGGAAGTGAAGCAGCTATTATCGCTCTCATGTATTTCATTGTTAAATGTAAGAAAAACAGGAAACTGAATCGGTTATGTTAGTATTAATAACCCCGGAGCAAGGCGATGGTGATATGTTAGATAACACGTGATCAATTAGCGTACTGCTCCCACGAGAGGCTACTCTAGTTGGGCAGTCAATGAGTGATTCAAAACCGAATCCAGCAAAACAATCTAAGTTGTGTACGAGGTAGCTTCAGTGTCAAGTAAGTTAATATTAACATCACCTACAATCACCACATCCTTATTTTCAAAAGCTAGCTTGGACAACACTGCATCAAGAGAAAGCAAGAAATCGTTAAGGGAAGATGACGGTGAGCGATAAATGCAACCAAGGATCAAGTGCTTATTCTGAAGGAATGACCGGTCGACTTCTATCCACACTGACTCGCAATGATTCACGTTAAGTGCCAGATCAAGTCTGCGAGCCTGGGTGACCGCTTGTGAAACAAAAATGGCGGCGCCTCCATGACTAAGTTGGACGATGACAATACTCGGGTTGATAAGATGGAAAACCGCTCATGTTGTTCTCGGAATCGGAAAGCAAGGTCTCCGATACAGATCAAAGTGAAGACATGGTGAAGTGAGGCAATGAAGTTATAATTACATCCATGTTCTTACGAAGGCTACGAGCATTGAAGTGAATGAGTGATCGTTTATTTGCGGTAAGACGAGATTTTACGTCAACGGGGTAGAGCAAGGCCATGAAAAAAAGAAACAAATATTTACAGTGAATCACGTGAAAACTCACGGGACTCGTATTACGGCTGTGTCCTGTGTCTCGTTTACGGCTGTTTAATACGCACTGTGTCGTTACAGGTTCTGCAGGTTCTGCAATCCTGTTTCCAACTGCGGCCCCAAAGCGTATCCAGCGTGCCCCTGCACTACTCTACGGTCTGCGCTCCAAAAGATCACTTCCGCCACGAGCATCACCTGTTACAGGAGCGACTACTACTGCTTCTACATTCCCTCGTTAGTGGCGGCCGTGTTGGAAGACTGGCTGTCTCATCGCCCTGCACCACTACTGGTAAATGTCGTTTGCTTGGCACTCGCACTACGGCTGTCTAAATCAGAATTGTTACAAGTTGGGATACATTACAAGTATTTAGTATGCACGAGGAGGTCCCATAGCCAGACTGTATCGGGACCTTCTGTACAAGAAAAGTTACGATAGTTGAGATCTCAAACAGTAGCATATAATGTAGTATACAAGCAACAGGAAATGAACATGAACAAAGCCAAAATACAGAATTCATTGCAAATAACAAGGTTTAGTTTATCTCACGGTAGCAAGAATGGTATGGGAATAAAATCCCGGTAGTTTATCTACAAAAACAAAAGAAAAAAGAACGGACAGAAAATGGTTACAGTAAGTTTTTTCATTAGTCTGTCAATAATAAATGCGTGTTCCTTTTTGAATTAGTGTACAGATCTTTTGCTTTTCATAATGAGAGGAAGTGTTCCATACTAACATGGAAGAATTCCACCGTTTGTTTACCGTAGTTAGTGCGGATTGTTGGTGAAACTCGTTATTCAACGTGAATCTAGTGTTACTATGAATTGTCAGGTTAGGTGGTGAAAATGTGATCGATGGTAGCTCATTACGTAGAACTCTTTAGGAAGAAATACCTAGGTTGTATTTAGTGAGCCCAGAAATAGTAAGGATGTTATTCTCGTGCAGTAAGGGAGAGGCATTAGAAAAGCGTGATGGCTCGGTTCTGAACTGTTGGAAGAGCCGCAAAATCTAATGTCGATAAGACAATGTTTGCCTTCGCGCGCTTTACTAACAGTCGGCTTTCTTAGTTCTTTAATGGAAACAAGCGGTGATAATTTTCTTGTCATTAGATGTGGTGGGAACGCGATGAACAATGTGGAAATCGCTAGGCCATTATGGACGGCCACCTCTGTCCCCTACCTCCACCAGTGTTTCCCAAATAAGCACGGTGTCGTTACAGGTTCTGCACTCCCGTTTTCGATTGCGGTGGGTATCTAGCACGCTCCTGCACATCGACTCAACGGCCTGCGTCCCAAAAGATTACTTCGGCGACGAGCGTCACCTGTTACAGGAGCGACCACTACTGCTTCTACATTGGGTCGCCAGTGGCGTCCTGCTGGTAGACTGAGCTTGTCTCCACGCCCTGCACTACTACTGGTAAGTTTCGTTTACACGGGACTCGTATTAGGACTGTCCTCCAGTGTTTAACAAATAAGCACTGTGCCGCTACAGGTTCTGCATTGCCGTTTTCAACTGCGGTCCTCAAGCCTACCCAGCGTGCCCCTGCACTACTCTACGGTCAGCGCGACAAAAGATTACGTCTGCCACGAGCATCAGCTGCACTAGGAGTGATCACTACTGCTTCTGCATTGGCTCGCCAGGGGCGTCTTTCTGGTAGAGTGGACTTGTCTCCACACCCTGCACTACTACTGGTAAGTTTCGTTTACACGGGACTCGTATTAGGACTGTCCTCCAGTGTTTAACAAATAAGCACTGTGGCGCTACAGGTTCTGCATTTCAGTTTTCAACTGCGGTCCGCAAGCTTACCCAGCGTGCCCCTGCACTACTCTACGGTCAGCGCCACAAGATTACTTCGGCCACGAGCGTCACCTGTTACAGGAGCGACCACTACTGCTTCTACATTGGGTCGCCAGTGGCGTCCTGCTGGTAGACTGGACTTGTCTCCATGCCCTGCACTACTACTTGTAAGTTTCGTT
Organism: Dermacentor variabilis; assembly: GCF_050947875.1. NCBI lineage: Eukaryota > Metazoa > Arthropoda > Arachnida > Ixodida > Ixodidae > Dermacentor > Dermacentor variabilis. Next base: position 158,961,415 of record NC_134574.1, on the reverse strand, counting down.
TACACAGGACTCGTATTAGGACTCTGTCCTCCAGTGTTTAACAAATAAGCACTGTGCCGCTACAGGTTCTGCATTGCCGTTTTCAACTGCGGTCCTCAAGCCTACCCAGCGTGCCCCTGCACTACTCTACGGTCAGCGCGACAAAAGATTACGTCTGCCACGAGCATCAGCTGCACTAGGAGTGATCACTACTGCTTCTACATTGGGTCGCCAGTGGCGTCCTGCTGGTAGACTGAGCTTGTCTCCACGCCCTGCACTACTACTGGTAAGTTTCGTTTACACGGGACTCGTATTAGGACTGTCCTCCAGTGTTTAACAAATAAGCACTGTGCCGCTACAGGTTCTGCATTGCCGTTTTCAACTGCGGTCCTCAAGCCTACCCAGCGTGCCCCTGCACTACTCTACGGTCAGCGCGACAAAAGATTACGTCTGCCACGAGCATCAGCTGCACTAGGAGTGATCACTACTGCTTCTGCATTGGCTCGCCAGGGGCGTCCTGCTGGTAGAGTGGACTTGTCTCCACACCCTGCACTACTACTGGTAAGTTTCGTTTACACGGGACTCGTATTAGGACTGTCCTCCAGTGTTTAACAAATAAGCACTGTGCCGCTACAGGTTCTGCATTTCAGTTTTCAACTGCGGTCCGCAAGCTCACCCAGCGTGCCCCTGCACTACTCTACGGTCAGCGCCACAAGATTACTTCGGCCACGAGCGTCACCTGTTACAGGAGCGACCACTACTGCTTCTACATTGGGTCGCCAGTGGCGTCCTGCTGGTAGACTGGACTTGTCTCCATGCCCTGCACTACTACTGGTAAGTTTCGTTTACACGGGACTCGTATTAGAACTGTCCTCCAGAGATTAACAAATGGGCACTGTGTCGTTACAGATGCGGCGCTCCCGTTTTCGACTGCGGTGGGTACCCTGCACATCGACTCTCTGTTCTGCACTCAGAGTTTACTTCGGGCACCAGCATCAGCCATTCCATGAGCGACTGCTATTGCTTCTACGTTCTCTCGCGGACGGGTCTTGCTGGCAGATCGGACTTAGCCTGGCGCCCTTGCACTTAATTCCGGTAAATATCGCGTGTACACGTCTGTACTGTACCTACGTGTTTTCGAATGACCAACAAACAGGGCTTGTGTCGTTTCAGGTTCCCAGTGTTCGCTGTCGCTTGTGGTGCAAGAGAAATGTTCCAGCACGCTCATTTACCAGAACATCCCTGGCCTTGCCTCACGAGCAACCATCTTCAGCAAGGGCGTCCTGCCGCGTCCTCTATACAACAAGCAAGCTTCCTCATAATCGTGAACGCGTCGCGCGTCTGTCATGGCGGTGTCCTGCACTGTGTGGACGGCGTTTTCATGCTCTGAAGGACTGCGTGTCGTCACCGTGCCGCGACTGTCCATCGGATGTGCTCCTGCAGTTGTTGCCTTTTGCACAGGCATATTTAGGAAGTTTAGCGTAGCAAGCTTTTCCGCTTTGGAAGAGGGGTACGATGCTCTGCGAATGACGGCGCTTGCGGGAATCGGGTTAATACGAAGCAGAACAATAAGAAAAAGGTCTGGTTACGTGGACACTACTTAGTCCTTAATAAGGGACGTCAATGTTTTCATGAGCCGATCTGTAAATTTTTGGTGGCGAGAGTAATGGACATTCATTGGCATTGTGCACTTTTATAGTAGTGTGTGTGTGTGTGTGTGTGTGTGTGTGTGTGTGTGTGTGTGTGTGTGTGTGTGTGTGTGTGTGTGTGTGTGTGTGTGCCTGCCTGCCTGCCTGCAGGCGTTGTGCCCCTTCCGGTGGCAGTTGCCAGCCTGCTCCTCGCCTTCCCTTTCCTGTTAACTGTATATATGTGTATATGTGTTCAAAACAAATAATAATGCCTGCCTGCCTGCCTGCCTGCCTGCCTGCGTACACGTGTCGCCTACTCCGTGCTCCATTTCTTTTTCGATCGAGAACGCATGATACGGGCTCAGCGGCTAGCTGGCGCACTTCGAATTTTTCATATGTTGGTAGCGTTTCCAGCGTCACAGTTGCTTCACTTTTCCCGGTATATTCCTGTTGAGAGATTCCTGGTTTGATGGTTTATTATCGTCTATGGACATCCGCTTTTGGGTTGGTCGAACCGCTGGTTTCTTTGGCTTTGGTCCTTGGGTTGATCTCTGTGCTCGTTTCAGCATTCAGCGGTTTTGTTCAGGCGTCTTTCTCGTGCCAGAAACGGTCTTCACACATTTTCGGTTCTTCCACGTCGCTCATCACTGACTCGAAAAGAATAACATGCCACCACAAAAGGACACAATGTCAATGAATGGGAAAGGGGAGGGTGGTTATTCTCACCAACGGAAATTTCCTGATTTGCTCATGCAGACAATGACGTTCTTCTTTAAGACTGGTTGGTGGTAAGTGTCACCGGGCTCGCTTTTCAATTTTTTTGGTGTCCTTGACTCATCAAATGCTGTTATGGATCTACATGGTGCAACTTATGTATTACCTGTCGTTTGTTTATCGGACAGTGCTACCTGCTGTCGTCGCTTGTTCACCGCGTATACTTCGCCGTAGTTTCATATGTGTCCACAACTATCGCGTACTCTGCAAGATCGGTACTCATACTGAAGTGCCATGGCACCCTTCAGGCGGCTGTACTGTCGTTGCCTGCTGACTGTAGTTCAGATTACGAACACTTGTGCAATTTCGTGATTAAAATGCATCGCGTGAGCCATTGTCAAACAGCTGCTGCGAAGGGGCTGCATGCACTCCCATTATGCCAACTCGTGTGCGAACACGTCCAGACAAGTGACGGGCACGAGCACGCTCAAAGAAATCTTCATCAGAAAATGTCCGCTTTACTTGTATTTTTTGTGTTGGAGTTAAGCTTACCGGAGTTTCCCCCGTAATTTTTTTTATGTACGCTATGTTGGTCTCCATTGCTCTTCGAAAGCATATGAATGCGTTTGCTGTGAGAAGTGTTTGAATTTGAACATGCTACAGCTATTATGCTAATCTCGATATAAGAACCCACACTTGATTTATTACGAATTACTTTCATTGTTCTCAACCTGTAATAACCTTACCTCTGCGTTGCTTCATAACGAAAATAGGAGCACTGTTCTTGGTAAATGGTTGCGTGTGCCGCATTACTTTGCCTATTTTTTCGCTGCTTTCATCCGCTGTGATTAAAAAGTCGGGCAACCATGCATGCGCGATTGTGCTCACTCAAATGCATTTTTCTTAAAGGGACACTAAAGGCAGATAAGTCGACGTGGTCTGTTTAAACATCATTATATAAACCTCGCAACGCCTGTTTCGTGCCAAGAAAACTCTTTACCAGAAAATTGCATCTGAAGGGCCTGAATACCCGTTTCGAAATTAGCCTCCCGCCACCGGGCCCGGGTAGTGGTGACGTTGCATACGCCATCGCAACCCTTTCCTGCCGTCGGGGAGTAAAACGGAGCCCGACAGACGGCGGTACCGAGCCAAGACAGATCGGCGGATTCGCCGCTGCAGCTGCTTCAAGTGGCGTAGACCGTTCGGGCATTCCGCGACGTCACATGGAAGCTGAACTCTATGCTACTTGCAGTTTGTGCGCGTATCGCGATCCGGCAAAAACCAGCTCAGCACTACGCGACAACTAATGAAACGCGAAAGTGTGGGTGGCACGGAGTCGAGATAACGAAACCTTTCGACTTCCCGCGTCGTTGTCAGTGTTATGTCAATGAGCTTTTTTTTTTTTGAACAGTGAAATAGAACAGGACAAGCAGGATTTTATTTCGTCTTGTAATACAATGCAAGGACATTTTGTGCAACGAGTGGTTGAGTACTAGTGACAGAACTTAACTGAGGAGTGCTTTCGTCATCGGGCAACTACACTTGTCTCTAATCATGTCCGGTATTTATCCCAATTTCTCAAGGCTCTGTTCGCGATAATATTGACGCCTTAGATATTCCCGAACCATAATTTATCACCTTAGCTCGACTTAATATTTGCCTTTAGTGTCCCTTTAACCTGGAACATATACACAGCGCAATGTCGCCTTACTGTAGGAATTGTCTTTTTATTTTCCATCTTCAGTCACACGACAGTCCTGCTATTGCGCCACACGATGCTCGCAATCGGTTTACGATAGGACCAGTGTGAAGATTTTGACTTCTTGCTATGTGTCCGCGTGGTTGCTTAATGGCTATGGTGTTGGGCTGGTAAGCACGAGGTCGCGCTATCGAATCCCGGCCACGGCGGCCGCATTTCGATGGGGCTGAAATGCGAAAACACCAGTGTACTGCAATTTAGGTGCAGATTAAAGCAGCCCAGGTGGTCCAAATTTCTGGAGTTTCCCACTGTGGCCTGCATCATCAGATCGTGGTTTTTGCACGTAAAACCTCGTAATTTTTGTTAATCTGTCATCTTGGAGGCTTTTCGTTGTTTTTGTATAATGCAACTGGTACGTGGAAGCAGAGGAAAGACACACCCACACAGCACTGAATAGTTCGCAATACGACAGCGATGCACGAAATAACTGCACATTGAGGTCATATTATTAGAGGATGTGACGTGGTATATATAGATCGTCGCCTAGAAATGTGTTGTAATCCCTTCTGTGCGTTTCGCATCTAACTGGGAAAGTTCGCATACTTACGAGCTGTCCTGTTGTCTGAAAGCAAATGCCGGAAACGTTTTTAGGTCTCCCAGCGAAGGCGCTCTACAACGCTTACCCATTTCAAATTTTACAGCTTGAAGCTATGTGAACTTTAATGTATGCAAAGTCTGTTACTGCACCTTGACTTGAGCTGTTATTTTCGTTTATTGATCTAAGAAAACTTGTCTGTTTTACATTTTTATACGTCGACGTATCGTGAAGCTGAGAAATTATCGGTGCTATGTAAATTTCGGTATGTATTTGACATGCATTCCTGTTCAAATGCATAAATGTATGTTAATGTACTGTATATATGCTGCTGTTCGCAGCATCTGGGATTAACTCTAGTGAAGTAGCATTGAATCTTTTAATTCCGTTTATTCAACAGTTGTGTTTTGCGCTGGTTGTACTGAGCATGCATTGCATTAAACTGCACCTTGCCCAAATCATCTGTCAGAATAAAACTCCTTATTGTTGCCCGTCTCACTCACTTCATGTAGTGCAGACTGTGACGTGCCAGCCAACCGTAATGGCACATCCGCTGTCTGCAACTGGTCAAGCTACACCGACTGAATGGGAGCACCACTGGGAGCCATTCAGCGTATAGGAAGACTGGCTTTCTGTGAACTCTCTTTGTTCTCCACCTCTTCGTTGCGTTGCTACCAAAGACAGGATGCTGGCGTTTGAGGGCACTAACATCAGGAATTTTAAGTGTAATGTGGTGCAAGTGATACAGAGATCGAAACGTTGGTAATGCGTATGTCTTTAATGGACGGCAAAACCCGTGTCACTACAACAGTCCGAAGCAGTTAACCCGTCGCAGTAGCCGAGTCGCTGTGGGCGTCCGCTGCTCAGCTCGAAGTCGGGGGTTCGACTTCGGCCGCGGGGGTAGCACGTTGATAACGGCCGAGATGAAAAAAAAAAGCTTGGTTAGTTAGTTTCAGATGCAGCTCGCAGAGACCTGCTGAAACAAAGGCTTTCTGGTGTCTTTGTGCAGGTTTCTTTTTCAGTGCCAGAGAACTGCAGTAAGTACTGCTGTACTTGCCTATCTAATAAGATTGGATCAGTATTCATATCTAAAAGGAAATGCAGCTGGTAATTGGCACTGTACAATGTTTGTGGCCCGGGGGCAGCCAGGTAGCGTGCGTTTCGCGTATATCCAATATAAATGCGTAACCTGCCTACTTATCGTTTATCACAGCATAGCCTTGTTAATTTACACCGATAAAATTGGGGTGTAAAATAGGACTGGGTTGTTCCAAGGGTGTTCCCTTGCGGAACACTCTTTTCTGGGAGAAAAGGGGCGCTTCATGGGTGTTTACAAAGCGGAAAAAAACCGAAACACCCCCATTGCACTCGTAAGGGTGTGAAAATTTTAAGAGCATATAGTATCTTCGCATTTAGTCAGGTTGGGGTGATAAGAACATGATCTACAAGAGAACGTTTCCGCAAAGATACGTACCATAATTTCGAGAACTTCGTGATGCCTTGTGTCTCAGAATTAGTTCCGTTTCCTCGCTATAATGTGTGCCATAAAACAGCCCATCTAATGTCACCACTCTAATAACACGCCTAATGGCCACCAATAACTGGCCACCCTGTATACGCAATGCCTCATGACCTCGAGCGTACCGGAATCTTGGAAGAACGCTAACATAATCCTAATCCATAAGAAAGGGACGCCAAGGACTTGAAATATATAGACCGATCAGCTTACTGTCCGTTGCCTACAAAGTATTTACTAAGGTAATTGCAAATAGAATCAGGAACACCTTAGACTTCTGTCAAGCAAAGGACCAGGCAGGATTCCGTAAAGGCTACTCAACAATAGATCATATTCACACTATCAATTGGGTGATAGAGAAATGTGCAGAATATAACCAACCCTTATATATAGCTTTCATTGATTACGAGAAAGCGTTTGATTCAGTCGAAACCTCAGCAGTCATGGAGGCATTACGGAATCAGGGTGTAGATGAGCCATATGTAAAAATACTGGAAGATATCTATAGCGGCTCCACAGCCACCGTAGTCCTCCATAAAGCAAGGAACAAAATCCCAATAAAGAAAGGCGTCAGGCAGGCAGATACGATGTCTCCAATGCTATTCACAGCGTGTTTACAGGAGGTATTCAGAGACCTGGATTGGGAAGTATTGGGGATAAAAGTTAATGGAGAATACCTTAGTAACTTGCGATTCGCTGTTGATATTGCCTTGCTTAGTAACTCGGGGGACCAATTGCAATGCATGCTCACTGACCTGGAGAGGCAAAGCAGAAGAGTAGGTCTAAAAATTAATCTGTAGAAAACTAAAGTAATGCTTAACAGTCTCGGGAGAGAACAGCAATTTACAATGAGGAGGGAAGATAACCGATGGTCATTAAGAGTTACGGACTGGATCCCAAGGGAAGGGAAGCGTAGCAGGGGGCCGCAGAAAGTTAGGTGGGCGGATGAGATTAAGAAGTTTGCAGGGACGGCATGGCCACAATTAGTACATGACCGGGGTTGTTGAAGTATGGGAGAGGCTTTTGCCCTGCAGTGGGCGTAACCAGGCTGATGATGATGATGAATGACAGCCTCTCTAACATTACCAATGTGACTTTCTGATACTCAGCTAGCGCAGGTAATATCTGTCACGTTTTTGTAAACATCTATACATGCATGTAAAAGGAGAATTCGTTTTTCGTTTCAAAGACTGCCCCAAATTTAATGGGGTTTGTTGCATTTGAAAGAAAAACTTAACATCTAGTGACTGTTGGTTTCGAATTTTCGATTTAGGTCGTCAATCTGTAATAAAAAAATTGGCAAAAATCGCAAATTTTCAGAAAGCGGAACTATGTTTACAACTCCGTAACTCGACAAGAAAAAATGATATCTCAATTCTGTGAATATCTGATAGCACATCTAACACGGAGAAATTTGAAATTTTGCACATGAATGTCGAAAAATTCATTAATATGTAATTACAACTCTTGCAGAACCCTCGTAAACAACGTAACAAATTCGCGTAAGATGTGAAATGACATTTGAAATTTGTCCGCTTTGATGATCTATTAGATGCCGTTTTCAGAACCGCGATATCTGCTATCGATGCAGAGCTATTAGTAAACTTTATGCTTATATTTTTTTCAAGCTTCTGAATTTTTCAATACCTTTTTAACAATATTCAAGGCCTAAATCGAAATTCCGCTTCCAACGGTCACTAGAAATTCTTTCCCTCTCAAATGCAACAAATTTCATTAAAATCGGTGCAGGGGTTATCTCGGAAAAAAGGTTTTTGCGCTTTTACATGTATTTGAATAGGCCGCGTCGGAGTTGGGCGCGAGCTAAAGCATCCTCATAACACCAATAACTGTATTACGCTTTGCAAACACGAAGAGATGCGCATTCTCCTGGCGTGCCTATTTACCCCCGAAGTATTTTCCACTGTCAACGTGCCGTAGATTTGCGCATGCAAAGTCATGTCTTGTGCGTCTGACGTCATTTGTCTGGCGCCTACAATGCAGAGGCGCCGAGCTCCTTTCGAGACGCCCACTAGTATTTCTAAGGAATTGAAGAACTTCTCCTGACGCGTCGCCACGCTTACGCAGACGACGCAGGCTATGTTATAGCGTCGTCCGTCAGGAGTCTTCCCACAGGCTGTCCTCCCACTATTTTGCATATCACGATCGCGATACGCGCGAGGTGACCCGGGACGGAAATTTCAGCAACACACTCTCGCAGCCGCTTCTTATTCGCTTGCCCACGACACCCGCGAAGGAGAGCAAATGGCAAGCGAGCCGAAACGTCCGCTTCATCAATGTGAGCCACAGCGCGAGCTACTGGGTGCGTTAGCCTGTTCACGCGTGCTGCGGTGAAGGAAATGGAGATGCCACCATAGAGTAGGCGAGATTAAGACAATCGCGAAGGAGTTAATATTGAGGCCGCCCTAGTACCTTATTTTAATATTGTTCGCATCAATCCAGTCCTCAGAAACTGCTGTAGCCGTACACAATGAGCTGAGCTGCTCTAGCTAACACTTCGTGTATTTTTCTTTCTTTATTCTGCCACAAATGCCCCTGTATTTGCGTATTACTTGATGGGTGGGCTTTTAGAAACAGTGGATGACATCTTTGATGTATTTCTTGAAATCATCGGGACTGGAGTGGTGCACGGCGCCGGCGGGTAAGTGCTTCCAGTCGATTGCTATTGTGACAATGGACTTCGCAAGCGCAGCAGTGCGCGCAGGTGGGAGATCCACTGCTCGCAGTTGAATTTCGTACAACTTGGGAGATAATGCGGCTGGCCAAATTTGCGAACGGTGACGGGCATGTCACTCGAAGTGCCACTTCGTGGTCTACAGGGGAATTTAGAGAGGAGTAATTATTTGGGATACACTCTCATCCCCCCGTCAGCAGCGAGACTGACTCAACAGCCTGGCTCTGTTCCGAGGACGTCAACCGACAGCTTCAACTGGTGGACTGGGCGGAGAAGGCCAAGCAGGCCCAGGGCCTTACTTGAGCCCGATCCCTCAGCCACGTCCCCCTTTACCCTTCCCCCTTTCAATAAAGTTTACCACCAGCACCATCGGCAAACGACACTTCCGTGCTACTAGAAAGGTCAGTATGTTTCTCGTGTCTAAGTTAGGTGATGTGTCTAAGTTAGTGCATGTGAAAGTGGGTTATAGACTCACGTTTTCTCTCTCTCACTCCCCATTCCCCTCCCCATGTATAGGGTAGCAAACTGGACTCAGTCTGGTTAACCTCCCTGCCATGCCTTCCCTTCTCTCTCTCTCTCTCTCTCTCTCGCTCGTCTAACTACGAAAGTGTTCACCGACAAAAAAAATTATTACTTTCCATTGTAGCTATTTCTATGTTTCTGTCTCCTTTCATGTAGAGTAGGCAGGCGTTGCAAGTGACCCTTCCGGTGGCAGTTGCCAGCCATCTCCTCGCTTTCCCTTTCCGGCGATGTGTATACATGTTTTCAAAACAAATAATAACCAGTGACCCCCTTCTAAGCAGTACGCCACAAGTCGGAAACCAGGGCCATTATGCCAAATTGGGGCTAATTTGGTTGTTAGAATGAACGACGCGCAAAGCACGGCTGAAAACGAGATTTGCTTTGGCGAGAGGTACTTAATGTAAAAAAAACGAATACATTAAATTTATTCTCAGTACATCTGTGCACCTGTATCCCTGCCTTATCTAAACGTGAACAATCTATCAGGCTCCTAACCACATTATCGAGTGTTTCAAACGCTGTCTGAAGATATGAAGCAGTATGTTTCACATCTTATATTAGGTACACAGTATATGTAAGAGGATTTTTTTTCACTAGGCGCCTGCTTCTTTTCGTTATGAGTCCCGAACTGCTACAGTGCGCCAAGAATTGACGTAAATGGATTTTTCGACATTCTGAGACTTTTTTTTCTCTTTCTATTCCCCACTCCGCCACCACCAGAGTAGGGTAGCAAACCGGTTGCTCTTATGGTTGACCTCCCTGCCGTTCCTATCCTTGTTTCTCTCTCTCTCTCTCTCTCTCTCTCTGAGACATTGCGAGTTTATAAACTCGTCAGGGCGCCCGCGTGCATCGGCCACAAGAAACACACAATACTTATGTATCAATATTTCCAGCTGTAAAATGTTCCGATCATTACGGATTAAGTGGGCAGTCACTCTACGTAAGAACACAGCGATACGAGATGCCACATTTCTCCAAGCCCTTCGGTGATCCAAGTAATCTCGGGTCATGTGGCGACACTTTTAGCGGCGCCGTACACGACCCCGGAGCAATAAAAAAAAAAAAAAACACGTACCACGGTTAGATGGTGATGATGCACGCTTGAGATAAGATAACAAGGTAATTGAGCGGACAGGCGCCGTGCCAAAGTTCAGCACTGCGAACGTTTCCCACGCGCAACAGTCGCCGCGCCAAGTGTCTCAATCGTTCGATGCCCCGCCCCGCAGATGCGACGCAAATGACACTAATCGTCGTCGTGTAGTCTCTTGTCGGAGGTGCGCACGTCCGTATCACAGCTGGACAGCTCGCATAGTTGGCAATTAACGTGCCATCCCTGTGTTGGAAGACGCTGGAATAACGCTGCTGTCTCACGTTCACGCAGAAGTGGCTTTATCGGCCCCGTGCCAAAGCGGCAGGTCCGGAGAGGCAGGCGCGAAATGCTTGATAGAGTTTCTAATGGCGTCTGTATGCATTCGTCGTTCTCACGTCGTGTGGAACCGAGGAACCTGCTGGTTCCTCTTTGATTGGTGTCCTTTCACGAGGGGCCGAACGCGTGTTGCTTGTGCCCGTGTCTTGCGCCTCGTTCCTAACCGTAACACTCTGCTAGAAGACGGAAAACGCAGATTGAATATGCACTGTGAAATGTATACGCTTGCTTTTGCTTCGAATATGAATATCTGATGTCTACCGGCACTCAACATTCCACAGTAAAAATACGGTTGTGGTATTCACCGTAGTTGAGGATTATTGAAATTCCTGCATTATTTAAAAAAAAAGTTCCGCATTAAAAATTCTGATGAGCGCTCCACGTTTGCTATCGGACTAGCTGGTGCTGCTATGGGTATGCAGTGCTAAAAAAATTGAAACGGGAAAAGCAACAAACAGCAACGATTGCCTTCTACTCGTAATTACATGGAAGTACAATTCGCACTCGTTCTGTGGCCGGTTGCTGAGCATGGAGTATGAGGTGAGCGTTTTGGAATCTGAATCAAGCAGCTGTTAGAGTTACAGATGAGCCTAGACACTAAGCAACGCATTGGAGCAGTTTTATTGCTGTGCACATTTGAATTTCTTTTTTGTTTTGAATAATGTGCCTCATGGTTCCATTAAAATAAGACACGTCGATGATAACCCCGGCCGTAATTACGGCGCACTTGTCACCATTTACTGCTCGAAAACACGTGTTTTGATATCGTGGGTGAACAGAATGGACATTTCAGATATCAAGTTTCCGTAACTGTCAAGGTCAGAGACGCCTGTGTTCAGCTGTCAGAAGCTAACAACCTTTTACGAAGTTGCACTTTTTGGAGGATTCTATGCAAGCGAACCACCCAAAGCACTCTGAGGACAGCAAAATAAGGTATCCCCTATTCAGGGGGCCTTCATTCGAAGGTATCTGCCATATACGGTGAGGTAGAGAGAATATTACATACTTTCTGTTTTTATTATACGTACTATTGAGTAGAGAGATATATTTCATGGAATCACGGTTAACTGCTACTGAACGCCACTCTGTATCAGAAATGCCGTCTTATTTTATTTTGCATTTCTCCTCCCTTCCCTTTTGCGCGCGCTTGATCACGTGACCTACAACCTATTGGACTTCAGGGCACCATCCTCTTCTCCTCCTCACATGCTCTCCCTCGCACCCGCAGCATACGGCGCGCGGGGCGGGATAGGTTTTCATCGCGCATGAATTTACACGGCTCATCACGGTGAGGAGGACGGTGGCGGCCAATTCGCCTGGAGTGTCCCTATAATTGCTGTCGCAACGAAATTACGAGAGCCGAGGGGCTCGTGTTATTGTTAGTGACAACCACTTAAACCCAACAGACAACGAAATTAAGCAAAACAATGAAAATGAAGCGTGCTTTCAATCGAAACCTAGGATGGTAATGAAGAGCGAAATTCAAGTAAATGGAAGGATAACTTTTCACTCGTAAGTCCTGCTGTCCCTGCACAAGCGCTCAAAATGAAATGCTCCTACAGTATCCTCGTGCCTACAATTGATCATCAACCCTTGTTGGCGGGAGCGGCTGTCCCCGGAGAAAGGCAAGCCATCTTGAAGCAGACCGACCTCATTTGCAAGCTGTTCGCCAGTCAAGCGCTCACCCACACGCTGTCTTCTCCGGTTCCCGTGTCCACTCAATCGCTTTAGCGTAAAACGAATCCGACCTAAATTAGAAAGGCGAAGTGCCGGCGTCTTGGCACCGGTTATGACAAATTTGCTGACCCGCCGGACGCCCTGCGATCTGCACCATGATAAACGGCTCCGTCGCTGTTCTGACAGCCTAACATCTTACCCCCTGCACAAGCGTCCTTTCCCGTGGCGCGCTGTTATCCGCTGCCCAGCGCGCCAGCCTTTGTTTTCCCTAACGAAGCGCTTTTAAGTAACCCCGTTTTCCTCCCTGCTGTGGTTCATGCGCTGTAAAAGCCCGCATATATAGTCTGAAAGCTGCGGGGGGTTAAGACACGAACGAACGCTCTTTCTTTTTTTCTTTCTGCTCGTGTTTTTACTGTTACTATTTTGCGAGGAGGCGATGACAGATCGCGCCGCAGGTGCCGGGCAAGCATCATGCCTCTTCCGCTAAGTAGCGGCCCACTCGAAAACACTGCCGACGTAATAAAAAGAAATGGAAGAGAAACAAACGATGGCCGCCAAAAATAACTAGGACAACACTGCGGCGGCACCGATGTTGGATCCTGGTGTCATCTAGAACTAGGCAGTGGTGCTAAAACAGCCGTGTTGCCGGAGCTGTAGTGGAAGGTCAGGTCAAGGCAGCAAACCCACGTAAAAAAAGAAAGAACAGGTGAGAGCGCAACTCGGAGTGGTGCAGTGCTTGTTTTCGTTTGCACAATGGGTATTTTCCAGTGCTTATCCTTTTCGCATTTTGTATAGAGGGAGACCTATGGACTGTCTTTATGTTCTTGTGTTCTCAACGGCGTTTCGCCGGCCAGTCAGTCTGCGCTAAACGCCTCTGATTCAATTACATGGGCAAACGCTTCGTTTGGCTCCTTTGAAGCGAGGTCGTGCCGTCATAAACATTGAACAAAAAAAAAAAAAAAAGAGTGCTCCCACACCTCCACAGCGCCAGCGCGAGCAATGGAGCCGGAAGATGTGCGCGCTCCACTCCTGCGTTTCTTTTTCGTGGCGCCACATCCGGCACAGAAGAGCAGCGGTCAACCGCACGTGAATCCCTAATCACGCTCCCGCGGCGCTGACGTAGCTTTGGCGCTTCGACTGTCCGGTTTCGACTGCGCTTCGGTGCGGGCGCCGCCGACCGCCATTATGGGCCACGGGGGTTAAGCGAAACCGCGGGGCTTCCTTTCGAGTCGTCTTCTAGATGCGCCCGTCTCCCTCACTCTTGCTCGGTCATTCTGGCGTGATACATTTCTTTCTTTCTTTCTTTTCTTTCTTTCTTTCTTTCTTTCTTTCTTTCTTTTACAAGTTCCGTGATACAATACATGAAATACACCCCGCTGGTCATGCGTATCCAGAGAGCACGTTATAACGGGGCTGGAGTTAACCACATTAACATGGGAAACCAATATTCACCACACAGTTTTACACTGAGACATAATTAACGCAAATGCAACAAAGAAAAGTTTGAATCAGTAAAGTAATGCTGAAACGCGAAGCTATAAACAATAACGTGAGAGTACCGTGCAAATGTGAGTGAATCGACGGATTCATAGGTGTTTACTTTCGACTTATACGTGCAATACAACCTAGGACTATCCTAGAAAGCCGCACCGCGCAGCTTCAATCGAGAGAGAGGAGAGGGAAGGCATGGAGGTTAACCAGACGCACGTCCAGTTTGCTACCCTGCACTGGGGGAAGGGGGTATGGGGATGAGGAGAGAGAGAGAGAGGTTTGCAGAGAGACTGTAGCGCCGTTGTCTGCGACTGTCCGTATCGCAAGTTACGGTTGCTGACAAACACAACCCGTCGCAAGCTCTCCTACACATTGCTTGCGGAACGTACTAGCGGGTCTGTCCACAAAACCGTCGGCAGGAAGGGCAATAGAGCGCTACATCCCGCCGCTCACAGCACGCGTGCATTGAAGGCAGACTAGAGCGCTTTTGTGTGCTACGCGTCAGGATTTCGTTTCTGTTTCAGCTTCGCCTGTGTACCACAGTCGTGCCAGTCTACCTGGTCGTATACGCTGTTTCTGGCTGCTCACACAAGAAAACTGCGAAATACTGCACCATCGTTAAACAAAAGCCCGAACGCCTCCGAACACTCACAGTTTAAGAGATAAGCCACATAGGCTGCGTTTATACATGGAAGGCTGGAAGCTCCAGAGATAGATACGCAAGCGGCAGCCTAGCAGAGAGTAGCTACTGTGTCTTGAGAGACGCTTCCTCTAGATGTGCTACCAAATGCGACCCGTTGAGATGTACCACTGTTGTAGCGATTTCTGATGAACGCAGACCCATACCGGGTTGTCATAAAACACCGAAATTAGCTGCCTCCCTGCTGCAAAGAAATCAAAGCTGAAAACTCTTTATGGTTTCTCTGGGCCCCTCGTGACCAGGGCTGGTCGCCAAGGATGCCGTTTGGGAGTAGATAAAGACCTGCATACGGACGTTTAAAAAAATTCAGCACCCTTCCACTCTGCGAAGAAGGATGGGCAGGAAAGCTGTGAATGTGTGGCCCTTACTGGCGAACTGCACCTACGCTCATGTTCGCGCATTCGCGACAGAGGCTGCGCCGATCACGCGGAGGGAAAGAAAAGGAACCAGAAAGCTCGCCTTCGTACATAGCGTTCGTCGCAAGCGCTTCCTTGTAATTATGGTTGCATAAGCTGCAGTTGCCAGGAAGCGGCAACTGCGTGGCCGGTGTATATATATATATATATATATATTGTTGCACGTCGCGGCTCTGCCAGTCGGTGCGGTGATCCGTGTGGTGCCTGAATACATCGCGAAATGAAAACACGTATATAGAGCTGCGCTCAAATTTCGCATTAGGGAGTATCGTAATCGTCGGCGAACCTTTTCGCTTAAGAAAGTTCTGTTTTCGCTAAGTATGACACATTCATTATTACAGAAGCCTAATCTTTCAATCTATCTCGACTTAATATTTTCCTATAGTGTGTCGTTAAAATGGCCTTTGGACACTATTGGGCGTTTGTGTGCTTCAGTGGGTGTTGTCAGTCGATCGTCTTAAGGCGTGAGCTACCGAAAGCGAAAAAGAGCGTACGCAAGCAAACCTTTTTTGAAGCCATGCCAATCCAAGCCAGTTACATGTTGATCCGCCGGCGTATTACCGTGAGCTTCGCAACTTGCGTGTCAAGGTAACGCACGAATTTTGCCGCCGAGGTGGGTTGAAGGGAAGCAAGTCTACAACAGCATTCACATACTGCGAGAAGGCAAACGGTTACTTAATGGCTACCCGCTCAGCCGGAAGCTGACGAGCTGGGCACTGCCATGTTGTGTCATGACATAGTTTCCGCTTCATTCTGGTACCAAAAGTCAGCGAAAGATACAAACATAAAAGCTTTGTGTGCTAATGCGCATGTGTTGCGCTGCGTAGTGTTGGTCATGGTAATTGAATAACGGAGTTTAACATCGCAAAGCAACATATGGACTATAAAAACGCCGTAACGGACAGTTATGGAAGATCTTTGACCTACTTGGAACGTATTTTGTAACGACCCATTCCACTTTCCATTCATGATTGTTTATCCTCGGCACAGACTGGCCCGTCCAGGTGTAGGGTGAAAAGAAAAGCAGATAAAAAAGTTAAGCGGATCTTCAGAGAAATAGTCCACTGAATTCCTTTAACGTGCAACTAATGATCAGTAAACAACAAATTTTTCTTGTACAGGCCCCCCAAGACCTTGTGTAGAAGCCACTAGCCACTGTGCTACCTCAGGCGATGATGATGAAGATCATGGTGGTGATGACGACGAAGGTTATATGAGCGTGCCGTTGTCCCGTTTGAAACCGTGCCTCAGTTTAAATTTATTTATTTATTTATTCTTTATTTATTTATTTATTTTTTTAAAGTACAGCTAGCCTCCAGATGAGGCTGTATGCTGGAATGGGTGACAAAAATACAGAACAAAGTTTTCATGCACAAAAGAGATCAAGACACAACAAGCGTGTTACACACACCAACAGGAAGTTAAGAAAGACACTCATGAAAGCAAAAAAAAAAAAAAAAACAGCTACTGCTACAACGCTTTGTCGAAAAAGAAAAAAAAAGAAAAAGAACAAGTAAAGTACACGCGCAGCGTTTGAAGCACTTGAGTGCCTTACGCTTAGCATAGTTTTGTCAGCAAGTAGTTAGTATGTATCTCCATCGTCGTGAAGCCCCCTCCCCCTCTTCTTCCTTCATTTCCATGCGCAGTCACTATATAGCATGTTCGTAAAGTTGACTGACCTCTACTACACCGCGCTTATCGCAGAAACAAAAACAAAAGCAATAAATTTAACCAGAGACTCTGAGAGAGAGAGAAAGAGAGAAGAAAAGGGAAATCCAATGTTACGCTTCTCACAGGGAACACAAAATCAATCGGGCCGACTATCGTGTTCGGCGCAAGACATAGTTTTACTACCCGTTCGGCTAATTTAACAAGGTTCGCGTGTGTAAACTTTGCCCACCTTCGTCGACGTAGAGGAGAGCCGCACACATTCGAGATTGCCGTCGCTTTCCAGTTTGCCCTCGCAATTAACCTTCAATAAGAGGCGCACAAGTCGGGCGGAATGTTTCAGAATCGATGCACGTGTTTTTTCGCTGCGTCCCATGGATTGGTTAAGCTGGGAATCTTCATCACGTGCCTTCTCTGTGTGGTGGAGCATTACGGTGACGAAATGGGATCTTCACAACACGGCGAAACCAGCCCACCGAGAGGGTTCGAAAATTTGTCGGGAGGTTGTGAACAGTTCACCGCTGTAACAGATGCTGCTGCGTAAGGTTTATCGACTGGTTGTTCTACTAACAACTGCCCCCTTTGGAGTCGCCTCCATCTTGTTTCTTTTTCTGTCTTTCTTTCTGTGCGCGAAACACCACGGGATTTGCATCACCCTCGTGTCTGTGCGTTTATTTGTGAAAACCTTGTGGGCCCTTCTTGCTTTTAGTTGTCGTAATGAATTGGCTGTTTCGCCCGGACGAAGCCTTTCGGAGCTTGTGGACTTGGGCTCCGGCAATATGTTATCGGGGATGCAGTTTGTAGTTCGGTAACCAGAACACGTGTTTTTTGGTGATTTGGCTGTTCACAATTTGTTCCTAAATGTGAATTAGCCCAAACATAACAAATTCTACCTTTCTTTCTTCTTTCCGTATACCGTATTCGCCCGTGTTTAAGACTCCGATTGTATTTTGCGTGTATGCACGTATAGACCGTTACATGAATTGCGTTACGTAAATAGTTGTGGATGTCTGAATGTCACTGACAAATTATTTCTGCTGAATACCGCGAGGTGAAAGAAGGTTCACGAAAGAAAAAATTGTCATCCGCCCGATTGGGGCACGAAGCTACAATCCAGGACCAGGACGAACTTTTTCTCCAACTGCGAAGCCTTCTTTCCGAGAAATCCCTATGGGCTTCCTTCGCAGCGTCGTGCTACAGTCGGGTGGATAACAATTGGAACTCTCTTGAAAGTTACTGCTACTGTTCATAGTGATATTTTACAGCATTCAATGTGATCTGTTTTAATGTATTTAGTATGTGTGCGTGTAGACTGTTTTAGCGTTTACACTAACTGCGTTCCGTAAATAGCTCCAGAGTGCTACCATGTAAGATCTTTTGAGGCCACAGTCAAGCTATTTGGGTAGTTCTTTAGCCCAAAATGACTATTCAGTGCTCTTACTGGAAAACCAAATGATATTTTATTTTATTTAGAATATTTATCATGTCCGTTGTAACTAAAGCTTTTCAGAGTCTCCGAAGAGGTTCTTACAAATTTGAAGTAGATGCTGCGAGTACAAAGAGACAAGGAGATCATAAGTAAACATGAAAGGAAGAGGGTTTTTAACCAAAACGAGTGTTCGGTATCCGCACTGAAGGAAGGGGAGAGGGCATACAAAAGATGAACAAGGAATATGAAATAAGAATTCACATGGTCTCTTACGTTATCCCTAAGACGACTTGAAAGCGAAAGCGCAAGTGCCGATCCATTAAAGACGGACACGTGACGCAGACATCTCCCTTAATTCGCTCAGTCTACTTCGCTTAGTCATACCTCTCAATTCCATAGGCCGAGGGTTTGATTCCGACCAAAGGTCGCAGGCTCGACTCCCACCAAAGGTCGTGGGTTCCAGTGCCTTACCTCTATCTTAGTTAACTGTGTATATAATTAACGTCGCCTTTCCTTAACACCAAAGGTCGTGGGTTCGAGTGCATTAATTAACCCTATATTAATTAACTTCGCCTTCATTAACAGCAAAGGTCACGGGCTCGACTCCCAGCAGTGGTCGTGGGTTCGACTCTCACGAAAGATGGAGGGTTCGTATCCTTTTTGTACCTTTCGTGTCGTCGACGTGTTTTCGCTCAAGGTTGACTGAATAATGAGACAGAGTATGGCTTTCGCCTTAAAAGAAGAATATCTGCACACAAGCTGGAGGAAGGCGCCCGACAACGAATGCAGTTCTTCGTACAGTCTCTGTTCCTTTTAAGCAACACAACACGTACGTACCTCCAGTTGCAAGAAGGGCGTTGTCTACCAAATTCTTTTATCTTGTGGCCAAACTTACATAGGCTAGACAGGCCGTTGCATCAATATTAGACTAATGGAGCATGCCAATTCATTAGACAAAAAAGACACTAACCTGGCAAAGCATTGCAGTATTTGTAAATGCGTACCTTTCTTTGACGATACAAAATTGTTATTTTTTCATACTGACAAGACTACCAGAGAAGTCGCTGAAGCATTTCATATCATCAGAAAATCTAATAGTTGCGTTAGCAAAACATCTTTAATCTCGTCGGCGAAAGAAATGGCATTGCTGCATAAAGGGTAGATTGCAAGGCAGGTACAACGCGTGCGAATGTTGGCTGTCCGGAGTTTATATCTGATCATCGATGTATGACCGGGCGCATGCGTGCGCAGTTTTGTACGTATAAATGTTGACTTCTTACTTCAAATAAATCAGTTGTAAGTTCAGCGCCGTGTTTGTCTCCTCCTCATTCTGGTCCTGTCGTTTAGCGCTGTTTGAATTTTATTGTTAACAACAGCACCTTTAACGCAACTTGGGCTGACGTCGGCTGGTAAGAAGGCCCAAGCATCCTACCTTCCGCAAAGGAACCCTTGTCAAGTCTGTCGAGCGCGCCGCAGAGTGTCGTTGTCCTTACTGCGCTGAACCGAGGACACCCATAAAGAAAGTGTGCAATTGTCTATTTGCGCCAGCAAACTTCACATTCGTGACTTCTGGTCATACTTTTGGTCAAGGAGCAGACAATGTAAATACTACTCCAAGTCATAGACGGCCCATGACACGGCGTAAGTCACACCGTAGTAAGCCATATGCCGAAATGGCAGCTTTGTAGCCAGTTAAAGAAGGTGTCGGTACCTCCCTTACCCATTGTGATCAATTTCAATGCAGCAGCTTTGAGAGCACATCTCTGATACCTCAAAAGCATTTTACATCGGCGACGGCCATGCACTCAAAGTGCACTAAAATCATGATCCGTGAACCTTTATACAATTTGCTACTATCGGAATTCAGCCTCCGCGGCTTTGGATGGAATCCTAGTCATCGTGCCTGGCAAGAGAACGCCGCAGCAGTAGGAGTTAGTGTTGACTGTAGTCCAAGTATTCCATGAACTCCGTGCTTCAAGAGCGCATAAGGGGCCCAGCTTTCTCGGGATGACCCACGAGCACGTACCTCCAATTGGTGCGTTCCAGAAGCTGCGAGAAAAGGACAAGCATAAGAAAAACAAAGAAATGGTAAAGAACAGCCACACACACACAAAAAAAAGAACCTTGGATGTGGGCAGGCCTAATACGTTACTAGTTTAGCTTCTTAACAGGGCGTCTTCTTTTTGTTCACGAGAAAGTGTACGTCAATTAGTTGCGGCTTGCTCAAGTATAATAATAATATTTGGGGTTTTACGTGCCAAAACCACTTTCTGATTATGAGGCACGCCGTAGTGGAGGACTCCGGAAATTTTGACCACCTGGGGTTCTTTAACGTGCACCTAAATCTAAGCACACGGGTGTTTTCGCATTTCGCCCCCATCGAAATGCGGCCGCCGTGGCCGGGATTCGATCCCGCGACCTCGTGCTCAGCAGCCCAACACCATAGCCACTGAGCAACCACGGCGGGTCTTGCTCAAGTACGCGCTCAATAACATGAACATCAAGGTTGTACAAAACCGACACACCGTCGCCATGTGTATTTCCGAAAAGAAAGACCCATCGACGCGGCCACTTTTACGTTGCCAGTCCAATCGCGCGCATCAGCCGGTGTTCTTTTAGCAATGACACTAAGACTTCACGCTCTATGATTCTGTGGAAACGCAAACCACGACGAACTTTAAACATCCTATTGTAAAAGTGTGCGAAGGCGTAAGCTGTACACAGAATGCTTTTCTCTGATAAAATGACGGATCCCTAGCATACAGCATATCACAAGCGACAAGCCAATAGCACAACTTAAATGGCAGTACAACGCTTAAACCCGTTTCCCTTCGACACAGCCTCGCGGACACCGTGTGTGTTCCAAAGGACGAATCGATGGCCGCCGTCTTTCGACGTTTAACAAACGCTCAACCTTTGACCGAACCTAGAATTGCCTCATCACAACAATCTATACTCGTATGCGCCTATAGGCTTCTCGAGGCCCACACAGTGATCTTGAAAACCAATGCGTCTATATACTTACGTAACTTGCGTTAGGACCCCCGTGTTTTCTGACATTTAATTTAAAGACATATAGGGCTTCGAGGAACCGAAATTACAGCCACCCAGTGAGAGCCACCTCTCTCAAGGAGGAGATGAGAAGAAAGTATCGATACGATGAGAATTCCTGCTCTTGAAGCTTAAGCCTAAAGTACGCTAGTAAAGAGCGAAACGAAATAAAGAAGACCATGGGGTGCCGCTCGGATAAGTTAGCACCGCGAAGGGTGCTACAAGTTTACGCAACACTTGAACGCACCCCCCCCCCCCTTCTCCGGTTACAATAAATGAAAGCATGTAGACGTCGTCTACTAAGTGCTGCTTAAGTTCCAGGTTCTCATTAAATCTAAACGAACGACCAACAAAAGAAGCAACTAAGAGGTGAGTCAGGGTCGTGGAAGGTGTTCGACCGTTACGGCTAAGGCAGGCGGGCATAAGAAAGGCGGGAGAAACAGCTACCCGACAGGGTATCGGTTACAGCGGAGAAATCATCCTCGTTGGCAACACATTTCTCGCGTTTGTTTCACCCGTAAATGCTTGCGCCGCGGGGTTCTACTCAACTTGACGCACAAGGCCACACCCTGTGTGACGTTTAGAAATTTAACAAACGCTGGTGCCATCATTCTCTGAGTGAAGAAAGAACCAGAAGAAAGAAGAAAACGTAAATAAAAGCGCGGTCCTTCTTTTACCGTCTAGTATCCCGCGCAAGCCTGCGTAGCGGCCAAGTTCTCACGAAAGGTTAATTGGGAGGGCAAGTTGAGTGGTGGCCGGTGAATTAGGCACAGCAGGTGGATAGGGGCAAACAAGCACTTGAAGGCACGTAAAGCGACAAGCAGGCGAAAAATAAACACTGAGATGGCGGATACAAGCGCGTAAAGAAATGCGGGGATATTAGTACTGTGACTTACGTATTAGTGCTATGAAATTATTGCCAAGGGAAAGAAATCGCAGTCGAGGACGGCAGAAAATTATGCGGGGCGGATGAAATTAGAAAATTTTCAAAGCGCGAGTTGGAATTAGCTAGCGCAGTACAGGTGTAAAATTGGAGATCGCTGGGAAAGAACAGGCCTTCGTTCTGCAGTGGACATATAAATAGAATGATGATGATGATGATGATGATGATGATGATGATGATGATGATGTAAATTGTAGAGAGCAAGAACACTGAGCCTCTGTGCAGATGTGATTGACGTGTAGCTGGTACTCCATCCGCACTGCTTAAGAAATGGCTTATGGGAACGTGACAGGCGGAAATCTTAAACTAGAGCTTGAGACTAGAACTTGTATTTCAATAAATAACGGGAAGAAGTGTGTCTGAATGACAGTTATCCATGTCACGGGAACGCCCATGGCCGTTTTATTATAATTCGCCATCACAGTGGGAAAATTGTGATCGTGCGATAATATATCGCTAGGATAGAACTGGGCACAATACCTTTCAATACTCATTTCATCCTATTGTTGAGCTGTGGCTTCTGAGGAACAAATATCACATGTCGCTGACTCCTCTACGGGAATTTATATTTAACTAGTAGGCATGCGGTGCTTGAACCTGCTTACGCGTGAGGAGCTTTACCGCGCGCGTATACAAAGGGCGGATGATGTGGATTCGGTTCCCACCTGCGGCAAGTTATCTTTTAAGGCCATAGCAATTATATGAACATTCCAAACGCATTGTTGCCGCCTCCGTCGGCGTCGCCGTGACGTTCCGTATAAAGTCCAAGGGCGATAACACCGTCGCCGTGCGTCGTATGCTGTACGTGCTAGTGAAGGCACGCGAGTGAAGGCGACGATCGCGGCTCAATATGGCGCGCGCCAAGGAAGAGAGCGGAGAGCAAACACGCCGTTTTGCGCCGCGCGAAAGGCCGTGGGGGGATGGGAGGGAGGAAGGGTGGGCGGCGTCGTGCTCCGGCGGCAAGTGCGCATCTCACGAGCGGGAACGAGGGGAACTGATGACCGCGGCTCAATCTCGCGCGCCGTATATGGAGGCAAGCGGGGAGGCAGGGCGGGAGAGAGTGGAGGGGGGGGCGGCTTCGACTCCGCCAACAAGTGTGTACTTTGTACGGCCGCGCGCCGTATCTTGATAATGATCTGAAGACGGCTCGTACCTTTGTGCGTGCTGTGCGCTCGCCGCTCTTGAAGCGGTAGACCACACGAAGGTCGCTTCGCTCGCCGCTGCTGCCGCATTGCTCACACCAGCGTTTTGACAGCGCGTGTCGGCACGCGTCAAGTGTGATGTGTTCATGTTTGCTCGTGCGCCCTGACACCATACGCTTGTTAGTTCAGTTAGTATGTTTGTTAATTAAATTACCAAGCGATTGTTCGTAAGCGAATTCACGTTTCCAAGTACATACGGCCGATAACGCTACTATCCTTACTTCGTATAGCCGTGCGCTAATTTTCTATAGCAACTGATGCTTCGCCTTGCGGGCGAATGCGACTTTTTGTCTACGTTTATGTCTCCTCAATATTTCTACATTTCAATCGCACATGATGATTAACTTTCCTTCCGCCATGAGCCTCTGGCTTCATTCTTTTTCACTCCGTATGATTAAGTTTTTTTTTTAATGTATCCCCTCGGATCTCCCTCTTCCCGCGGTTACTAATTTCATGCTATGACGAGAGGTCTTCATTTCGCAGTGTGATCAGATTCGCTGGTTAATCTAATCAATTATTGATAAAGAGGAACATGTCCGCGTGACTATAGTTCCCTTACGAGAGAAATTTCCTGTAGTGGTTTGCTCGCATGTAGAAACATTGTTGCTGTCGACAGTAGCCATTGTGTCCAGAAACAGTTCAGCGAAAGAGACGTGAGCTCGCACCCGCCGTGTGCGCTTAGTGGCTTTGGCATTGCGCTGCTAATCACCAGGTCACGGAATCAAATCCCGGCCTCGGCCGGCGCATTTCGATGGGGGCTAAGTGCAAAAACACCCGCGTATTTAGATTTAGGTGCACGTTTAAGAACACCAGGTGGCCAACATTAATCCCGAGTCTTCCACTACGGTGTGCCTCACAATCAGATCGTGGTTTTGGCACTTAAAATCCCATAATTTTTTTAAATGCAATCTCACCACGCGTAGCGTGCTATTGTGTGCGAATCATCCAACTCCTTTACGTTGTTTAACGTGTTCACCGTGATGTGGAGAGGGGGAGGGGGGTACGTCTACAGCGAGGACGCTCTTACGGACGTTAATCCTCGCATCTTCGATCTGACTCAACACGAGAGGCTCAGGTGGCACAGACCGCCTTGGCGGCTGGGCCTGTTTAGGTTACCAGACGCAGCCAAAGGCACAAGCAAACTTGTACGTGTCATACTGAATACGAATAGGTCGTGCTGGCTAAGGGCTTTGGAATCGAAATCACAGTTGTCTTGGTTAGGCTAGGTTAGGTTATGTTGACTAAGAGGCCGTGAGGAGTCTTTTTGATTGTTTAGGCTTCGTCGAGCGCACAAAGTCGCTGAGCTTTCACAGTTCGTATAGTCGCGCACTCGGACAGCAAAAGCGGAAACGGGAGTGCGTGCTCGTGAAGGAGAGAGCGTGAACACGGGCAGTGTTATGCGCAGATAACTAGGAGAACCCGGATTCGGAAGCAAGTTCTCACGCCAAAAGTGTTCGCAAGAGCAGCCACTGCCAGATCAAGATGTTGGACATAATATATTAGCGAAGGTGGGCGGCCTATTGCAAGCAGCTATTAGTCTCAAACCGCTTGTCAATTCGGCCCTAGTTTAAAAAAAAAGCAATTTCTGCCTCTCCTTTTTCACCTTATTCTTCAATGCCTGTGTAAAGCAAAAACTCAACGTCTTCGTAATAAACCGCATAACTATAATACACTCCTTCGGCGCCACGGCATGAACTTTGGTCACATTGCAAGCATTCTTGACACACAGAGGTATATCGAGGGGAAACGCCACGGATGGCGAGTATGTATTTTAAATATTAATTAATTTGCGGGGTTTTACGTGCCAAAAGCACTTCCTGATTATGAGGCACGCCGTATAGTGGAGGACTCCGGAAATTTCGACCAGCTGGGGTTCTTTAACGTGCACCTAAATATAAGTACACGGGTGTTTTTGGATTTCGCCCCCATCGAAATGCGGTCGCCGTGGCCGGGATTCGATCCCGCGACCTCGTGCTCAGCAGCCTAACACCATAGCCACTGATATTTTAAATATTGGAAAGCCCTTTAAAGAGCATGTTTTCAAATTCTAAATTCGGGAAATAACGAACATATTTGATATTAACTTTGGCCGCTAAAGCAGGGAGGAGGGGAAAAGCAGAAGGCAGGGAGGTTAACCAGAATAACGTCCGGTTGGCTACCCTACACTGGGGGAACGGGAAAGGGGAAAACAAAGATGACAGGGAGAGAGAGAGGAGGGAAGGAAAGAAGGAAATTCGCGGTGAGTTCGCTGACGCGTGTGGGCTAATAGTAATTGCACTAATGTTCACAGACGTTCACGTAAGCCCGTCGTCCTCAAGAAGAACAAAAGTGCCTTCATCGCTTATGGGCCGACGAGCGATGGGGGCGGTGTTCCAGCAGCACCTGCACAGAAAGCGGCCGATTGTCCAGTTTTTGGACAGCGTTGGCAAGTTCTTGTCTTTCTGGGGCATATCGTAGACAGTGGAACAGCAGGTGGTCGATATTTTCTTCGGTGCCGCAGACCTCGCATGCTGCACTGTCGGTCACTCCAACTAATGTAGAGTGTGCCTTTGTGAAGGCAACTCCTAAAGCAGGAGCTCACGTTGTTGTCATGAGCGCTTAATGATGCATGCAGCGGATTGGTGTAAGCCCGTTAGAGAATTTTATTGGCGTACGTAGTGAGTCACGTCAGCCATACTATGATGCAGTGATTGTCTGCAACAATGTAATAATGATTGTCTTTAATGGGTGTCCGCCGTAAGAATATGCTACCGTACTTGTACCGTTGCTAGGGGCTTCTGTAACTAAGCACGAGCGCAAGGGTTCTATTCCTAATCGTAAAATCGGCATAGAAAACGTTTGATTACCAAGCAGTTGTCTGCCCCTAAGAGAACCCCACGTGGCGAAAATGAATCTGAACCGCTCTCCCACAAAGAGTGCAAAGTTCAGCGCCCGCCGCGCGCATCACGGTTCCCCTCCGAATCGTGAAAGTCCTCCCGTGAACAATCCTGACCTTTTTGACGCAGGAGACAAACGGCAGTGAAAGCAAACAAATAGATATATCATGTCAATACGGCGCTCCGCCTTTGCACAATGCAAGCAAAGCAACAGCAGCGTCCCGCCGGACTTGGAACGAGTTATGACCGGTGCGCGAGCCATAACTCGATCGAGCTCGCACATACCCGCAAGAACGGTCACACCATTCCTTTCTAGGTCGTGTCAGGCAGCCAGCCAACCAGCCACGCGCCAGGCGTTTGCACCCCTCGAAACAAGCGCGCACCTGCCGACGCAGGACTGCTTTCGACTATACCTTCGATTACTTTATCCGCAGTGCGCCCGCTTCGGCACGAGCGAAGTGCCTTGTGACGTCACGTACGTGCATGCATATTTTCTCGACTTGTGCTTGTGGATAACTTGGTGCATGGTGGCGGCGAGGGAGAATCTACCAGGGAGGTCTTCAGGCAGCTGCCGCGGCGAACGAGTTCATCTTCGAAGAGTGAGTCACCTTTACGCGTTCGTTTGCATCGCTTTCTCGTGCCGGAGAGGTGATATATTCATTGAGCTGAGCAAACGATGTTTGGCAGCGGCCTGCTGTGTACAGCGCGTGCAGTGCATATTTCAATTCACTTTTGGTTAAGTCATCAGCCGTACAAAGGACGGTTCAGTCAACTGTACTTGTAAGCGTCCCGCCACTATATCTATGGGGCCCATGGTTGCGTACGTCAGACAGGCCTTTATAGATGACCCGTTGGTGTGCGCCCGCTGTGGGCCTGGAATGGTTGGATTCTCGTCAAATATACTTTAAACTTGTGAAATCCAACCTTTCGCTGTGACCAGGCCAGAGTCGCTGGACCGAGTGTGGGTTTATTTCGTTATTTTGCCGCCGCTGCGTGATTCCACAAAGCTATAAGGGATATGCTTGTGTCACGGTGTTTTCGGGACGATTCAGGGACGCGCATAGTGTATTTAGCCCAGTTGCGCAGTAAAAAAGAAGGAAAGACACAGCATGCACAAATATAAACTTACGTCAAGTCGCTGGACTACAAGATGGGGCCTAGCTTGCATATGGACA
Source organism: Dermacentor variabilis (assembly GCF_050947875.1). NCBI lineage: Eukaryota > Metazoa > Arthropoda > Arachnida > Ixodida > Ixodidae > Dermacentor > Dermacentor variabilis. The sequence goes on along the minus strand of NC_134574.1, from coordinate 158,934,016 downwards.
TTTCGGATAGAGTTTACAGCGCCAAACCTGATGTGCCAGCAGTTATGGGTTGACAGATCTCAGTATTTGTGCCGGTGGGCCCTCAATCTAAATACATTATGAAGTAACGGAGAGAAGAAAAGCTGCCAACCGCGGGGTCACGGACCCCCTAATTTTCCAACATGGAAGCAAGGAGAAGCAGATGCTTTCATTACTCGCGTTTTTGTTTCATTTTTGTTGATAAATGTTTTATTCTTCTCCTCCTCTACAAAGATCCATGTATTTGTCAAGACAGACAAGTCTCGACCTTCCCAACAATGTTTACGGCTTGGAGCTGAGGCTCGAAACGGTTTGAAGCTGAGAATTCTCAACTTTAGCCTCTCCATTTTGCTATATAGACTTTATACTGTCACGTGTCTGAGGACGTTGTACGAAAATACTTGCTGCAATGGTGAATTTATATACGGTGACCAGGTAGTAAAATAGACTGCGACGTAGAACTTATAGCAGAAGATAAGTAGATCACGAACGAGTGTGATGGCGACAAACTTTGACATCGATCAGTTCCATCATCACCATCACCATGGGTAGCCCACATCACGCTTTGCACGTCGGCCAGCTTAGGTTTCCAGAAAACAAACATGGACAACGATGACGGCGTAGTGTGAGGCTGGTGGTGCGTGTGCGGCGACCAACATGACACTGCAGTGACGATGGTAACGACGGCCAGCGGAGGACGTGCACCCTTAGAGAGGTTAAAAAAATGATGAAGCCAACTGGTGATGACATGAGCCTGCCCTAATGATACCCACTAAGGATTTGCAGTTACATCTACCCACAGAAGCGTTTCGGGCTTAGACCTTGTTACAGTTACGGGAAAGATAGGCAAATAGTATTTCTTCCGCCACTACCGGCAGCGACAGCGATGTCTTTTTTGTTACAAGTGTTATAAAATAGATACAAACGAAATGAAACAGGAGAGGTATCACTGACTTCTTTTTTGTGAGTGCTTTGTGTGTGTGTGTGTGTGTGTGTGTGTGTGTGTGTGTGTGTGTGAGAGAGAGAGAGAGAGACAGAGAGAGCGAGAGAGAGAGAGAGAGAGAGGAAGAGCACAAGATGTGCAGTAGTACGAACGTTTTTGTGAACAAGGGTTTAGATTTGTGTGGCACAGTAAGTAACGACTCCTCTTTTCAAAGATAACGTTGTGCGCCGTAACCACTGTACAAACCATTCCGGTCTATACTAGCTGGCTACAGAATTGACACTTCCTTGCTCTTTAGAACATCAGTGTTGCCTCAATGCGAAGGAATGAAAGTGAAGACAATGTGCGATAATTTTCGCCTCACGAAAAGCTGAAACAAGGTGGAAGGCAAAAGTGCTCAGCGGCAAACAAGTCTAGTCTACGTCGGGCAGAGCACGAGTACGACTGGGAAAAGGACGAAGACAGTAGACATGGAGGAGTGGTCTCATAACTGCACTGCGAAGGAAAACAGCACACAGAAGTAGCGTGTGCTGATATCTATGCGAAGGTACGACTGGTACATATCTTGTTTATCAGCTGCATGCTTTCAAATCTGTCGGTGATTCCGTATGCACAAGGCAATCCCGCGCCAGCTGTCTGGCGCCGGAAAACACAATCATCAGCGTGAATGTGGAGCTCCTTGACATTCACGGCAACATATCTTCGCCACTTCTTCAGTTTTATTGCAGAAAAGTGGTTCACTTGGCGCTTAACTCTGGCACCTGTACATTGACGGTCGTCATTCTTAACTGAGGCAGGCTTCAGCGGTGATACATGGAGAAGCCTTTCCCTTAAGAGGCGGAGACTCCTGAACGCCAGTAAACAAGTTTTTCTGTTTTGGAAAGTTAATTTCACGGTATTCATTAAAGCAGCACGACATGGCATCTCCGACGTGCCTCTTACTGCATGGAGGTGAATACACTACGACTCGGATGGCCTCTAGTAGGAGCCGGGCTGCTAAGTCAAGAGCTAGAATTTTAAGCATCCACTTCATGGGCAACCAATTTTTAGTCTTTATCGAAATACATAGATCGACGAACGGACGGTACAATTAATCAATATCAAATTTATTGTTAATTTGTGCAGGAATGGTGCGAAAATTAATCCAATGTTACAAAGGAAAGAATGCCCTAAATGGAAAGAGCGCCCTAAAGGAAGAAAACTGTTCCAGTGGGTCCAGCGTCTTCCGGAAGGCCCTAAGATGCCAAGGACGATCCAAGATCAAAGCACCACTTCACCTCGTGCGAAGATGAACACATCGATCCGGCGCAATTTCTTTTGTGGTCAATGACAGCCGAATGGCTGTCAGAATGTTATCAGAAGCACTTGGTTTGGAAAATGCGTCCGTTCACCGGATTTTCGCGAAGATTTGGATCCGAAAATGGTTTGTTCCATTATCGTGCCGAAACTGCTGATTCCTGAGCAGAAGTTGTGACGACAAAAAATGTTGCATTGATTGGAAAACTTTGCACGACAGATCCCTCCTTGGTGTTCCTTTAAAAGCGGTTCCTAAAAAACGCAGAACTACCGTAAAAAGCGAGAGAAAAAACGACAGAGAGAGAAAAACGTTTAGTAATAATTAAGTATCCTGTAACAAGCGAGAGTATATATAATTCGTGATAGAGCTTTTTATTTACCGCATTTGCAAGCAGCCGCTCACCCTGAAGTGGTACAGACACCAATTCATCGACACGCCATTACACCTCTAGCGAAATAATTGCCACCACTACGAAATAACCGCTGTCTCTATCGGCGCAGACTTACGTTAAAAGCAAGAACAAACACTACTAGAAGCGATTAAAATGTCTCTGTGCATTTCGATTTGCCTTTTAGATCTTTTAGATCTAGCGACGCCGCACTCTGACATTCGGTCACTACAAGTGTATTGCAGCTTGCGCGCCAGCCAAGAGCACTTCTGTCGGTCTGTTCGGTCAGTGTACAAGCACGCTAATTGCGAGCGACACGAGCTTTCTCTACCCGGTGATAGAAGCGTGTTGAGCCAATTCGACAAAAGACTTATTAAACACGACTACGACGATTAGTGACATTTGCGTCGAATCTCAGGGGCGTGTTTATACGCCACGATCAAGACATCCAAAGCGCCGGCATGCAGCGTGCATTGAGTAGGAACGCTCGCCAGGTTAAATGGAAAGCAAGTCGTCTTTCATGGATGATTACGTTGCCAGTTTATCGACTCCTTGGTTCTTCGTCCGCTGTCCTCGACGTGTCCGCCTGCTCTTGAACCGTTGCGCAGAACGCCGTCTGCTCAAAGTGTCGCAAGATGGCCCCGAGCGTTAGCAGGGGGTTGCCGAGAAGGGATTGATAAAACGTGCGTCTAGAGTAACTGCGTCTTCATGAGCGGTAGCTGTTAGGAGTCCTTTAGGCTTGCAATGTTTTAGTGCGTAAACTGCGCCGAAGAAAAAGCAACAAAATAAAAGGAGATACAAAAACCATCATGATCCTGTCGCCATGGCAATAGTGATACACGCACAAATGTCTATATGAGAGAGAGGAGGAAACACATCTACCGGGCTTCCTTTACACTCTAACATTCTCTCTCCCTTAGGGTGCAGTCTTTATAGCAGCACGATTAGTACATATACCTACGCTCCGCCTCCTTGCTTAAGCAAACAAAGCGGTCCCGATTCGTCGTCCTGGCTACTCTTGCAGTTTCCGACTTGTCACGTGCTTCTCACAAGAATCGCAAAGGGTTGCTGTTCCCTCATCAGTTCCGACAGGCTAACCAGCGCATATACGCGGGTTGTCCGATAGCACCTCGCAGCAGTCATCCATGCTTATGCATATAGTTACACCCACGGTGTTATGAGACTCGGTTCTCGTGACAGGACATGCACGACAGGTTGTCAGCTGCGGAGAGCCCTGTAATTTGGGGGCCGCTTTGTTTGCTCAAGCAGGGCGCGGGGCGTAGTGCTGACCCTCAACACAGGAGAATGCGTGTTTGTATGAAAGCAGAGACGGACGATGACAGGACACACTATTTCTTTGCCCACAACCGATTAGATGGAGGTCGAGTATGGTGTGGTCGAATGGACACCGCTACATTAGGCTTTAAGAAAAAGGGGGAAGGGGGATGAATCGCATTGCCCTCACATCCTCACATGGTCAATGACGTTATTAGGTCATTGCCATATAGATTACTTGTAGTTCTTAATTGCAGTCAAGAAGTGATCCCACCCGAGGTCAGTTGTTTTTTCAACCATTTTCGTTTTCAATTATTCGTCATTTGTTTACTGAATTCAATTAGGAACCACAAATAATTTCCGCTGTGCTGTCCTACGTGTCATTGTTTGTTGGCTTCTTATGATCGGATTTTTAAAAATCTGGCCTCTCAGTTTCCTTTCTCCTCGTCCATTACATAGCGAAGGTCTGATGCCTTCAGAAGCTATGATGCCTTCAGGTAGCATGCGTGGGTTTATTGACCAGTTGCCTTCACCCAAGAAAGTAGTTCAGGTAGTACGTGATGTCTGCGATAGATACGATGTTCTACATCCACTGACATAGCCATCAGTAGTGGTGCTGGCTAACATTCCAAGGGTTAATTCTAGTGAGCGAACCGAAATACCCCCAAAAGTTGATGGCAAAATGGCGCCGCAGTAGTTTAATCAGTAAGAGCATCGCACGCGTAATGCGAAGACGTAGGCTCGTATCCCACCTGTGGCCAGTTGTTTTATTCACCCCCTTCAATTTTCATTATTTTGTCATTTCTTCAATTGAGAACTACGAACAGTCAAGGCTAAAACAGACACCAACCAAACACATAAGCAATCCTGACTGGACGAATTATTCGTCGAACTCTTGCTTTCAGGAACTACAAGTAGTTTCCCTGTGCTCTCCTTCGTGTCATTGGTAGATATTTATGACTGGACTAATGAAAATCGCGCCCCTCGGTTTCCTTTCTTCTATATAACATTTTGCAATGAAGTGAACGCGGGTTAAATCACGAACCTGACACCTCAAAAAGGTGCAACGTAATGCTCACGCATTTGCCGCGAAATTTCCAATTGTTTTCCGATTGTGCCGGATGCCGGTACGCCATTTTCTGTTTTCCTAAATGGGCACGTTATATGCTGCATCGCAAACGCTCTGTCAGACATTCAAGCACAACAGGCAACTGAATTTCCTCAAGGGGATTCATTCCTAAAGCCTTGAAAACGTTCTGAAACACCGCTCGGGCTTGGTGAAAAAAAAAAAAATACAAACCGCGGATAGCACGCTGCTGTGACCCATCTCAGCCAATTCTCTATCCTCTTCCATTCCTTAATGTTTCGCACTGTTACATAAGAACCAAAATTAACTTTTCAAACGAGAAGAGCGTTTGATTTGGCTTTTCAGTCAAGTCGCCACGTAATGCTTGCGTCTGCGGTTAAATAAATCTGACGTTAGGAGATTGGACTAAATTCAGAATGGAATATACGTTATATGGCGCACTCTGGATACAGAATACTAACTACGAAGTTAGATGTCCGTTGCTCCATGATATGATATAAATTAGGCTGTTATTAGAGTGGTGACATTAGATAGGTTTTTATGACACAGAATTAGCTCCATTTCCTCGCTATATTATCCGACACAAGGCATCACGAAGTCCTTGAAGTTACGGCCTCTTGGCGGAAAAGTTCTCTTGTAGATTATGTTCTAATCACCCCAACACGAGTAAATGAGAAGATACTACCTTCACTCTTAAAATTTTCACACCCTTATGAGTAATAGGGGTGTTTCGGTTTTTTTTTCACCTTTGTAAACACCCATGAAACGCCCTGTTCCAGAAAAGCGTGTTCCACAAGGGAACACCCTTGGAACACCCCAGTCCTATTTTACACCCTAATTTTATGGGTTTAAATTAACAAGGCTATGGTGTGATGAATGTTGGCAGGTTACGCATATATATTGGCTATACGTGAAACGCACGCTACCTGGCTGCCCCCAGGCCATAAACCTTGTACAGCGCCAATTACCATCTGCAATTCCTTTTTGATATGGATACTACTCTAATCATATTAGGTATACAAGTACAGTAAGACTTACCGCAGTTGCCGGTCAAGTAATAAAAAACCTACATAAAGCCATCAGAAAGCCTTAGTTTCAGATGCAGCTCAGAGACCTGCTGAAACAAAGTACACGAGCGTCTTTTTCTTTCATTTCGGCCGTTATCGACATGCTACCGCAACGGCCGAACATTTGACCTGGAGCTGAGCAGCGGAAGCCCACAGCCACTCGGCTACTGCAACGGGTTAACTGCTTCGGACTGCTATAGTGACACGGGTTTTGCCGTCCATTAAAGGCATACGCATTACCAACGTTACGATCTCTATCACTTGCGCCACATTACATTTCTTTAAATTCCAGATGTTAGTGCCCTTAAACGCCAGCATACTGTCTTTGGTAGCAACGCAACGGAAAGGTGGAGAACGAAAAGTTACTAGAAAGCCAGTCTTCCTATACTCTGAATGGCTCCCAGTGATGCTCCCATCCAGTCGGTGTTGCTCGACCACTTGCAGATAGCGGATGTGCCATTACAGTTGGCGGGCACAGCACAGTCTTTGCACTAGGTGGAGTCAGTGAGATGGGCAACAAGGATAAGAAGTTTATTTTGACAGATGATTTGGGCAAAGTGCAGTTTAATGCAATGCATGCTCAGTACAACCAGCGCAAAACACAAGTGTTGAATAAACAGAATTAAAAGCGATTCAATGCTACTTGACTGGAGTTAATCCCAGATGCTGAAAACAGCTGCTTTTATACAGTACATCAACATACAAACATACATTTATGCATTTGTACAGGAACACATGTCAAATGCATACCGAAATTTACATAGCACAGATGATTTCTCAGCTTCACGATACTTCGACGTATAAAAATGTAATACGGACAAGTTTTCTTAGATCAATAAACCGAAAATAACAGCAGAAGTCAAGGCGCAGAAACAGATTTCTTTGCATACATTAAAGTTCAAATAACTTCAAGCTGTAAAACTTGTCTGAAATGGGTACGTGTTGTAGAGCGCCTTCGCTGGGAGACAAAAAACGCTTCCAGCATTTCTTTCCAGTAAACAAGAAAGCACGTAATAAAACTATCCCAGTTAGATGCGAAACGCACAGAAAGGACAACAACACACTTCTAGACGACGATCCATATATACCACGTCACATTCTCCAATATTACTTCAATGTGCAGTTATTTCGTGCATCGCTGTCGTATTGTTCACTATTGAGTGCTGTGTGGGTGTGTCTTCTCTGCTTCCACGTACCAGTTCCATTATACAAAAATAACGAAAAGCCAAGATGACACATACGAACAAAAATTACGTGGTTTGACGTGCGAAAACTACGATCTGATGATGCACTCCACAATGGGAGACTCCGGAAATTTGTATTACCTGGGCTGCTTTATAGCGCATCTAAATCGCAGTACACGGGTGTTTGCGCATTTCGGCCCCACCGAAATTCGCCCGCCGTGGCCGGGATTCGATAGCGCGACCTCGTGCTTAGCAGCCCAACACCATAGCCACTAAGCAACCACGGCGGACGCATAGCAAGAAGTCCAAATCTCCACACTGGTCCTATCGTAAACTGATTGCGAGCATCGTGCGGCGCAATTGCAGGACTGTCGTGTAACAGAAGATGGAAATAAAAAGACACTTTCTACAGCAAGGCTCTATTGCGCTGTGTGTATGTTCGAGGTTAAAGGGACACTAAAAGCAAATATTAAGTCGAGCTAAAGTGATAGATAAGGGTTCGGTAATATCTAACGCGTCAATATCGCGAACAGAGCCTTAATAATTGAGAAATTCAGGTAAATGCCGGACATGATTAGAGACAAGTATAGTTGCCCGATGACGAAAGCACTCGTCAGTTAAATTGTCAGTAGTACTCAACCACTCGTTGCACAAGATGTCCTCGCATTGTATTACAAGACGAACTAAAATCCTGCTTGTCCAGTTCTATTTCACTTTTCGAAAGAAAAAAAATCGACATTGAAAGGTTTCGTTTTCTCTCGACTCCGTGCCGCCCACGCTTTCGCGTTTCATTAGTTATGGCGTAGGGCTGCGCTGGTTTTGCCGGATCGCCATACTCGCGCAAACTGCAAGTAGCTTAGAATTCAGTTTCGATGTGATGACGCGGGATGCCTGAACGGTTTACGCCACTTGAAGCAGCTGCAGCGGCGAATCCGCCGATCTGTCTTGGCTCGGTACAGCCGTCTGTCGGGCGCCGATTTACTCCCCGACGGCAGGAAAGGATGGCGATGGCGTATGCAACGTCACCACTCCCCGGGCTCGGTGGCGGGAGACTCGAATTTCGAAACAGGTATTCAGGCCCTTCAGATGCAATTTTCTCGTAGTCTTTTCTCGGCACGAAACAAGCGTTGCGAGGCTTATATAATGATGTTTAAAGCAGTTCACGTCGACTTATCTGCCTTTAGTGTCCCTTTAAGAAAAATGCATTTGAGTGAGCACAATCGCGCATGCGTGGTTACCCGACTCTTTAATCACAATGGATGAAAGCAGCAAAAAAAAAAAAAAGAGGCAGAGTAATAATGCGGCACACGTAACCACTTACAAAGGACAGTGTTCATATTTTCGTTATGAAGCAACGCAGAGGTAAGGTTATCACAGGTTGAGAACAATGAAAGTAATTCGTAATAAATCAAGTGTGCGTCCTTATATCGAGATCAGCACAATAGCTGTAGCATGTGCAAATTCAAACACTGTTCACACCAAGCGCATTCAGATGCACAGCGTACCGAAAAAAAATGACGGGGGAAACGCTGGTAAGCGTAACTCCAATTCAAAATGTACAAGCGGACATTTTCTAATGAAGATATCTTTGAGCGTACTCGTGCACGTCACTTGTCTAGACGTGTTTTCACACTAATGTGTGTAAACACGTCTAGACATGGGAGTGCATGTAGCCCCTTCGAAACAGCTGTTTGACAATGGCTCACGCGGTGCACTTTAATCATGAAATTACATAAGTGTTCATAATTTCAAAATGCAGTCGGCAGGCAATGATGTCACAGCCGCGTGAAGGGCACCATGGCTCTTTATTCCTACCGATCTTGCAGAGTACGCGATAGTTGTGGACACATTAAACTACGGCGCCGCGTACGCGGTGAACAAGCGACGACAGCGGGTAGCACTGTCCGATAAACGACAGGTAATACATAAGTTGGACCATGTAGATCCATAAAAACATTTGACGAGTCAAGGGCACCAAAAAATTATAAACAGCGGGCCCGGTGACACTTACCACCAATCAGTCTTAAAGATGGACGACGTCATTATGAACAAATCAGGAAATTTTTGCTGGCGAGAGTAACCACCCTCCCCTTTCCCATTCATTGACATTGCGTCCTTTTGCAGTGGCATGTTGACCTTTTCGAGCCAGTGATGAGCGACGTGGAAGAACCGAGAATGTGTGAAGACCTCGTTTCTGGCACGAGAAAGACGCCAAAAGAACTCCACTGAATGCTGAAACGAGCACAGATCAACCCAAGGACCAAAGCCAAGGAAACCAGCGGTTCGACCAATCCAAAAGCGGATGTCCATAGACAATCGTAAACCATCAAACCAGGAACGTTAAGGTACAATCGCGCATGCGCTGAATGCTGAAACGAGCAGAGATGTCAACCCAAGGATCAAAGCAAAAAAAAAAAAAACCAACGGTTCGACAAATCCAAAAGCGGATGTCCATCAACGATGGTAAACCATCAAACCAGAAACCTCCAGGAACGACCGCGCATGCGCTGAATGCTGAAACGAGCACAGAGGTCAACCGAAGGATCAAAGCCAAAAAAACCAACGGTTCGACAAATCCAAAAGCGGATGTCCATAGACGATGGTAAACCATCAAACCAGGAACCTCCAGGAACGACCGCGCATGCGCTGAATGCTGAAACGAGCACAGAGGTCAACCTAAGGATCAAAGCCAAAGATACCAGCGGTTCCACCAATCCAAAAGCGGATGTCCATAGACGATAGTAAACCATCAAACCAGGAACGACCGTGCATGGGCTGAATGCTGAAACGAGCACAGAATTCAACCCAAGGATGAAAGTCAAAGAAACCAGCGGTTCGACCAATCCAAAAGCAGATGTCCATAGACGATCGTAAACCATCAAACCAGGAACCTTAAGGTACAACCGTGCATGCGCTAAATGCTGAAACGAGCACAGAGGTCAACCCAAGGATCAAAGCCAAAGAAACCAACGGTTCGACCAATCCAAAAGCGGATGTCCATAGACGATGGTAAACCATCAAACCAGGAACCTCCAGGAACGACCGTGCATGTGCTGAATGCTGAAACGAGCACAGAGGTCAACCCAAGGATCAAAGCCAAGGATACCAGCGGTTCGACAAATCCAAAAGCGGATGTCCATCAACGATGGTAAACCATCAAACCAGAAACCTCCAGGAACGACCGCGCATACGCTGAATGCTGAAACGAGCACAGAGGTCAACCCAAGGATCAAAGCCAAAGAAACCAACGGTTCGACCAATCCACAAGCGGATGTCCATAAACGATAGTAAACCACCAAACCAGGAACCTCCAGGACCGACGGTGCATGCGCTGAATACTGAAACGAGCACAGAGGTCAACGCAAGGATCAAAGCCACAGAAACCAGCGGTTCGACCAATCCAAAAGCGGATGTCCATAGACAATGGTAAACCATCAAACCAGGAACCTCCAGGAACGACCGTGCATGCGCTGAATGCTGAAACGAGCACAGAGGTCAGCCCAAGGATCAAAGCCAAAGAAACCAGCGGTTCGACCAACCCAAAAGCCGATGTCCATAAACGATAGTAAACCACCAAACCAGGAACCTACAGGAACGACGGTGCATGCGCTGAATGCTGAAACGAGCACAGAGGTCAACCCAAGGATCAAAGCCAAAGAAACCAGTGGTTCGACCAATCCAAAAGCGGATGTCCATAGACGATAGTAAACCATCAAACCAGGAACGACCGTGCATGCGCTGAATGCTGGAACGAGCACAGAGGTCAACCCAAGGATCAAAGCCAAAGAAACCAGCGGTTCGACCAATTCAAACGCGGATGTCCATAGACGATAGTAAACCATCAAACCAGGAACGACCGTGCATGCGCTGAATGCTGAAACGAGCACAGAGGTCAGCCCAAGGATGAAAGCCAAAGAAACCAGCGGTTCGACCAATCCAAAAGCGTATGTCCATAGACGATCGTAAACCATCAAACCAGGAACCTTAAGGTACAATCGCGCATGCGCTGAATGCTGAAACGAGCAGAGATGTCAACCCAAGGATCAAAGCAAAAAAAAAAAAACCAACGGTTCGACAAATCCAAAAGCGGATGTCCATCAACGATGGTAAACCATCAAACCAGAAACCTCCAAGAACGACCGCGCATGCGCTGAATGCTGAAACGAGCACAGAGGTCAACCCAAGGATCAAAGCCAAAAAAACCAACGGTTCGACAAACCCAAAAGCGGATGTCCATAGACGATGGTAAACCATCAAACCAGGAACCTCCAGGAACGACCGCGCATGCGCTGAATGCTGAAACGAGCACAGAGGTCAACCCAAGGATAAAAGCCAAAGATACCAGCGGTTCGACCAATCCAAAAGCGGATGTCCATAGACGATAGTAAACCATCAAACCAGGAACGACCGTGCATGCGCTGAATGCTCAAACGAGCAGAGAGGTCAACCCAAGGATCAAAGCCGAAAAAACCAACGGTTCGACCAATCCAAAAGCGGATGTCCATAGACGATGCTAAACCATCAAACCAGGAACCTCCAGGAACGACCGCGCATGCGCTGAATGCTGAAACGAGCACAGAGGTCATCCCAAGGATCAAAGCCAAAGATACCAGCGGTTCCACCAATCCAAAAGCGGATGTCCATAGACGATAGTAAACCATCAAACCAGGAACGACCGTGCATGGGCTGAATGCTGAAACGAGCACAGACGTCAACCCAAGGATGAAAGCCAAAGAAACCAGCGGTTCGACCAATCCAAAAGCAGATGTCCATAGACGATCGTAAACCATCAAACCAGGAACCTTAAGGTACAACCGTGCATGCGCTAAATGCTGAAACGAGCACAGAGGTCAACCCAAGGATCAAAGCCAAAGAAACCAACGGTTCGACCAATCCAAAAGCGGATGTCCATAGACGATGGTAAACCATCAAACCAGAAACCTCCATGAACGACCGCGCATACGCTGAATGCTGAAACGAGCACAGAGGTCAACCCAAGGCGAAAGCCAAAGATACCAGCGGTTCGACAAATCCAAAAGCGGATGTCCATAGACGATGGTAAACCATCAAACCAGGAACCTCCAGGAACGACCGCGCATGCGCTGAATGCTGAAACGAGCACAGAGGTCAACCCAAGGATCAAAGCCAAAGATACCAGCGGTTCGACAAATCCAAAAGCGGATGTCCATAGACGATAGTAAACCATCAAACCAGGAACGACCGTGCATGCGCTGAATGCTGAAACGAGCAGGGAGGTCAACCCAAAGATCACAGCCAAAAAAACCAACGGTTCAACCAATCCAAAAGCGGATGTCCATAGACGATGGTAAACAATCAAACCAGGAACCTCCAGGAACGACCGCGCATGCGCTGAATGCTGAAACGAGCACAGAGGTCATCGTAAGGATGAAAGCCAAAGAAACCAGCAGTTCGACCAATCCAAAAGCGGATGTACATAGACGATAGTAAACCATCAAACCAGGAATGATCGTGCATGCGCTGAATGCTGAAACGAGCACAGAGGTCACCCCAAGGATCAAAGCCAAAGTTACCAGCGGTTCGACCAATCCAAAAGCGGATGTCCATAGACGATAGTAAACCATCAAACCCGGAACGACCGTGCATGGGCTGAATGCTGAAACGAGCACAGAGGTCATCCTAAGGATGAAAGCCAAAGAAACCAGCAGTTCGACCAATCCAAAAGCGGATATACATAGACGACAGTAAACCATCAAACCAGGAATGATCGTGCATGCGCTGAATGCTGAAACGAGCACAGAGGTCAACCCAAGGATCAAAGCCAAAGATACCAGCGGTTCGACAAATCCAAAAGCGGATGTCCATAGACGATAGTAAACCATCAAACCAGGAACGACCGTGCATGCGCTGAATGCTGAAACGAGCAGGGAGGTCAACCCAAAAATCACAGCCAAAAAAAACCAACGGTTCGACCAATCCAAAAGCGGATGTCCATAGACGATGGTAAACAATCAAACCAGGAACCTCCAGGAACGACCGCGCATGCGCTGAATGCTGAAACGAGCACAGAGGTCAGCCCAAGGATGAAAGCCAAAGAAACCAGCGGTTCGACCAATCCAAAAGCGGATGTCCATAGACGATAGGAAACTATCAAACGAAGAACCTCCAGGAACGACCGTGAATGCGCTGAATGCTGAAAGGAGCCCTGAGGTCAAGCCAAGGATCAAAGCCAAAGAAACCAGCGGTTCGACCAATCCAAAAGCAAATGTCCATAGACGATGGTAAACCATCAAACCAGGAACCTTAAGGTACAACCGTGCATGCGCTTAATGCTGAAGCGAGCACAGAGGTCAACCCAAGGATCAAAGCCAAAGAAACCAACGGTTCGACCAATCCAAAAGCGGATGTCCATAGAAGATGGTAAATCATCAAACCAGGAACCTCCAGGAACGACCGTGCATGCGCTGAATGCTGAAACGAGCACAGAGGTCAGCCCAAGGATCAAAGCCAAAGAAACCAGCGGTTCGACCAACCCAAAAGCCGATGTCCATAAACAATAGTAAACCACCAAACCAGGAACCTTAAGGTACAACCGTGCATGCGCTGAATGCTGAAACGAGCACAGAGGTCAACCCAAGGATCAAAGCCAAAGAAACCAACGGTTCGACCAATCCAAAAGCGGATGTCCATAGACGATGGTAAACCATCAAACCAGGAACCTCCAGGAACGACCGTGCATGCGCTGAATGCTGAAACGAGCACAGAGGTCAGCCCAAGGATCAAAGCCAAAGAAACCAGCGGTTCGACCAACCCAAAAGCCGATGTCCATAAACGATAGTAAACCACCAAACCAGGAACCTACAGGAACGACGGTGCATGCGCTGAATGCTGAAACGAGCACAGAGGTCAACCCAAGGATCAAAGCCAAAGAAACCAGTGGTTCGACCAATCCAAAAGCGCATGTCCATAGACAATCGTAAACCATCCAACCAGGAACCTTAAGGTACCACCGTGCATGCGCTGAATGCTGAAACGAGCACAGAGGTCAACCCAATGATCAAAGCCAAAGAAACCAACGGTTCGACCAATCCACAAGCGGATGTCCATAAACGATAGTAAACCACCAAACCAGGAACCTCCAGGACCGACGGTGCATGCGTTGAATGCTGAAACGAGCACAGAGGTCAACCCAAGGATCAAAGCCACAGAAACCAGCGGTTCGACCAATCCAAAAGCGCATGTCCATAGACGATCGTAAACCATCAAACCAGGAACCTTAAGGTACAACCGTGCATGCGCTGAATGCTGAAACGAGCACAGAGGTCAACCCAAGGATCAAAGCCAAAGAAACCAACGGTTCGACCAATCCAAAAGCGGATGTCCATAGACGATGGTAAATCATCAAACCAGGAACCTCCAGTAACGACCGTGCATGCGCTGAATGCTGAAACGAGCACAGAGGTCAGCCCAAGGATCAAAGCCATTGAAACCAGCGGTTCGACCAATCCAAAAGCGGATGTCCATAGACGATAGTAAACCATCAAACCAGGAACGATCGTGCATGCGCTGAATGCTGAAATGTGCACAGAGCTCAAGCCAAGAATCAAAGCCCAAAAGAAACCAGCGGTTCGACCAATCCAAAAGCGGATGTCCATAGACGATAGTAAACCATCAAACCAGGAACGACCGTGCATGCGCTGAATGCTGAAACGAGCACAGAGGTCATCCCAAGGATGAAAGCCAAAGAAACCAGCGGTTCGATCAATCCAAAAGCGGATGTACATAGACGATAGTAAACCATCAAACCAGGAATGATCGTGCATGGGCTGAATGCTGAAACGAGCACAGAAGTCAACCCAAGGATGAAAGCCAAAGAAACCAGCGGTTCGACCAATCCAAAAGCAAATGTCCATAGACGATGGTAAACCATCAAACCAGGAACCTTAAGGTACAACCGTGCATGCGCTAAATGCTGAAACGAGCACAGAGGTCAACCCAAGGATCAAAGCCAAAGAAACCAACGGTTCGACCAATCCAAAAGTGGATGTCCATAGACGATGGTAAACCATCAAACCAGGAACCTCCAGGAACGACCGTGCATGCGCTGAATGCTGAAACGAGCACAGAAGTCAACCCAAGGATGAAAGCCAAAGAAACCAGCGGTTCGACCAATCCAAAAGCAAATGTCCATAGACGATGGTAAACCATCAAACCAGGAACCTTAAGGTACAACCGTGCATGCGCTAAATGCTGAAACGAGCACAGAGGTCAACCCAAGGATCAAAGCCAAAGAAACCAACGGTTCGACCAATCCAAAAGTGGATGTCCATAGACGATGGTAAACCATCAAACCAGGAACCTCCAGGAACGACCGTGCATGCGCTGAATGCTGAAACTAGCACAGAGGTCAGCCCAAGGATCAAAGCCAAAGAAACCAGCGGTTCGACCAACCCAAAAGCCGATGTCCATAAACGATAGTAAACCACCAAACCAGGAACCTACAGGAACGACGGTGCATGCGCTGAATGCTGAAACGAGCACAGAGGTCAACCCATGGATCAAAGCCAAAGAAACCAACGGTTCGACCAATCCAAAAGCGGATGTCCATAGACGATGGTAAACTATCAAACCAGGAACCTCCAGGAACGACTGTGCATGCGCTGAATGCTGAAACGATCACAGGGGTCAGCCCAAGGATCAAAGCCATTGAAACCAGCGGTTCGACCAATCGAAAAGCGCATGTCCATAGACGATCGTAAACCATCAAACCAGGAACCTTAAGGTACAACCGTGCATGCGCTGAATGCTAAAACGAGCACAGAGGTCAACCCAACGATGAAAGCCAAAGAAACCAGCGGTTCTACCAATCCAAAAGCGGATGTCCATAGACGATGGTAAACCATCAAACCAGGAACCTCCAGGAACGACCGTGCATGCGCTGAATGCTGAAACGAGCACAGAGGTCAGCCCAAGGATCAAAGCCAAAGAAACCAGCGGTTCGACCAATCCAAAAGCGCATGTCCATAGACGATGGTAAACCATCAAACCAGGAACCTCCAGGAACGACCGTGCATGCGCTGAATGCTGAAACGAGCACAGAGGTCAGCCCAAGGATCAAAGCCAAAGAAACCAGCGGTTCGACTAATCCAGAAGTGGATGCCCATAGACGATAGTAAACCAAACCAGGAACGTCTCAGCAGGAATGAACCGGGAAAAGAAGGAACTGACGCTGGAAATGCTACCAACAAAAAATTCGAAGTGCGCCAGCTAGCAGTGGAGCACAGAGTAGGCGACACGTGTACGAAGGCCAACACACACACACACACACACACACACACACACACACACACACACACACACACACACACACACACACACACACACACACACACACACCAACGTGCTACTATAAAAGTGCACAATGTCAATGATGTCCAGTACTCTCACCACCAAAGATTTACAGATCGGCTCATGAAACCATTGACATCCCTTAAGAACTGAGTGGTGACCACGTAACGAGACCTTTTTCTTTCTGTTCTTCATATTAACCCGATTCCTAGAAGCTCCGTCGATTTGCAGAGCAACGTACCCCTCTTCCAAAGCAGAAAAGCTTGCTACGCTAAACTTCGTAAATATGCCTGTGCAAAAAGGTAACGGCGAACTGCAGGAGCACATCCGATGGACGGTCGAGGGATGGTGACGACACGCAGTCCTTCAGAGCATAAACACGCCGTCAACACAGTGCAGGACACCACCATGACGGAGACGTGCGACGCGTTCACGACTATAAGGAAGCTTGTTTGTTGTATAGAGGACGCAGCAGAACGACCGTGCTGAAGATGGTTGCTCGTGCGGAAAGGTTAGGGATGTTCTTGTAGATGAGCATGCTGGAACATTTCTCGTGCTGGAACCACAAACACTGGGAACCTGAAACGACACAAGCCTTGTTTGTTGGTCATTTAAAAACACGCAGCTGAGTACAGTCGTGTGTACGCGATATTTACCAGAATTAAGTGCAAGGGCGCCAGGCTAACTCCGTTCTGCCAGCAGGACGCCGTCCGCGAGAGAACGTAGAAACAAAAGCCGTCGCTCATGGAACGGGTGATGCTGGTGCCCGAAGTATTCTCTTTTGGAGCACAGACCGGAGAGTCGATGTGCAGGAGCGTGGTAGGTACCCACCGCAGACGAAAACGGGAGTGCAGCACCTGTAACAGCACAGTGCTTATTTGTTGAACACTGGAGCACACAGCCATAATAAGAGCCCCGTGTAAACGAAACTTACCAGTGGTAGTGCAGGGCAAGGAGACAAGTCCAGTCTACGAGCAGGACGCCACTGGCGAGGGAATGTAGAAGCAGTAATAGCCGCTCCTGTAACAGGTGATGCTCGTGGGCGAAGTAACATTTTGGAGCACAGACCGTAGAGTAGTGCAGGGGCACGCTGGATACGCAGTTGAAAACGAGTGCAGAACCTGTAACGAGACAGTGCTTATTTGATAAACACTGGAGGAAGTAGGGGATAGAATGCGCCGTCCCGTATGGCCTAATGATCTGGACATTGTTCATCGCGTTCCCACCAGATCTAATGCCAAGAAAAATATCCCCGCTTCTTTCCATTCTAGGAAGAAGAAAGCCGAGTTTGTTAGTAAAGCGCGTAAAGCAAAATTGTCTTATAGACATTAGATTTTCCGGCTCTTCCAACGCTTCCATTTTTGTAAATGAGCATCTGACCCCATCTAACAAGGCTCTCTTTTCCAAGGCTCTAACTCTCAAGAAATAAAGAAAGTGGATGTTCCTTTGGACGGTCAACTGCAAAATTAAGGCTAGGAAGACTACCAACAGCAAGGTTCTGCGTATTCGTGACGAATTCGACCTAACCAAATTAGACTAGGTATATTTGTTTAACCAATTAACGACGAACGTATCTTCTATACTGAAATCCAATCAATTGAATTCTTACACGGATTTCATTCCATCATTCATTTTATTGCTAGGAGTCTGAACACTTCGACACTATCGATAATTTCCTCGCATCGCGAACTAGTCCGTTTTCACCAATTGCCATTATTGAAACCTAATCCTCTGAGGATGAAAAAATGTGTACTGCTTCCCTAACTATATAGTAGAATACTGCAACAGAGGCGAGAAATCACGGTGGTGCTGCCATATATGTTTCTTCTAATATTGCTTATCGAAGAAGACATGATCTACCCTTAACGGTTACTAAGTGCGAATCTGTTTGGATTGAATTCAGTAACTTTCTTGCTCAAGAGAGCAAGAATTTCAAGTTTGGCTGCATCTACCGTTCTCCGTCATCGTCAGCCAATGAATTCTGTAAAAATCTCGATCATATATTAGATACTGTATCATTAGAAATCAAAACTTATGATAGGGTGATAAACATTAAATTACTCGAAACATCACCTATTCGTATTAACTACACTACTTCATTCCATAGCTACGTATATGATGGCTTAACGTTATGGTACAGGCACACTTATTATGGTCTCTTATGGTACAGTCGCACTTATTGATCATGCTTTTTCTAACCTGATTCATTCGCCAGAGGCAAGAGTTTTGCACATCGAGATCAGTGATCATTATCCGCTGCTTTTACGTTTCAACGCCAATGTGCGACTTTACCCGCTTTCTCACACTAATGATGTTCTTGACAAAGATGGCTTCATAACTACCATTGCAAGTACAAATTGGTCTGAAATTAAATCACTAAACGACCCACAGAAAGCCTTTTCCAATTGTTTTTTTCACTGGTGGCATACTCCTGAAAGTTTACCTTCGAAAAGAAATGCGAGAATAATGCGTCATTCTCTCACAATCCATGGCTCACAGCAGTTATAAGCAGAAATGCGCAAACGGGATAACTTCTATGGGAAAACTAAAAGGGTAACCATTTAACATGAACTTACGTGCCCGATATAAAACCTTCTGTTACACTCTGAACTGTATATTAAAATCAGCTAAACGATTTTATTTCGAGCAAAGAATTTTACACGCGGCTAATAACACTAAATAGAAAGTGGCGATTGACAACTCCTTTTTAAGTAGACACGACAAAAACAGGCACCCAGAATTTTAAAGGATGGAGTGGAGCTCGATTCCTCTGCTGAGGCTTTTAGTATTTTGTTTCTTTCCTAACAATCCACCTACTTCTGCACAGATCAACATGAACCGTCTACCTCATTCATTGTTTTTATTTCCTACAACGTCAGAAGAAATAGCTGCTGTTATAAATCACCTAAAAGTGAGAAGCGCTGGAATTGAGGTCCACCCTGCTAACATTAATTGCGCACCTAATTTCAGACATACTTTCATTTATTGTTAATCAAGACTGGCTTATTTCCTTCTGAACTGAAGCGTGGAAAAGTTATTAGAGTTTTCAAAAAAAGGCAATAGCTCATTATTGCACGATTACAGACCTATTTGCATTCTGCCGTTATTTGGGATGCTTATTGAGAAACCAATTGAAATGTGGTTAACGAAATATTTAAATTCAATATTGTCTCTGCATGCCAGTTCAGTTTTCGCTATGGGTATTCCACAGAGCTGGCACTTGTTCATCTTACGGACAAACTAAACAAATTTATCGACGGATTTCTCGCCGCCTCCGTTTGATTACAGCATTTGATTACATAAATCATAATATCCTATTCTCTAAGCTCGAAACAATTGGCATTTTTTGGTCCTGAACTTTCGCGACTAAAAAGCTACTTATATAACCGGGTTCAAGTTGTT
Source organism: Dermacentor variabilis (assembly GCF_050947875.1). NCBI lineage: Eukaryota > Metazoa > Arthropoda > Arachnida > Ixodida > Ixodidae > Dermacentor > Dermacentor variabilis. The sequence goes on along the minus strand of NC_134574.1, from coordinate 158,914,028 downwards.
TCCAGTGCTTATTCTCGACAGCGAACTACTAACAACGGTGTGCTCCAGGGCTCCATCCTAGGGCCACTTCTGTTTATAGTTTATATTAATGATTTACCCAATTGCCTTTCTTCGACAAAATGCATTCTGTACGCTCATGATACCTCAATATTCACTTCATGAAAATGTCATCGCTCGTTAATAAGCTAAATGCTGACTTAGAAAACATTCTAAGGTGGTGTAATGTTAACATGTTATCTAATAATGCAACTAAGACTAAATTTGTTGCATTCTCATCACATCAGCGAAATAGCTTCCATTCCACCTATCAGTTTCGGTCCCCACTGCCTTCATCCAAGTTCATCTTTCCTTGGCATTCTACTTGATTGTAATCTGAAATATCACTCATACTGCTCACAAAAAAATAGCTTAAGGTATGCGCATCTTGATTAAAGCACGCGCTTACTTCACACGTACCACATCGCTCTCACTTTACCACTATTTCGTCCACTCATTACTTATGGTACATTATGTTGGGGAATCACCTATAATACTCGTATTGCATCTCTACAGACAGTTCAGAACCGAGAATTTATAATTACTTATAGTTCACGCTTTTCTAATGCTACTTCCTTACTACACAAGAATAACATTCTTACTATTTATGGGCTCACAACATACAACCTAGGTATATACAACCTAATACAATATACAATATATATAGTATGTAATACATATACAATATACAAAAATGCAACCTAAACTGACAATTCATAGTAGCACCAAATTCACGTCGAACGATTTTCCTTCACAGAGAATATACACCAACAACAGTAAACGAACGGTGGAATTTTTCCATATGAGTATGGAACAGTTCCTCTCATTATGAAAAGCACAGGATTGTTACACTAATTCAAAAAGGAACTAAAAATGCACCTATTATTGACAGACTAATGAGAATATTTACTGCAATCGTTTTTGGTCCGTTCTTTTTTTTTCTTTCCTTTCTGTAGACAAATTACCGTATTTTATTCCGATACCATTCTTGCTACCATGAGATAAGCTAAACAGTTTTATTTGTAATCAATTTTCTATGTTTGCTCTGTCAATGTTCATTACCTGTTGCTCGTGTACTACATTATATGCTACTGTTACTTTGAGATCAAAACTATCGTAAACGTTCTTGTACAGAAGGTCCCGTACAGTCTGACTATGGCCCCTCCTCCTGCATACAAAATGCTTGTAATGTAGCCCAAGTTGTCACAATAAGTTCTGATTTACACAGCCATAGCACGAGTCTCAAGCAAACGACAATTACCAGTAGTAGTGCAGGGCGAGGTAACAACCAGTCTTCCAGCACGGCCGCCTCTAATGAGGGAATGTAAAAGTAGTAGTCGCTCCTGGAACAGGTGATGCTCGTGGCCGAAGTAATCTTTTGGAGCGCAGATCGTAGAGCAGTTCAGGTGCACGCTGGCCACACTTGAGGACCGAAGATGAAAACAGGAATGCAGAACCTGTAACGACATAGTGCGTATTTGTTAAACAGCGGAGGACACAGCCGTAATACGAGTCCCGTGTAAACAACACTTACCAGTAGTAGTGCAGGGCGAGGAGACAAGTCCAGTCTACCAGAAGGACGCCACTGGCAAGAGAATGTAGTAGCAGTAGCAGTCGCTCCTGGAACAAGTGATGCTCGTGGCTGAAGTAATCTTATGGACCGCAGATCGTACAGTAGTGCAGGTGCAAGCTGGACACGCTTGAGGACCGAAGTTGAAAACAGGAATGCCGAACCTGTAACGACACAGTGCGTATTTGTTAAACAGTGGAGGAAACAGCCGTAATACGAGTCCCGTGATAACGACACTGACCGGTAGTAGTGCAGGGCGAGAAGACAAGTCCAGTCTACCAGCAGGACGCCACTGGGAAGAGAATGTAGAAGCAGTCGCTCCTGGAACAAGTGATGCTCGTGGCTGAAGTAATCTTTTGCAGCGCAGACCGTAGAGCAGTGCAGGTGCACGCTGGCCACACTTGAGGACCGAAGTTGAAAACTGGAATCCAGAACCTGTAATGACACAGTGCGTATTTGTTAAATAGTGGAGGAAACAGCCGTAATACGAGTCCCGTGATAACGACACTGACCGGTAGTAGTGCAGGGCGAGAAGACAAGTCCAGTCTACCAGCAGCACGCCACTGGGAAGAGAATGTAGGAGCAGTAGCAGCCGCTCCTGGAACAGGTGATGCTCGTGGCCGAAGTAATTTTTTGGTGCGCAGATCGTAGTGCAGTGCAGGTGCAAGCTGGGCACGCTTTAGGACCGAAGTTGAAAACAGGAATGCAGAACCTGTAACGACATAGTGCGTATTTGTTAAACACTGGAGGACACAGCCGTAATACGAGTCCCGTGTAAACAACACTTACCAGTAGTAGTGCAGGGCGAGGAGACTAGTCCAGTCTACCAGCAGGACGCCCCTGGCGAGAGAATGCAGAAGCAGTAGCTCCTGGAACAGGTGATGCTCGTGGCGAAGTAATATTTTGGAGCGCAGATCGCGGAGTAGTGCAGGTGCAAGCTGGGCACGCTTTAGGACCGAAGTTGAAAACAGGAATGCAGAACCTGTAACGACACAGTGCGTATTTGTTAAACAGTGGAGGACACAGCCGTAATACGAGTCCCGTGTAAACAACACTTACCAGTAGTAGTGCAGGGCGAGGAGACTAGTCCAGTCTACCAGCATGACGCCCCTGGCGAGAGAATGTAGAAGCAGTAGCTCCTGGAACAGGTGATGCTCGTGGCGAAGTAACCTTTTGGAGCGCAGATCGCGGAGTAGTCCAGGTGCACGCTGGCCACACTTGAGGACCGAAGATGAAAACAGGAATGCAGAACCTGTAACGACATAGTGCGTATTTGTTAAACAGTGGAGGACACAGCCGTAATACGAGTCCCGTGTAAACAACACTTACCAGTAGTAGTGCAGGGCGAGGAGACTAGTCCAGTCTACCAGCATGACGCCACTGGCGAGAGAATGTAGTAGCAGTCGCTCCTGGAACAGGTGATGCTCGTGGCCGAAGTAATCTTTTGCAGCGCAGATCGTAGAGTAGTGCAGGTGCAAGCTGGGCACGCTTGAGGAGCGCAGTTGAAAATAGGAATGCAGAACCTGTAGCGACACAGTGCGTATTTGTTAAACAGTGGAGGACACAGCCGAAATACGAGTCCCGTGTAAACAACACTTACCAGTAGTAGTGCAGGGCGAGGAGACTAGTCCAGTCTACCAGCAGGACGCCCCTGGCGAGAGAATGTAGAAGCAGTAGCTCCTGGAACAGGTGATGCTCGTGGCGAAGTAATCTTTTGGAGCGCAGATCGTAGAGTAGTGCTTGTGCAAGCTGGACACGCTTTAGGACCGAAGTTGAAAACAGGAATGCAGAACCTGTAACGACACAGTGTCTATTTGTTGAACAGTGGAGGACACAGCCGTAATACGAGTCCCGTGTAAACGACACTTACCAGTAGTAGTGCAGGGCGAGGAGACAAGTCCAGTCTGCCAGCAAGACGCCACTGGGAAGAGAATGTAGAAGCAGTAGAAGTCGCTCCTGGAACAGGTGATGCTCGTGGCCGAAGTAATCTTTTGGAGCGCAGACCGTAGAGCAGTGCAGGTGAACGCCGGCCACACTTGAGGACCGAAGTTTAAAACAGCAATGCAGAACCTGTAACGACACAGCGCGTATTTGTTAAAGAGTGGAGGAAACAGCCGTAATACGAGTCCCATGTAAACGACACTTACCAGTGGCATTGCAGGGCGAGGAGACTAGTCCAGTCTACCAGCATGACGCCACTGGGAAGAGAATGTAGAAGCAGTCGCTCCTGGAACAAGTGATGCTCGTGGCTGAAGTAATCTTTTGCAGCGCAGACCCTAGAGCAGTGCAGGTGCACGCTGGCCACACTTGAGGACCGAAGTTGAAAACTGGAATCCAGAACCTGTAATGACACAGTGCGTATTTGTTAAACAGTGGAGGAAACAGCCGTAATACGAGTCTCGTGCAAACGACACTTACCAGTAGTAGTGCAGGGCGAGGAAACAAGTCCAGTCTACCAGCATGACTCCACTGGCGAGAGAATGTAGTAGCAGTCGCTCCTGGAACAGGTGATGCTCGTGGCCGAAGTAATCTTTTGGAGCGCAGATCGTAGAGTAGTGCATGTGCAAGCTGGACACGCTTAAGGACCGAAGTTGAAAACAGAAATGCAGAACCTGTAACGACACAGTGCGTATTTGTTAAACAGTGGAGGACACAGCCGTAATACGAGTCCCGTGTAAACTACACTTACCAGTAGTAGTGCAGGGCGAGGAGACAAGTCCAGTCTACCAGCAGGACGCCACTGGGAAGAGAATGTAGGAGCAGTAGCAGCCGCTCCTGGAACAGGTGATGCTCGTGGCCGAAGTAATCTTTTGGAGCGCAGATCGTAGAGTAGTGCATGTGCAAGCTGGACACGCTTAAGGACCGAAGTTGAAAACAGAAATGCAGAACCTGTAACGACACAGTGCGTATTTGTTAAACAGTGGAGGACACAGCCGTAATACGAGTCCCGTGTAAACTACACTTACCAGTAGTAGTGCAGGGCGAGGAGACAAGTCCAGTCTACCAGCAGGACGCCACTGGGAAGAGAATGTAGGAGCAGTAGCAGCCGCTCCTGGAACAGGTGATGCTCGTGGCCGAAGTAATTTTTTGGAGCGCAGATCGTAGTGCAGTGCAGGTGCAAGCTGGGCACGCTTTAGGACCGAAGTTGAAAACAGGAATGCAGAACCTGTAACGACAGAGTGCCTATTTGTTAAACAGTGGAGGACACAGCCGTAATACGAGTCCCGTGTAAACAACACTTACCAGTAGTAGTGCAGGGCGAGGAGACTAGTCCAGTCTACCAGCAGGACGCCCCTGGCGAGAGAATGTAGAAGCAGTAGCTCCTGGGACAGGTGATGCTCGTGGCGAAGTAATATTTTGGAGCGCAGATCGCGGAGTAGTGCAGGTGCAAGCTGGGCACGCTTTAGGACCGAAGTTGAAAACAGGAATGCAGAACCTGTAACGACACAGTGCGTATTTTTTAAACAGTGGAGGAAACAGCCGTAATACGAGTCCCGTGTAAACAACACTTACCAGTAGTAGTGCAGGGCGAGGAGACTAGTCCAGTCTACCAGCAGGACGCCCCTGGCGAGAGAATGTAGAAGCAGTAGCTCCTGGAACAGGTGATGCTCGTGGCGAAGTAATCTTTTGGAGCGCAGATCGTAGAGTAGTGCTTGTGCAAGCTGGACACGCTTTAGGACCGAAGTTGAAAACAGGAATGCAGAACCTGTAACGACACAGTGTCTATTTGTTGAACAGTGGAGGACACAGCCGTAATACGAGTCCCGTGTAAACAACACTTACCAGTAGTAGTGTGCAGGGCGAGGAGACTAGTCCAGTCTACCAGCAGGGCGCCCCTGGCGAGAGAATGTAGAAGCAGTAGCTCCTGGAACGGGTGATGCTCGTGGCGAAGTAATCTTTTGGAGCGCAGATCGCGGAGTAGTGCATGTGCAAGCTGGACACGCTTTAGGACCGAAGTTGAAAACAGGAATGCAGAACCTGTAACGACATAGTGCGTATTTGTTAAACAGTGGAGGACACAGCCGTGATACGAGTCCCGTGTAAACAACACTTACCAGTAGTAGTGCAGGGCGAGGAGACTAGTCCAGTCTACCAGCAGGACGCCCCTGGCGAGAGAATGCAGAAGCAGTAGCTCCTGGAACAGGTGATGCTCGTGGCGAAGTAATATTTTGGAGCGCAGATCGCGGAGTAGTGCAGGTGCAAGCTGGGCACGCTTTAGGACCGAAGTTGAAAACAGGAATGCAGAACCTGTAACGACACAGTGCGTATTTGTTAAACAGTGGAGGACACAGCCGTAATACGAGTCCCGTGTAAACAACACTTACCAGTAGTAGTGCAGGGCGAGGAGACTAGTCCAGTCTACCAGCATGACTCCACTGGCGAGAGAATGTAGTAGCAGTCGCTCCTGGAACAGGTGATGCTCGTGGCCGAAGTAATCTTTTGGAGCGCAGATCGTAGAGTAGTGCATGTGCAAGCTGGACACGCTTAAGGGCCGAAGTTGAAAACAGAAATGCAGAACCTGTAACGACACAGTGCGTATTTGTTAAACAGTGGAGGACACAGCCGTAATACGAGTCCCGTGTAAACGACACTTACCAGTAGTAGTGCAGGGCGAGGAGACAAGTCCAGTCTACCAGCAGGACGCCACTGGAAAGAGAATGTAGGAGCAGTAGCAGCCGCTCCTGGAACAGGTGATGCTCGTGGCGAAGTAATCTTTTGGAGCGCAGATCGCGGAGTAGTGCAGGTGCACGCTGGCCACACTTGAGGACCGAAGATGAAAACAGGAATGCAGAACCTGTAACGACATAGTGCGTATTTGTTAAACAGTGGAGGACACAGCCGTAATACGAGTCCCGTGTAAACAACACTTACCAGTAGTAGTGCAGGGCGAGGAGACTAGTCCAGTCTACCAGCATGACGCCACTGGCGAGAGAATGTAGTAGCAGTCGCTCCTGGAACAGGTGATGCTCGTGGCCGAAGTAATCTTTTGCAGCGCAGATCGTAGAGTAGTGCAGGTGCAAGCTGGGCACGCTTGAGGAGCGCAGTTGAAAATAGGAATGCAGAACCTGTAGCGACACAGTGCGTATTTGTTAAACAGTGGAGGACACAGCCGAAATACGAGTCCCGTGTAAACAACACTTACCAGTAGTAGTGCAGGGCGAGGAGACTAGTCCAGTCTACCAGCAGGACGCCCCTGGCGAGAGAATGTAGAAGCAGTAGCTCCTGGAACAGGTGATGCTCGTGGCGAAGTAATCTTTTGGAGCGCAGATCGTAGAGTAGTGCTTGTGCAAGCTGGACACGCTTTAGGACCGAAGTTGAAAACAGGAATGCAGAACCTGTAACGACACAGTGTCTATTTGTTGAACAGTGGAGGACACAGCCGTAATACGAGTCCCGTGTAAACAACACTTACCAGTAGTAGTGTGCAGGGCGAGGAGACTAGTCCAGTCTACCAGCAGGGCGCCCCCTGGCGAGAGAATGTAGAAGCAGTAGCTCCTGGAACAGGTGATGCTCGTGGCGGAGTAATCTTTTGAAGCGCAGATCGCGGAGTAGTGCAGGTGCACGCTGGCCACACTTGAGGACCGAAGATGAAAACAGGAATGCAGAACCTGTAACGACATAGTGCGTATTTGTTAAACAGTGGAGGACACAGCCGTAATACGAGTCCCGTGTAAACAACACTTACCAGTAGTAGTGCAGGGCGAGGAGACTAGTCCAGTCTACCAGCAGGACGCCCCTGGCGAGAGAATGTAGAAGCAGTAGCTCCTGGAACAGGTGAAGCTCGTGGCGAAGTAATATTTTGGAGCGCAGATCGCGGAGTAGTGCAGGTGCAAGCTCGGCACGCTTTAGGACCGAAGTTGAAAACAGGAATGCAGAACCTGTAACGACACAGTGCGTATTTTTTAAACAGTGGAGGAAACAGCCGTAATACGGGTCCCGTGTAAACGACACTTACCAGTAGTAGTGCAGGGCGAGGTGACTAGTCCAGTCTACCAGCAGGACGCCCCTGGCGAGAGAATGTAGAAGCAGTAGCTCCTGGAACAGGTGATGCTCGTGGCGAAGTGATCTTTTGGAGCGCAGATCGTAGAGTAGTGCATGTACAAGCTGGACACGCTTTAGGACCGAAGTTGAAAACAGGAATGCAGAACCTGTAACGACACAGTGTCTATTTGTTGAACAGTGGAGGACACAGCCGTAATACGAGTCCCGTGATAACGACACTGACCGGTAGTAGTGCAGGGCGAGGAGACAAGTCCAGTCTACCAGCATGACGCCCCTGGCGAGAGAATGTAGAAGCAGTAGCTCCTGGAACAGGTGATGCTCGTGGCGAAGTAACCTTTTGGAGCGCAGATCGCGGAGTAGTCCAGGTGCACGCTGGCCACACTTGAGGACCGAAGATGAAAACAGGAATGCAGAACCTGTAACGACATAGTGCGTATTTGTTAAACAGTGGAGGACACAGCCGTAATACGAGTCCCGTGTAAACAACACTTACCAGTAGTAGTGCAGGGCGAGGAGACTAGTCCAGTCTACCAGCATGACGCCACTGGCGAGAGAATGTAGTAGCAGTCGCTCCTGGAACAGGTGATGCTCGTGGCCGAAGTAATCTTTTGCAGCGCAGATCGTAGAGTAGTGCAGGTGCAAGCTGCGCACGCTTGAGGAGCGCAGTTGAAAATAGGAATGCAGAACCTGTAGCGACACAGTGCGTATTTGTTAAACAGTGGAGGACACAGCCGAAATACGAGTCCCGTGTAAACAACACTTACCAGTAGTAGTGCAGGGCGAGGAGACTAGTCCAGTCTACCAGCAGGACGCCCCTGGCGAGAGAATGTAGAAGCAGTAGCTCCTGGAACAGGTGATGCTCGTGGCGAAGTAATCTTTTGGAGCGCAGATCGTAGAGTAGTGCTTGTGCAAGCTGGACACGCTTTAGGACCGAAGTTGAAAACAGGAATGCAGAACCTGTAACGACACAGTGTCTATTTGTTGAACAGTGGAGGACACAGCCGTAATACGAGTCCCGTGTAAACTACACTTACCAGTAGTAGTGCAGGGCGAGGAGACAAGTCCAGTCTACCAGCAGGACGCCACTGGGAAGAGAATGTAGGAGCAGTAGCAGCCGCTCCTGGAACAGGTGATGCTCGTGGCCGAAGTAATCTTTTGGAGCGCAGATCGTAGAGTAGTGCATGTGCAAGCTGGACACGCTTAAGGACCGAAGTTGAAAACAGAAATGCAGAACCTGTAACGACACAGTGCGTATTTGTTAAACAGTGGAGGACACAGCCGTAATACGAGTCCCGTGTAAACTACACTTACCAGTAGTAGTGCAGGGCGAGGAGACAAGTCCAGTCTACCAGCAGGACGCCACTGGGAAGAGAATGTAGGAGCAGTAGCAGCCGCTCCTGGAACAGGTGATGCTCGTGGCCGAAGTAATTTTTTGGAGCGCAGATCGTAGTGCAGTGCAGGTGCAAGCTGGGCACGCTTTAGGACCGAAGTTGAAAACAGGAATGCAGAACCTGTAACGACAGAGTGCCTATTTGTTAAACAGTGGAGGACACAGCCGTAATACGAGTCCCGTGTAAACAACACTTACCAGTAGTAGTGCAGGGCGAGGAGACTAGTCCAGTCTACCAGCAGGACGCCCCTGGCGAGAGAATGTAGAAGCAGTAGCTCCTGGGACAGGTGATGCTCGTGGCGAAGTAATATTTTGGAGCGCAGATCGCGGAGTAGTGCAGGTGCAAGCTGGGCACGCTTTAGGACCGAAGTTGAAAACAGGAATGCAGAACCTGTAACGACACAGTGCGTATTTTTTAAACAGTGGAGGAAACAGCCGTAATACGAGTCCCGTGTAAACAACACTTACCAGTAGTAGTGCAGGGCGAGGAGACTAGTCCAGTCTACCAGCAGGACGCCCCTGGCGAGAGAATGTAGAAGCAGTAGCTCCTGGAACAGGTGATGCTCGTGGCGAAGTAATCTTTTGGAGCGCAGATCGTAGAGTAGTGCTTGTGCAAGCTGGACACGCTTTAGGACCGAAGTTGAAAACAGGAATGCAGAACCTGTAACGACACAGTGTCTATTTGTTGAACAGTGGAGGACACAGCCGTAATACGAGTCCCGTGTAAACAACACTTACCAGTAGTAGTGTGCAGGGCGAGGAGACTAGTCCAGTCTACCAGCAGGGCGCCCCTGGCGAGAGAATGTAGAAGCAGTAGCTCCTGGAACGGGTGATGCTCGTGGCGAAGTAATCTTTTGGAGCGCAGATCGCGGAGTAGTGCATGTGCAAGCTGGACACGCTTTAGGACCGAAGTTGAAAACAGGAATGCAGAACCTGTAACGACATAGTGCGTATTTGTTAAACAGTGGAGGACACAGCCGTGATACGAGTCCCGTGTAAACAACACTTACCAGTAGTAGTGCAGGGCGAGGAGACTAGTCCAGTCTACCAGCAGGACGCCCCTGGCGAGAGAATGCAGAAGCAGTAGCTCCTGGAACAGGTGATGCTCGTGGCGAAGTAATATTTTGGAGCGCAGATCGCGGAGTAGTGCAGGTGCAAGCTGGGCACGCTTTAGGACCGAAGTTGAAAACAGGAATGCAGAACCTGTAACGACACAGTGCGTATTTGTTAAACAGTGGAGGACACAGCCGTAATACGAGTCCCGTGTAAACAACACTTACCAGTAGTAGTGCAGGGCGAGGAGACTAGTCCAGTCTACCAGCATGACTCCACTGGCGAGAGAATGTAGTAGCAGTCGCTCCTGGAACAGGTGATGCTCGTGGCCGAAGTAATCTTTTGGAGCGCAGATCGTAGAGTAGTGCATGTGCAAGCTGGACACGCTTAAGGGCCGAAGTTGAAAACAGAAATGCAGAACCTGTAACGACACAGTGCGTATTTGTTAAACAGTGGAGGACACAGCCGTAATACGAGTCCCGTGTAAACGACACTTACCAGTAGTAGTGCAGGGCGAGGAGACAAGTCCAGTCTACCAGCAGGACGCCACTGGAAAGAGAATGTAGGAGCAGTAGCAGCCGCTCCTGGAACAGGTGATGCTCGTGGCGAAGTAATCTTTTGGAGCGCAGATCGCGGAGTAGTGCAGGTGCACGCTGGCCACACTTGAGGACCGAAGATGAAAACAGGAATGCAGAACCTGTAACGACATAGTGCGTATTTGTTAAACAGTGGAGGACACAGCCGTAATACGAGTCCCGTGTAAACAACACTTACCAGTAGTAGTGCAGGGCGAGGAGACTAGTCCAGTCTACCAGCATGACGCCACTGGCGAGAGAATGTAGTAGCAGTCGCTCCTGGAACAGGTGATGCTCGTGGCCGAAGTAATCTTTTGCAGCGCAGATCGTAGAGTAGTGCAGGTGCAAGCTGGGCACGCTTGAGGAGCGCAGTTGAAAATAGGAATGCAGAACCTGTAGCGACACAGTGCGTATTTGTTAAACAGTGGAGGACACAGCCGAAATACGAGTCCCGTGTAAACAACACTTACCAGTAGTAGTGCAGGGCGAGGAGACTAGTCCAGTCTACCAGCAGGACGCCCCTGGCGAGAGAATGTAGAAGCAGTAGCTCCTGGAACAGGTGATGCTCGTGGCGAAGTAATCTTTTGGAGCGCAGATCGTAGAGTAGTGCTTGTGCAAGCTGGACACGCTTTAGGACCGAAGTTGAAAACAGGAATGCAGAACCTGTAACGACACAGTGTCTATTTGTTGAACAGTGGAGGACACAGCCGTAATACGAGTCCCGTGTAAACAACACTTACCAGTAGTAGTGTGCAGGGCGAGGAGACTAGTCCAGTCTACCAGCAGGGCGCCCCCTGGCGAGAGAATGTAGAAGCAGTAGCTCCTGGAACAGGTGATGCTCGTGGCGGAGTAATCTTTTGAAGCGCAGATCGCGGAGTAGTGCAGGTGCACGCTGGCCACACTTGAGGACCGAAGATGAAAACAGGAATGCAGAACCTGTAACGACATAGTGCGTATTTGTTAAACAGTGGAGGACACAGCCGTAATACGAGTCCCGTGTAAACAACACTTACCAGTAGTAGTGCAGGGCGAGGAGACTAGTCCAGTCTACCAGCAGGACGCCCCTGGCGAGAGAATGTAGAAGCAGTAGCTCCTGGAACAGGTGAAGCTCGTGGCGAAGTAATATTTTGGAGCGCAGATCGCGGAGTAGTGCAGGTGCAAGCTCGGCACGCTTTAGGACCGAAGTTGAAAACAGGAATGCAGAACCTGTAACGACACAGTGCGTATTTTTTAAACAGTGGAGGAAACAGCCGTAATACGGGTCCCGTGTAAACGACACTTACCAGTAGTAGTGCAGGGCGAGGTGACTAGTCCAGTCTACCAGCAGGACGCCCCTGGCGAGAGAATGTAGAAGCAGTAGCTCCTGGAACAGGTGATGCTCGTGGCGAAGTGATCTTTTGGAGCGCAGATCGTAGAGTAGTGCATGTACAAGCTGGACACGCTTTAGGACCGAAGTTGAAAACAGGAATGCAGAACCTGTAACGACACAGTGTCTATTTGTTGAACAGTGGAGGACACAGCCGTAATACGAGTCCCGTGATAACGACACTGACCGGTAGTAGTGCAGGGCGAGGAGACAAGTCCAGTCTACCAGCATGACGCCCCTGGCGAGAGAATGTAGAAGCAGTAGCTCCTGGAACAGGTGATGCTCGTGGCGAAGTAACCTTTTGGAGCGCAGATCGCGGAGTAGTCCAGGTGCACGCTGGCCACACTTGAGGACCGAAGATGAAAACAGGAATGCAGAACCTGTAACGACATAGTGCGTATTTGTTAAACAGTGGAGGACACAGCCGTAATACGAGTCCCGTGTAAACAACACTTACCAGTAGTAGTGCAGGGCGAGGAGACTAGTCCAGTCTACCAGCATGACGCCACTGGCGAGAGAATGTAGTAGCAGTCGCTCCTGGAACAGGTGATGCTCGTGGCCGAAGTAATCTTTTGCAGCGCAGATCGTAGAGTAGTGCAGGTGCAAGCTGCGCACGCTTGAGGAGCGCAGTTGAAAATAGGAATGCAGAACCTGTAGCGACACAGTGCGTATTTGTTAAACAGTGGAGGACACAGCCGAAATACGAGTCCCGTGTAAACAACACTTACCAGTAGTAGTGCAGGGCGAGGAGACTAGTCCAGTCTACCAGCAGGACGCCCCTGGCGAGAGAATGTAGAAGCAGTAGCTCCTGGAACAGGTGATGCTCGTGGCGAAGTAATCTTTTGGAGCGCAGATCGTAGAGTAGTGCTTGTGCAAGCTGGACACGCTTTAGGACCGAAGTTGAAAACAGGAATGCAGAACCTGTAACGACACAGTGTCTATTTGTTGAACAGTGGAGGACACAGCCGTAATACGAGTCCCGTGTAAACGACACTTACCAGTAGTAGTGCAGGGCGAGGAGACAAGTCCAGTCTGCCAGCAAGACGCCACTGGGAAGAGAATGTAGAAGCAGTAGAAGTCGCTCCTGGAACAGGTGATGCTCGTGGCCGAAGTAATCTTTTGGAGCGCAGACCGTAGAGCAGTGCAGGTGAACGCCGGCCACACTTGAGGACCGAAGTTTAAAACAGCAATGCAGAACCTGTAACGACACAGCGCGTATTTGTTAAAGAGTGGAGGAAACAGCCGCAATACGAGTCCCATGTAAACGACACTTACCAGTGGTATTGCAGGGCGATGAGACAAGTCCAGTCTACCAGCAGGAAGCCACTGGGAAGAGAATGTAGAAGCAGTCGCTCCTGGAACAAGTGATGCTCGTGGCTGAAGTAATCTTTTGCAGCGCAGACCGTAGAGCAGTGCAGGTGCACGCTGGCCACACTTGAGGACCGAAGTTGAAAACTGGAATCCAGAACCTGTAATGACACAGTGCGTATTTGTTAAACAGTGGAGGAAACAGCCGTAATACGAGTCTCGTGCAAACGACACTTACCAGTAGTAGTGCAGGGCGAGGAAACAAGTCCAGTCTACCAGCATGACTCCACTGGCGAGAGAATGTAGTAGCAGTCGCTCCTGGAACAGGTGATGCTCGTGGCCGAAGTAATCTTTTGGAGCGCAGATCGTAGAGTAGTGCATGTGCAAGCTGGACACGCTTAAGGACCGAAGTTGAAAACAGAAATGCAGAACCTGTAACGACACAGTGCGTATTTGTTAAACAGTGGAGGACACAGCCGTAATACGAGTCCCGTGTAAACTACACTTACCAGTAGTAGTGCAGGGCGAGGAGACAAGTCCAGTCTACCAGCAGGACGCCACTGGGAAGAGAATGTAGGAGCAGTAGCAGCCGCTCCTGGAACAGGTGATGCTCGTGGCCGAAGTAATTTTTTGGAGCGCAGATCGTAGTGCAGTGCAGGTGCAAGCTGGGCACGCTTTAGGACCGAAGTTGAAAACAGGAATGCAGAACCTGTAACGACACAGTGTCTATTTGTTGAACAGTGGAGGACACAGCCGTAATACGAGTCCCGTGTAAACAACACTTACCAGTAGTAGTGTGCAGGGCGAGGAGACTAGTCCAGTCTACCAGCAGGGCGCCCCCTGGCGAGAGAATGTAGAAGCAGTAGCTCCTGGAACAGGTGATGCTCGTGGCGGAGTAATCTTTTGAAGCGCAGATCGCGGAGTAGTGCAGGTGCACGCTGGCCACACTTGAGGACCGAAGATGAAAACAGGAATGCAGAACCTGTAACGACATAGTGCGTATTTGTTAAACAGTGGAGGACACAGCCGTAATACGAGTCCCGTGTAAACACTTACCAGTAGTAGTGCAGGGCGAGGAGACTAGTCCAGTCTACCAGCAGGACGCCCCTGGCGAGAGAATGCAGAAGCAGTAGCTCCTGGAACAGGTGATGCTCGTGGCGAAGTAATATTTTGGAGCGCAGATCGCGGAGTAGTGCAGGTGCAAGCTGGGCACGCTTTAGGACCGAAGTTGAAAACAGGAATGCAGAACCTGTAACGACACAGTGCGTATTTGTTAAACAGTGGAGGACACAGCCGTAATACGAGTCCCGTGTAAACAACACTTACCAGTAGTAGTGCAGGGCGAGGAGACTAGTCCAGTCTACCAGCATGACTCCACTGGCGAGAGAATGTAGTAGCAGTCGCTCCTGGAACAGGTGATGCTCGTGGCCGAAGTAATCTTTTGGAGCGCAGATCGTAGAGTAGTGCATGTGCAAGCTGGACACGCTTAAGGGCCGAAGTTGAAAACAGAAATGCAGAACCTGTAACGACACAGTGTCTATTTGTTGAACAGTGGAGGACACAGCCGTAATACGAGTCCCGTGATAACGACACTGACCGGTAGTAGTGCAGGGCGAGGAGACAAGTCCAGTCTACCAGCATGACGCCCCTGGCGAGAGAATGTAGAAGCAGTAGCTCCTGGAACAGGTGATGCTCGTGGCGAAGTAACCTTTTGGAGCGCAGATCGCGGAGTAGTCCAGGTGCACGCTGGCCACACTTGAGGACCGAAGATGAAAACAGGAATGCAGAACCTGTAACGACATAGTGCGTATTTGTTAAACAGTGGAGGACACAGCCGTAATACGAGTCCCGTGTAAACAACACTTACCAGTAGTAGTGCAGGGCGAGGAGACTAGTCCAGTCTACCAGCATGACGCCACTGGCGAGAGAATGTAGTAGCAGTCGCTCCTGGAACAGGTGATGCTCGTGGCCGAAGTAATCTTTTGCAGCGCAGATCGTAGAGTAGTGCAGGTGCAAGCTGGGCACGCTTGAGGAGCGCAGTTGAAAATAGGAATGCAGAACCTGTAGCGACACAGTGCGTATTTGTTAAACAGTGGAGGACACAGCCGAAATACGAGTCCCGTGTAAACAACACTTACCAGTAGTAGTGCAGGGCGAGGAGACTAGTCCAGTCTACCAGCAGGACGCCCCTGGCGAGAGAATGTAGAAGCAGTAGCTCCTGGAACAGGTGATGCTCGTGGCGAAGTAATCTTTTGGAGCGCAGATCGTAGAGTAGTGCTTGTGCAAGCTGGACACGCTTTAGGACCGAAGTTGAAAACAGGAATGCAGAACCTGTAACGACACAGTGTCTATTTGTTGAACAGTGGAGGACACAGCCGTAATACGAGTCCCGTGTAAACGACACTTACCAGTAGTAGTGCAGGGCGAGGAGACAAGTCCAGTCTGCCAGCAAGACGCCACTGGGAAGAGAATGTAGAAGCAGTAGAAGTCGCTCCTGGAACAGGTGATGCTCGTGGCCGAAGTAATCTTTTGGAGCGCAGACCGTAGAGCAGTGCAGGTGAACGCCGGCCACACTTGAGGACCGAAGTTTAAAACAGCAATGCAGAACCTGTAACGACACAGCGCGTATTTGTTAAAGAGTGGAGGAAACAGCCGTAATACGAGTCCCATGTAAACGACACTTACCAGTGGCATTGCAGGGCGAGGAGACTAGTCCAGTCTACCAGCATGACGCCACTGGGAAGAGAATGTAGAAGCAGTCGCTCCTGGAACAAGTGATGCTCGTGGCTGAAGTAATCTTTTGCAGCGCAGACCCTAGAGCAGTGCAGGTGCACGCTGGCCACACTTGAGGACCGAAGTTGAAAACTGGAATCCAGAACCTGTAATGACACAGTGCGTATTTGTTAAACAGTGGAGGAAACAGCCGTAATACGAGTCTCGTGCAAACGACACTTACCAGTAGTAGTGCAGGGCGAGGAAACAAGTCCAGTCTACCAGCATGACTCCACTGGCGAGAGAATGTAGTAGCAGTCGCTCCTGGAACAGGTGATGCTCGTGGCCGAAGTAATCTTTTGGAGCGCAGATCGTAGAGTAGTGCATGTGCAAGCTGGACACGCTTAAGGACCGAAGTTGAAAACAGAAATGCAGAACCTGTAACGACACAGTGCGTATTTGTTAAACAGTGGAGGACACAGCCGTAATACGAGTCCCGTGTAAACTACACTTACCAGTAGTAGTGCAGGGCGAGGAGACAAGTCCAGTCTACCAGCAGGACGCCACTGGGAAGAGAATGTAGGAGCAGTAGCAGCCGCTCCTGGAACAGGTGATGCTCGTGGCCGAAGTAATCTTTTGGAGCGCAGATCGTAGAGTAGTGCATGTGCAAGCTGGACACGCTTAAGGACCGAAGTTGAAAACAGAAATGCAGAACCTGTAACGACACAGTGCGTATTTGTTAAACAGTGGAGGACACAGCCGTAATACGAGTCCCGTGTAAACTACACTTACCAGTAGTAGTGCAGGGCGAGGAGACAAGTCCAGTCTACCAGCAGGACGCCACTGGGAAGAGAATGTAGGAGCAGTAGCAGCCGCTCCTGGAACAGGTGATGCTCGTGGCCGAAGTAATTTTTTGGAGCGCAGATCGTAGTGCAGTGCAGGTGCAAGCTGGGCACGCTTTAGGACCGAAGTTGAAAACAGGAATGCAGAACCTGTAACGACAGAGTGCCTATTTGTTAAACAGTGGAGGACACAGCCGTAATACGAGTCCCGTGTAAACAACACTTACCAGTAGTAGTGCAGGGCGAGGAGACTAGTCCAGTCTACCAGCAGGACGCCCCTGGCGAGAGAATGTAGAAGCAGTAGCTCCTGGGACAGGTGATGCTCGTGGCGAAGTAATATTTTGGAGCGCAGATCGCGGAGTAGTGCAGGTGCAAGCTGGGCACGCTTTAGGACCGAAGTTGAAAACAGGAATGCAGAACCTGTAACGACACAGTGCGTATTTTTTAAACAGTGGAGGAAACAGCCGTAATACGAGTCCCGTGTAAACAACACTTACCAGTAGTAGTGCAGGGCGAGGAGACTAGTCCAGTCTACCAGCAGGACGCCCCTGGCGAGAGAATGTAGAAGCAGTAGCTCCTGGAACAGGTGATGCTCGTGGCGAAGTAATCTTTTGGAGCGCAGATCGTAGAGTAGTGCTTGTGCAAGCTGGACACGCTTTAGGACCGAAGTTGAAAACAGGAATGCAGAACCTGTAACGACACAGTGTCTATTTGTTGAACAGTGGAGGACACAGCCGTAATACGAGTCCCGTGTAAACAACACTTACCAGTAGTAGTGTGCAGGGCGAGGAGACTAGTCCAGTCTACCAGCAGGGCGCCCCTGGCGAGAGAATGTAGAAGCAGTAGCTCCTGGAACGGGTGATGCTCGTGGCGAAGTAATCTTTTGGAGCGCAGATCGCGGAGTAGTGCATGTGCAAGCTGGACACGCTTTAGGACCGAAGTTGAAAACAGGAATGCAGAACCTGTAACGACATAGTGCGTATTTGTTAAACAGTGGAGGACACAGCCGTGATACGAGTCCCGTGTAAACAACACTTACCAGTAGTAGTGCAGGGCGAGGAGACTAGTCCAGTCTACCAGCAGGACGCCCCTGGCGAGAGAATGCAGAAGCAGTAGCTCCTGGAACAGGTGATGCTCGTGGCGAAGTAATATTTTGGAGCGCAGATCGCGGAGTAGTGCAGGTGCAAGCTGGGCACGCTTTAGGACCGAAGTTGAAAACAGGAATGCAGAACCTGTAACGACACAGTGCGTATTTGTTAAACAGTGGAGGACACAGCCGTAATACGAGTCCCGTGTAAACAACACTTACCAGTAGTAGTGCAGGGCGAGGAGACTAGTCCAGTCTACCAGCATGACTCCACTGGCGAGAGAATGTAGTAGCAGTCGCTCCTGGAACAGGTGATGCTCGTGGCCGAAGTAATCTTTTGGAGCGCAGATCGTAGAGTAGTGCATGTGCAAGCTGGACACGCTTAAGGGCCGAAGTTGAAAACAGAAATGCAGAACCTGTAACGACACAGTGCGTATTTGTTAAACAGTGGAGGACACAGCCGTAATACGAGTCCCGTGTAAACGACACTTACCAGTAGTAGTGCAGGGCGAGGAGACAAGTCCAGTCTACCAGCAGGACGCCACTGGAAAGAGAATGTAGGAGCAGTAGCAGCCGCTCCTGGAACAGGTGATGCTCGTGGCGAAGTAATCTTTTGGAGCGCAGATCGCGGAGTAGTGCAGGTGCACGCTGGCCACACTTGAGGACCGAAGATGAAAACAGGAATGCAGAACCTGTAACGACATAGTGCGTATTTGTTAAACAGTGGAGGACACAGCCGTAATACGAGTCCCGTGTAAACAACACTTACCAGTAGTAGTGCAGGGCGAGGAGACTAGTCCAGTCTACCAGCATGACGCCACTGGCGAGAGAATGTAGTAGCAGTCGCTCCTGGAACAGGTGATGCTCGTGGCCGAAGTAATCTTTTGCAGCGCAGATCGTAGAGTAGTGCAGGTGCAAGCTGGGCACGCTTGAGGAGCGCAGTTGAAAATAGGAATGCAGAACCTGTAGCGACACAGTGCGTATTTGTTAAACAGTGGAGGACACAGCCGAAATACGAGTCCCGTGTAAACAACACTTACCAGTAGTAGTGCAGGGCGAGGAGACTAGTCCAGTCTACCAGCAGGACGCCCCTGGCGAGAGAATGTAGAAGCAGTAGCTCCTGGAACAGGTGATGCTCGTGGCGAAGTAATCTTTTGGAGCGCAGATCGTAGAGTAGTGCTTGTGCAAGCTGGACACGCTTTAGGACCGAAGTTGAAAACAGGAATGCAGAACCTGTAACGACACAGTGTCTATTTGTTGAACAGTGGAGGACACAGCCGTAATACGAGTCCCGTGTAAACAACACTTACCAGTAGTAGTGTGCAGGGCGAGGAGACTAGTCCAGTCTACCAGCAGGGCGCCCCCTGGCGAGAGAATGTAGAAGCAGTAGCTCCTGGAACAGGTGATGCTCGTGGCGGAGTAATCTTTTGAAGCGCAGATCGCGGAGTAGTGCAGGTGCACGCTGGCCACACTTGAGGACCGAAGATGAAAACAGGAATGCAGAACCTGTAACGACATAGTGCGTATTTGTTAAACAGTGGAGGACACAGCCGTAATACGAGTCCCGTGTAAACAACACTTACCAGTAGTAGTGCAGGGCGAGGAGACTAGTCCAGTCTACCAGCAGGACGCCCCTGGCGAGAGAATGTAGAAGCAGTAGCTCCTGGAACAGGTGAAGCTCGTGGCGAAGTAATATTTTGGAGCGCAGATCGCGGAGTAGTGCAGGTGCAAGCTGGGCACGCTTTAGGACCGAAGTTGAAAACAGGAATGCAGAACCTGTAACGACACAGTGCGTATTTTTTAAACAGTGGAGGAAACAGCCGTAATACGGGTCCCGTGTAAACGACACTTACCAGTAGTAGTGCAGGGCGAGGTGACTAGTCCAGTCTACCAGCAGGACGCCCCTGGCGAGAGAATGTAGAAGCAGTAGCTCCTGGAACAGGTGATGCTCGTGGCGAAGTGATCTTTTGGAGCGCAGATCGTAGAGTAGTGCATGTACAAGCTGGACACGCTTTAGGACCGAAGTTGAAAACAGGAATGCAGAACCTGTAACGACACAGTGTCTATTTGTTGAACAGTGGAGGACACAGCCGTAATACGAGTCCCGTGATAACGACACTGACCGGTAGTAGTGCAGGGCGAGGAGACAAGTCCAGTCTACCAGCATGACGCCCCTGGCGAGAGAATGTAGAAGCAGTAGCTCCTGGAACAGGTGATGCTCGTGGCGAAGTAACCTTTTGGAGCGCAGATCGCGGAGTAGTCCAGGTGCACGCTGGCCACACTTGAGGACCGAAGATGAAAACAGGAATGCAGAACCTGTAACGACATAGTGCGTATTTGTTAAACAGTGGAGGACACAGCCGTAATACGAGTCCCGTGTAAACAACACTTACCAGTAGTAGTGCAGGGCGAGGAGACTAGTCCAGTCTACCAGCATGACGCCACTGGCGAGAGAATGTAGTAGCAGTCGCTCCTGGAACAGGTGATGCTCGTGGCCGAAGTAATCTTTTGCAGCGCAGATCGTAGAGTAGTGCAGGTGCAAGCTGCGCACGCTTGAGGAGCGCAGTTGAAAATAGGAATGCAGAACCTGTAGCGACACAGTGCGTATTTGTTAAACAGTGGAGGACACAGCCGAAATACGAGTCCCGTGTAAACAACACTTACCAGTAGTAGTGCAGGGCGAGGAGACTAGTCCAGTCTACCAGCAGGACGCCCCTGGCGAGAGAATGTAGAAGCAGTAGCTCCTGGAACAGGTGATGCTCGTGGCGAAGTAATCTTTTGGAGCGCAGATCGTAGAGTAGTGCTTGTGCAAGCTGGACACGCTTTAGGACCGAAGTTGAAAACAGGAATGCAGAACCTGTAACGACACAGTGTCTATTTGTTGAACAGTGGAGGACACAGCCGTAATACGAGTCCCGTGTAAACGACACTTACCAGTAGTAGTGCAGGGCGAGGAGACAAGTCCAGTCTGCCAGCAAGACGCCACTGGGAAGAGAATGTAGAAGCAGTAGAAGTCGCTCCTGGAACAGGTGATGCTCGTGGCCGAAGTAATCTTTTGGAGCGCAGACCGTAGAGCAGTGCAGGTGAACGCCGGCCACACTTGAGGACCGAAGTTTAAAACAGCAATGCAGAACCTGTAACGACACAGCGCGTATTTGTTAAAGAGTGGAGGAAACAGCCGCAATACGAGTCCCATGTAAACGACACTTACCAGTGGTATTGCAGGGCGATGAGACAAGTCCAGTCTACCAGCAGGAAGCCACTGGGAAGAGAATGTAGAAGCAGTCGCTCCTGGAACAAGTGATGCTCGTGGCTGAAGTAATCTTTTGCAGCGCAGACCGTAGAGCAGTGCAGGTGCACGCTGGCCACACTTGAGGACCGAAGTTGAAAACTGGAATCCAGAACCTGTAATGACACAGTGCGTATTTGTTAAACAGTGGAGGAAACAGCCGTAATACGAGTCTCGTGCAAACGACACTTACCAGTAGTAGTGCAGGGCGAGGAAACAAGTCCAGTCTACCAGCATGACTCCACTGGCGAGAGAATGTAGTAGCAGTCGCTCCTGGAACAGGTGATGCTCGTGGCCGAAGTAATCTTTTGGAGCGCAGATCGTAGAGTAGTGCATGTGCAAGCTGGACACGCTTAAGGACCGAAGTTGAAAACAGAAATGCAGAACCTGTAACGACACAGTGCGTATTTGTTAAACAGTGGAGGACACAGCCGTAATACGAGTCCCGTGTAAACTACACTTACCAGTAGTAGTGCAGGGCGAGGAGACAAGTCCAGTCTACCAGCAGGACGCCACTGGGAAGAGAATGTAGGAGCAGTAGCAGCCGCTCCTGGAACAGGTGATGCTCGTGGCCGAAGTAATTTTTTGGAGCGCAGATCGTAGTGCAGTGCAGGTGCAAGCTGGGCACGCTTTAGGACCGAAGTTGAAAACAGGAATGCAGAACCTGTAACGACACAGTGTCTATTTGTTGAACAGTGGAGGACACAGCCGTAATACGAGTCCCGTGTAAACAACACTTACCAGTAGTAGTGTGCAGGGCGAGGAGACTAGTCCAGTCTACCAGCAGGGCGCCCCCTGGCGAGAGAATGTAGAAGCAGTAGCTCCTGGAACAGGTGATGCTCGTGGCGGAGTAATCTTTTGAAGCGCAGATCGCGGAGTAGTGCAGGTGCACGCTGGCCACACTTGAGGACCGAAGATGAAAACAGGAATGCAGAACCTGTAACGACATAGTGCGTATTTGTTAAACAGTGGAGGACACAGCCGTAATACGAGTCCCGTGTAAACACTTACCAGTAGTAGTGCAGGGCGAGGAGACTAGTCCAGTCTACCAGCAGGACGCCCCTGGCGAGAGAATGTAGAAGCAGTAGCTCCTGGAACAGGTGAAGCTCGTGGCGAAGTAATATTTTGGAGCGCAGATCGCGGAGTAGTGCAGGTGCAAGCTGGGCACGCTTTAGGACCGAAGTTGAAAACAGGAATGCAGAACCTGTAACTACACAGTGCGTATTTGTTAAACAGTGGAGGACACAGCCCAAATACGAGTCCCGTGTAAACAACACTTACCAGTAGTAGTGCAGGGCGAGGAGACTAGTCCAGTCTACCAGCAGGACGCCCCTGGCGAGAGAATGTAGAAGCAGTAGCTCCTGGAACAGGTGATGCTCGTGGCGAAGTAATCTTTTGGAGCGCAGATCGTAGAGTAGTGCTTGTGCAAGCTGGACACGCTTTAGGACCGAAGTTGAAAACAGGAATGCAGAACCTGTAACGACACAGTGTCTATTTGTTGAACAGTGGAGGACACAGCCGTAATACGAGTCCCGTGTAAACGACACTTACCAGTAGTAGTGCAGGGCGAGGAGACAAGTCCAGTCTGCCAGCAAGACGCCACTGGGAAGAGAATGTAGAAGCAGTAGAAGTCGCTCCTGGAACAGGTGATGCTCGTGGCCGAAGTAATCTTTTGGAGCGCAGACCGTAGAGCAGTGCAGGTGAACGCCGGCCACACTTGAGGACCGAAGTTTAAAACAGCAATGCAGAACCTGTAACGACACAGCGCGTATTTGTTAAAGAGTGGAGGAAACAGCCGCAATACGAGTCCCATGTAAACGACACTTACCAGTGGTATTGCAGGGCGATGAGACAAGTCCAGTCTACCAGCAGGAAGCCACTGGGAAGAGAATGTAGAAGCAGTCGCTCCTGGAACAAGTGATGCTCGTGGCTGAAGTAATCTTTTGCAGCGCAGACCGTAGAGCAGTGCAGGTGCACGCTGGCCACACTTGAGGACCGAAGTTGAAAACTGGAATCCAGAACCTGTAATGACACAGTGCGTATTTGTTAAACAGTGGAGGAAACAGCCGTAATACGAGTCTCGTGCAAACGACACTTACCAGTAGTAGTGCAGGGCGAGGAAACAAGTCCAGTCTACCAGCATGACTCCACTGGCGAGAGAATGTAGTAGCAGTCGCTCCTGGAACAGGTGATGCTCGTGGCCGAAGTAATCTTTTGGAGCGCAGATCGTAGAGTAGTGCATGTGCAAGCTGGACACGCTTAAGGACCGAAGTTGAAAACAGAAATGCAGAACCTGTAACGACACAGTGCGTATTTGTTAAACAGTGGAGGACACAGCCGTAATACGAGTCCCGTGTAAACTACACTTACCAGTAGTAGTGCAGGGCGAGGAGACAAGTCCAGTCTACCAGCAGGACGCCACTGGGAAGAGAATGTAGGAGCAGTAGCAGCCGCTCCTGGAACAGGTGATGCTCGTGGCCGAAGTAATTTTTTGGAGCGCAGATCGTAGTGCAGTGCAGGTGCAAGCTGGGCACGCTTTAGGACCGAAGTTGAAAACAGGAATGCAGAACCTGTAACGACACAGTGTCTATTTGTTGAACAGTGGAGGACACAGCCGTAATACGAGTCCCGTGTAAACAACACTTACCAGTAGTAGTGTGCAGGGCGAGGAGACTAGTCCAGTCTACCAGCAGGGCGCCCCCTGGCGAGAGAATGTAGAAGCAGTAGCTCCTGGAACAGGTGATGCTCGTGGCGGAGTAATCTTTTGAAGCGCAGATCGCGGAGTAGTGCAGGTGCACGCTGGCCACACTTGAGGACCGAAGATGAAAACAGGAATGCAGAACCTGTAACGACATAGTGCGTATTTGTTAAACAGTGGAGGACACAGCCGTAATACGAGTCCCGTGTAAACAACACTTACCAGTAGTAGTGCAGGGCGAGGAGACTAGTCCAGTCTACCAGCAGGACGCCCCTGGCGAGAGAATGTAGAAGCAGTAGCTCCTGGAACAGGTGAAGCTCGTGGCGAAGTAATATTTTGGAGCGCAGATCGCGGAGTAGTGCAGGTGCAAGCTGGGCACGCTTTAGGACCGAAGTTGAAAACAGGAATGCAGAACCTGTAACTACACAGTGCGTATTTGTTAAACAGTGGAGGACACAGCCGAAATACGAGTCCCGTGTAAACAACACTTACCAGTAGTAGTGCAGGGCGAGGAGACTAGTCCAGTCTACCAGCAGGACGCCCCTGGCGAGAGAATGTAGAAGCAGTAGCTCCTGGAACAGGTGATGCTCGTGGCGAAGTAATCTTTTGGAGCGCAGATCGTAGAGTAGTGCTTGTGCAAGCTGGACACGCTTTAGGACCGAAGTTGAAAACAGGAATGCAGAACCTGTAACGACACAGTGTCTATTTGTTGAACAGTGGAGGACACAGCCGTAATACGAGTCCCGTGTAAACGACACTTACCAGTAGTAGTGCAGGGCGAGGAGACAAGTCCAGTCTGCCAGCAAGACGCCACTGGGAAGAGAATGTAGAAGCAGTAGAAGTCGCTCCTGGAACAGGTGATGCTCGTGGCCGAAGTAATCTTTTGGAGCGCAGACCGTAGAGCAGTGCAGGTGAACGCCGGCCACACTTGAGGACCGAAGTTTAAAACAGCAATGCAGAACCTGTAACGACACAGCGCGTATTTGTTAAAGAGTGGAGGAAACAGCCGCAATACGAGTCCCATGTAAACGACACTTACCAGTGGTATTGCAGGGCGATGAGACAAGTCCAGTCTACCAGCAGGAAGCCACTGGGAAGAGAATGTAGAAGCAGTCGCTCCTGGAACAAGTGATGCTCGTGGCTGAAGTAATCTTTTGCAGCGCAGACCGTAGAGCAGTGCAGGTGCACGCTGGCCACACTTGAGGACCGAAGTTGAAAACTGGAATCCAGAACCTGTAATGACACAGTGCGTATTTGTTAAACAGTGGAGGAAACAGCCGTAATACGAGTCTCGTGCAAACGACACTTACCAGTAGTAGTGCAGGGCGAGGAAACAAGTCCAGTCTACCAGCATGACTCCACTGGCGAGAGAATGTAGTAGCAGTCGCTCCTGGAACAGGTGATGCTCGTGGCCGAAGTAATCTTTTGGAGCGCAGATCGTAGAGTAGTGCATGTGCAAGCTGGACACGCTTAAGGACCGAAGTTGAAAACAGAAATGCAGAACCTGTAACGACACAGTGCGTATTTGTTAAACAGTGGAGGACACAGCCGTAATACGAGTCCCGTGTAAACTACACTTACCAGTAGTAGTGCAGGGCGAGGAGACAAGTCCAGTCTACCAGCAGGACGCCACTGGGAAGAGAATGTAGGAGCAGTAGCAGCCGCTCCTGGAACAGGTGATGCTCGTGGCCGAAGTAATTTTTTGGAGCGCAGATCGTAGTGCAGTGCAGGTGCAAGCTGGGCACGCTTTAGGACCGAAGTTGAAAACAGGAATGCAGAACCTGTAACGACACAGTGTCTATTTGTTGAACAGTGGAGGACACAGCCGTAATACGAGTCCCGTGTAAACAACACTTACCAGTAGTAGTGTGCAGGGCGAGGAGACTAGTCCAGTCTACCAGCAGGGCGCCCCCTGGCGAGAGAATGTAGAAGCAGTAGCTCCTGGAACAGGTGATGCTCGTGGCGGAGTAATCTTTTGAAGCGCAGATCGCGGAGTAGTGCAGGTGCACGCTGGCCACACTTGAGGACCGAAGATGAAAACAGGAATGCAGAACCTGTAACGACATAGTGCGTATTTGTTAAACAGTGGAGGACACAGCCGTAATACGAGTCCCGTGTAAACAACACTTACCAGTAGTAGTGCAGGGCGAGGAGACTAGTCCAGTCTACCAGCAGGACGCCCCTGGCGAGAGAATGTAGAAGCAGTAGCTCCTGGAACAGGTGAAGCTCGTGGCGAAGTAATATTTTGGAGCGCAGATCGCGGAGTAGTGCAGGTGCAAGCTGGGCACGCTTTAGGACCGAAGTTGAAAACAGGAATGCAGAACCTGTAACTACACAGTGCGTATTTGTTAAACAGTGGAGGACACAGCCGAAATACGAGTCCCGTGTAAACAACACTTACCAGTAGTAGTGCAGGGCGAGGAGACTAGTCCAGTCTACCAGCAGGACGCCCCTGGCGAGAGAATGTAGAAGCAGTAGCTCCTGGAACAGGTGATGCTCGTGGCGAAGTAATCTTTTGGAGCGCAGATCGTAGAGTAGTGCTTGTGCAAGCTGGACACGCTTTAGGACCGAAGTTGAAAACAGGAATGCAGAGCCTGTAACGACACAGTGTCTATTTGTTGAACAGTGGAGGACACAGCCGTAATACGAGTCCCGTGTAAACGACACTTACCAGTAGTAGTGCAGGGCGAGGAGACAAGTCCAGTCTGCCAGCAAGACGCCACTGGGAAGAGAATGTAGAAGCAGTAGAAGTCGCTCCTGGAACAGGTGATGCTCGTGGCCGAAGTAATCTTTTGGAGCGCAGACCGTAGAGCAGTGCAGGTGAACGCCGGCCACACTTGAGGACCGAAGTTTAAAACAGCAATGCAGAACCTGTAACGACACAGCGCGTATTTGTTAAAGAGTGGAGGAAACAGCCGCAATACGAGTCCCATGTAAACGACACTTACCAGTGGTATTGCAGGGCGATGAGACAAGTCCAGTCTACCAGCAGGAAGCCACTGGGAAGAGAATGTAGAAGCAGTCGCTCCTGGAACAAGTGATGCTCGTGGCTGAAGTAATCTTTTGCAGCGCAGACCGTAGAGCAGTGCAGGTGCACGCTGGCCACACTTGAGGACCGAAGTTGAAAACTGGAATCCAGAACCTGTAATGACACAGTGCGTATTTGTTAAACAGTGGAGGAAACAGCCGTAATACGAGTCTCGTGCAAACGACACTTACCAGTAGTAGTGCAGGGCGAGGAAACAAGTCCAGTCTACCAGCATGACTCCACTGGCGAGAGAATGTAGTAGCAGTCGCTCCTGGAACAGGTGATGCTCGTGGCCGAAGTAATCTTTTGGAGCGCAGATCGTAGAGTAGTGCATGTGCAAGCTGGACACGCTTAAGGACCGAAGTTGAAAACAGAAATGCAGAACCTGTAACGACACAGTGCGTATTTGTTAAACAGTGGAGGACACAGCCGTAATACGAGTCCCGTGTAAACTACACTTACCAGTAGTAGTGCAGGGCGAGGAGACAAGTCCAGTCTACCAGCAGGACGCCACTGGGAAGAGAATGTAGGAGCAGTAGCAGCCGCTCCTGGAACAGGTGATGCTCGTGGCCGAAGTAATTTTTTGGAGCGCAGATCGTAGTGCAGTGCAGGTGCAAGCTGGGCACGCTTTAGGACCGAAGTTGAAAACAGGAATGCAGAACCTGTAACGACACAGTGTCTATTTGTTGAACAGTGGAGGACACAGCCGTAATACGAGTCCCGTGTAAACAACACTTACCAGTAGTAGTGTGCAGGGCGAGGAGACTAGTCCAGTCTACCAGCAGGGCGCCCCCTGGCGAGAGAATGTAGAAGCAGTAGCTCCTGGAACAGGTGATGCTCGTGGCGGAGTAATCTTTTGAAGCGCAGATCGCGGAGTAGTGCAGGTGCACGCTGGCCACACTTGAGGACCGAAGATGAAAACAGGAATGCAGAACCTGTAACGACATAGTGCGTATTTGTTAAACAGTGGAGGACACAGCCGTAATACGAGTCCCGTGTAAACAACACTTACCAGTAGTAGTGCAGGGCGAGGAGACTAGTCCAGTCTACCAGCAGGACGCCCCTGGCGAGAGAATGTAGAAGCAGTAGCTCCTGGAACAGGTGAAGCTCGTGGCGAAGTA
This sequence comes from Dermacentor variabilis, assembly GCF_050947875.1. Lineage (NCBI taxonomy): Eukaryota > Metazoa > Arthropoda > Arachnida > Ixodida > Ixodidae > Dermacentor > Dermacentor variabilis. The sequence continues at coordinate 158,885,950 of NC_134574.1, read as the reverse complement.
ATATTTTGGAGCGCAGATCGCGGAGTAGTGCAGGTGCAAGCTGGGCACGCTTTAGGACCGAAGTTGAAAACAGGAATGCAGAACCTGTAACTACACAGTGCGTATTTGTTAAACAGTGGAGGACACAGCCGAAATACGAGTCCCGTGTAAACAACACTTACCAGTAGTAGTGCAGGGCGAGGAGACTAGTCCAGTCTACCAGCAGGACGCCCCTGGCGAGAGAATGTAGAAGCAGTAGCTCCTGGAACAGGTGATGCTCGTGGCGAAGTAATCTTTTGGAGCGCAGATCGTAGAGTAGTGCTTGTGCAAGCTGGACACGCTTTAGGACCGAAGTTGAAAACAGGAATGCAGAACCTGTAACGACACAGTGTCTATTTGTTGAACAGTGGAGGACACAGCCGTAATACGAGTCCCGTGTAAACGACACTTACCAGTAGTAGTGCAGGGCGAGGAGACAAGTCCAGTCTGCCAGCAAGACGCCACTGGGAAGAGAATGTAGAAGCAGTAGAAGTCGCTCCTGGAACAGGTGATGCTCGTGGCCGAAGTAATCTTTTGGAGCGCAGACCGTAGAGCAGTGCAGGTGAACGCCGGCCACACTTGAGGACCGAAGTTTAAAACAGCAATGCAGAACCTGTAACGACACAGCGCGTATTTGTTAAAGAGTGGAGGAAACAGCCGCAATACGAGTCCCATGTAAACGACACTTACCAGTGGTATTGCAGGGCGATGAGACAAGTCCAGTCTACCAGCAGGAAGCCACTGGGAAGAGAATGTAGAAGCAGTCGCTCCTGGAACAAGTGATGCTCGTGGCTGAAGTAATCTTTTGCAGCGCAGACCGTAGAGCAGTGCAGGTGCACGCTGGCCACACTTGAGGACCGAAGTTGAAAACTGGAATCCAGAACCTGTAATGACACAGTGCGTATTTGTTAAACAGTGGAGGAAACAGCCGTAATACGAGTCTCGTGCAAACGACACTTACCAGTAGTAGTGCAGGGCGAGGAAACAAGTCCAGTCTACCAGCATGACTCCACTGGCGAGAGAATGTAGTAGCAGTCGCTCCTGGAACAGGTGATGCTCGTGGCCGAAGTAATCTTTTGGAGCGCAGATCGTAGAGTAGTGCATGTGCAAGCTGGACACGCTTAAGGACCGAAGTTGAAAACAGAAATGCAGAACCTGTAACGACACAGTGCGTATTTGTTAAACAGTGGAGGACACAGCCGTAATACGAGTCCCGTGTAAACTACACTTACCAGTAGTAGTGCAGGGCGAGGAGACAAGTCCAGTCTACCAGCAGGACGCCACTGGGAAGAGAATGTAGGAGCAGTAGCAGCCGCTCCTGGAACAGGTGATGCTCGTGGCCGAAGTAATTTTTTGGAGCGCAGATCGTAGTGCAGTGCAGGTGCAAGCTGGGCACGCTTTAGGACCGAAGTTGAAAACAGGAATGCAGAACCTGTAACGACAGAGTGCCTATTTGTTAAACAGTGGAGGACACAGCCGTAACACGAGTCCCGTGTAAAGGACACTTACCGGTAGTAGTGCAGGGCGAGGAGATGAGTGCAGTGAAACGATGAAACGAAGATACAATGGAAAATAGAAAATGACCGATTGGACCGTGCCTGACCTATGTGGTGTAGAACTGCGAAACCTGGAACTCGCCATGGTTTGACGCCGCAGAAACTGACGGCTTCTACTTTGAACTTTTTGATGGTGGAATATACTGGCTTACCTCCTCAGAAAGAAACGATGCATGAAGTGGACTATATAGTCACAAGGACTGTTCAGAAGGATAGATCAAGTTACCGTGGAAATCAACGAAGTAGCATTCGGAAGACTATCTGGAAGACAGACACATTCAGTACCGAGATAAAAACACGGCTGTTCAATGCGAGATCTTTCGCGCTTGAATTGGAAGAACGAGCGTGCTCGGAAGAATCTGAACAATAACTACCATATCGCGCCATCTAGCATTTCGATAAGAGCAACTAGCATGAAAAGCGTATTTGACACCTTGTCGTTAAGATCAGAAATGTTCTGAATGATTATCTTCAGACAGGAGGAAATTTGAATGCAGATGTACCAATACTGTTAATGTATTTTCGAATAAATTCTAGTAATGACAGCAAACGTAAATAAGTTTGCGTTGATTAAGTTATGCTTGGAACATCATAAGAAAACAGAAGGAGTGTACATAGAAACGAAAAAATTCGCCGAGCTGCAATGAATATTTTCGAAGGGTCATCAAACAGTGAAGCAATGAGAAATGCGCATCAATGTGCCGTTCTTACGTGAACAAGCCAGACCAGTATTCTAGGAATGAACTGGGACACGGCCGACGGTATTCTGCTATCATATCGATATGAAGACTCGAGTGAAGTGCCAACGAAGGGAAGACTACTTCAAGCCAGGGGAAAAATATTCGGTTGGTTGGAATTTCTAACGTCCTGCACTGTAACAGCTAATATCGGTATTCAATGACGGGAAAAACCGGAATCTTGGGACAACATTCTCCCAGACGAAGATAAATGACCTACGGAGAAATATACCGAGGAAGATCAAGGACGAACTGCCTGTAGACCGCATCGACAAGAAAACGGAACGCAAGCACCGACACTTATCGGATGCAAGCGCGGTGGTGTATTCAAGTGCAGCATTCATGGTACTGTTATCAGAGTGGAGACACTGCTGGTCCTGGCAAAGAACCGAAAGGAGTAGCTCTAATGAACACCGTCGTCAGTGTCGCACATTAGAAGTTACGAGCAACGGTAAAGTATCGCACCACTTGTACAATCGTGCTGCATTGGAGAAAGAAAATGCATAAAGCGCCCGTTGAACACAGACAAGAGAAAAGAATTACTCAGTATAACAATGGGGATACGTCAATAGTAGTGAAAAATCGAGCAGCTATAACCAGGAGTCACCGTAGAAAAGATTTCGTAGTGAAAAATTTTGCAGAAGGGATCCCAGTAGTTACAGGCCAAATAGCCGTTACAATATGCCGGATAATAATGAAAGGAAAGGAGATGATTCTCGTGCCAGATACGTCGAAAAGGATCTCAAGACCAGGCATTGAAGTTGACAAGTTCGGCAGTTACTTATATAGTTGGATAGCAACAACGTGAATGTTTCGTTCCGTGAATAATATTAGAGGACAAGTTCTACTGTCCACTAAAAGCAGAAGAAATAAATACCGCCGACAGCTGCCTGATTTGGCTAGAACAAAGTGTGTATATTGAAAAATTGCAGAAATTCAGCAAGCAAGCGAATGTGCAGACAGTAGGTGAATACCAGGTATATTAAGATAAAGGCCCAATGAGAATTCACGGGCGCTTTCGGTAGGGCCCGTATCACAAGACGAGCAGCACCCCATCCCATGTAAATGGAATAGTTCGTTGACTATTAGTGCGACGCATATATGAACAAACTTCACGGTGGAGTACGCGGTACACTGTCGCGTATACGTGAAAGATAATGCGACAGTGCGTTGTGTGGCGAAGATACAATTCCAGATCGTCGTAAGAGCAAGTACTTCCTCTTGAGGGGGAGTAACGAAGACCACATTGTCTGAAATAGCTGGTCAATGTTTCAGCGGTGCGCTGGGAGCAACTACAAAAAAAAGTAAGGAGACATAGCCATACGTTGTGTACCAGCTTTCACATTTGCCGTGACAAGAGGTGTACATTGCGAAACTGTTGGAGACGCTTCACATCTGTTTTCTGTATTATTTTCGGCGTTTCTCAGCTCTAACATAAAGGTGCTCAGCAACAATGCAAGACTTTCAGGAGAACGAATAAGGTATTCAATGCGGTCACAGTCACATCACGTCGATAACAACTGAACAATTTATGACCTATCACAAAGTAGAAATTTCTTCCACAAAACACCTTGTGGGGGAGGTTTCTGTGAAAGGCTCATCAGTAGTTTTCAAGTCTACTACGGAAAGCGATCGGTGGATGTGTACTGCATAATGGAGAACTATATACCCGAGTATGCGAAGTAGGTGGTATCACAAAACAATCGTTCACACAAGTTCACGATGGACTTGGAGAACCTATTCCTCTAACTTCTGCGGAGCCGATGGGCGGAACCAGAAAACTGGGAGGAAACATTGAATAGGACGGCAAACTTCGACAAAAGTGAAGACTACGTGGAGTTACCAAAGCATTGTGAAAAATGTGGCACTCCGAGTAGACGAAATAAATTACGGGTGAGGAAATGAAATCAGCTAAGAAATATAACCAGGAACGGAAGAAATTCAACGTCGTCTTACTGGGAGAGCGACATACAAAAGCCTTTTGAAAACTTTGTGGCGAAGTTTTCCGAAGCATAAACCTAACCTCGAAGGTCTGCGTAATACATTTGACAGCAAATTTCATCAAAAGCCCACAAAGTTTGTGTACTTGCGGAACCGGCAAGGTGTAGCAAGAGGATTAAGAAAAGGAGCACTGAGAGAACACGAAGCGTTAGCCGTCAGATGAAAACACGGCTTCATTCAAAAGCAGACGTTTGGAACCTTAAATGCCTCAGGGCTTATCCGTCACACGAGAAAACCGTAGTTCCATTGGAGTGTATAGATGGTACTTGTCAGAAGTAGTGCAGGGAGTTTAACGAATCTGCGTCTCCCAGCTGAAAGCCACCAGCGAGAAAAATGCAGGCGTAACACGGCCGGAGACTAGATGTGCAGAACCGCCCGCTGGATATGCTTGTCAATAGCCGCAATGGAAGGCACACGGTAGGAACGAATGAAGGAAAGTGGAGAAGGAAGGCAGGGAGGTTAACCAGATTAGCTTAATCGGTTTGCTACCCTACACATGGGAGCGGGATGGGGGGGATGAAAGATGGGGAGAAGAGAGAGAGCACATAACACGGCACACACATACTTACAGTCTGTCACTCTTGCGCGGTACGTGACATCCCTGTCACAGCCGCTTGTCCAAGCCCGTCTCCTTCATAAACCGAAGTTATCCCTTCGTCACCTTCAGCTGCGATGTCTTCTGTCGGCGATATGTGAAAATAGTTGCAACAATAGTCTATTCTCAAGATGCGCTAGAACGGACGCCAGCGACTGTCTCTGAATATTATATTGAGGACAGTCGCCCAGAATGTGTTCCAGCGTCTCCTCGCCAAGACAGGCATAGCAGAGAGCATTGGCCATTCCAATTCGAAACGAGTAAGATTTCGTGAAGGCCACCCCCAGCCATAAGCGATAAAGCAGGGTGGCCTCACTTCGGCGGAGCCCAGTTGGCATACAGTGATGCATCAAAGATAGCAGGTCGTGTTGACGATTGCTCCGGTTGGTTTGACTCCTTGGTGTGCACCATAGAGAGCGTGATCTCGGTGCAAGCACTCGAAGTCTGCTGGCTGCGTCGGACCGTGAAAGTGGTATGGCCTCTTCCTGTGTGTGTTCAAGAGCTGTCCGAGCGGCTTTATCGGCGTCATTTCCTATGACGCCGAAGTGACTTGGCAGCCACTGAAACGCCACGTGCTGTCCTTTCTCATGTGATGTATGGAGTAGGCATCCAATATCAAGCACGAGCTGTTCGAATGGCCCGCGACGCAGGGCTGGTAGCACAGATTGTAGGGCTGCCTTTGAGTCACTGAAAATTGACCATTGTGGAGATTGTTCCCGATTGACGAAACAAAGTGCAGCGCGAAAAGCAGTTAGTTCCGCTGATGATGTCGTTGGGTTGTCAGTCCTAAAGCAGATGGTAATACCTCTTTCTGGGACGACCACAGCACCAGAACATTGGATGTGTGTGGAACCATCAGTATAAATATGTGTACTGTCCGCGTACCTCTCGTGCAGAAGAAGCAGAGACAGTTGTTTCAGCACAGGCGACGACAGCTCAGACTTTTTCCCGATTCCTGGTACGCTGAGATGGACTGTGGGGCTGACAAGACACCAAGGGGGTATCGATGGTTTAGATGCAGCGGTGAAGCCCGAGGGAAGTTTGTCGTACTTGACGATAGTTTTAGAGAAGGATGATTGGTGCCTGTCTGAAGGTAGTGTTGCAATGTGGTGATAGGGGGCACGTGCAAAATGTCTGATGTGCGTTCTCAGGGCTTCTACCGTGATGCGAGTTTCCATTGGATGGTCCGGAGCAATCGCAATAGCCTCTGTTGACGTGTATCTGGGCAAACCAAGGCAAACTGAGTGCTTGAGCTTGTGCTGCCTGCAGAACACGAATAAGTCTTGCAGGTGTTGTTCACTACAGGTATAGACAATATCTTAAAAAACCGAGAAAGAGCTCTGTAGAGTTTCATCATTGCGTCAACTGACATTCCCCACGTCTTTCCTGTCAAGTATTTAAACAACTGGGAGGTTGCTGTCAGGCGCCGTTTCATGGAAGCCACGTGCGGGCTCCAACAGAGGTCTGTCGATAATTACGCCAAGAAATCTGGGCTCCGACATAGGAAATGGTCCGCCCATTGATTGAGATGACATAAGGCGTCATTGGTTTGCGAGTAAATGCCACTAGGGCGCATTTTTCTGGTGATATGCTGAGACCTTGTTCACAAAAGTAGCTCGCTGTCAAAGTAGCCGCTCTTTGAAGCCGTGCACGTATCTGAGGACGTATGACTGCCGAAGTCCAGACACAGATGTCTGCGTATATTGAAATGTTGGTGGTAGTTGGCAAATATTAAGCAAGCCTAATAATAGCGAGGTTGAATAGCGTCGGGCTGAGAGCACCGCCTTGAGGAACGCCCCTGCTGGTATAGCGTCGCGCCGTTGGGCCATCGTCAGTTAACACGTGATCTTGCAGATAAGGAACTTGCAATCCACAAAAATACTCGACCAACTAGGTCAACCGTCACAAGAGCGTCGAGAATGGCCTGATGTAATACGTTATCGTATGCCCCTTTCACATCTAAAAATAAAGTTGCAGATAAACGTTTTCGGGACCTTTCGTGCTGGACATATGAAACGAGATCAACTACATTGTCGCGGGAAGAGCGGTCATGTCGGAAACCAGCCATGGAATTCGGATAAATTTGCATTCAAGGTACTATTCCAGGCGGTCAAGGATAATCCGTTCCCTTATCTTTCCTACACAGCTGGCCAACGCTATTCGGCGGTAAGAGGTGAGCTGTAGCGGGGATTTGACCTGCTTCAAGATTGGCACGAGGTGTTGTAGGTGTGTTGTAGGTGTAGACAAGAGGTGTTGTACAACACCTCTTGCCATGAGGTGTTGTAGAGAATGCTATCCGTGCGGATTCTCCGAGATAGCACAAGGCTCCGTAGGATATACCATCTGGACCCGCAGATGATGAGCGTCTGCAGAGAGCTAGTGCCGCCTCGAGCTCCTCCATTGTAAAAGGAAGGTCCATGCGGCAATCAGGGGAATGGGGGACGTCATCTCGGGCTGGAGGATCTATACGTGTCGCTTGGTCTGCCATCCGCGCACAAAAGTCTTCTGCGACATCGATGTCTTGCCGCCCTTGGAAAAGCGCGAGCGCCTTGAATGGAAAACGCTGCTACGGAAGGTAACGCAGATCTTGCACCCTTTTCCAAATGTGAGACAGTGGCTTGCGGGGGTCGAGTGTCTGGCAAAACGTTGCCCAACATTCCGACGCTAATCTATCCATTCGACGCTGAATCTTCTTTTGAATCCTCCTGGCTGCCCTAAGGTCATAGATTGATTTTGTACGCAGATATCGACGTTCCGCGCGGCGACGAAGTGCTCGAAGTCGCTCTAATTCTATGTCTAAGTCGTTTCGCGTGTAAGAGATCGTCAGCGTGCGAGTGGGGTTTTGCATCGTATTTTTAATTGTTTGCTCTGACCCAGAGGGTAGGCCCTCGCGGCAGGCATCTTCCATATCAGATTTGCAGTTGGCCCATTGAATCGTCCGAATGGTATTCCGTGGGCCAGATCTAAACGACAAGCCTCTGATGTTCAGATAGGTGGGAATGTGATCACTCCCATGTGTCTCAATATCTGGAAACCACTTCACATATCTGGCGAGAGAGTTGGAGACGAAAGCAAGGTCGATGCAGCTGCCGTATGTCACGCCTCGAAGAAAGGTGGGGTTACCATCGTTCAAGAGAGTAAGGCCATAGTTGTAGGCGATGCTTGCTTATCTTAGTCCTCTTGCATTTGTCTTTCTACTTCCCCATGCTGGATGGTGTGCATTGAAATCTCCTATGATGACCCATGGGTCGGGTCAAACACTCAAGATATCCGCTAATCTTTTAGTATCGAAATTGCTGGAAGGCGACACGCCTATGAGAGTAAACAAGAGTTTGTTCTTTTTAAATGTGATGCATATATATTGATTGTCGTCGTGGGGCGCAATTGGTTGCAAAACATAGGCGAGTTCACGACGAAAAAAAAAAACGACCATTTTGCTGCATGCACCATTTGTTGACATGATACATTCGCGTCCTGACAGTCTGATTGGTTTCGACAAGCTGGGCTCCCAAATGACGATGAGTAGAAACACATTGGTGTACACATACTGACGGAAATCTGAAATTCGTGATTTTAGCCCTCTGGCGTTCCACTGGATAACGGACGCTGCCTTGACTTCTTTTCGGAAGGATGGGGTATGGGTAGCCATCTTTCTAGTTGAGGGATTCAAGCACTGGGCTTAAGGCGACCAGCACTTTAATTGCGCTTCGAGCAGACGGTGTCCCCATGTCCACTAAAATCGTTCGGATGGCCTCCATGAGGGAACGTAGCACCGAGATGACTTGACGATCTGTCTTAGGTGACTTATCAATCGCCGGAGAAGGCTCCAGTGGGGCCGCGGCCTTCTGAGGTTCCTTAGCAAGGGAGCGGCTCGGTAGCGTAGGCCATTCCTCTAAAGAAAGTATTATCTGATTCCCTCGTTGAAGTGTTGGGCCCTTTCGCGGCGCGACTAAGTGGTACGGTAGTAGTGTGGGTACTATCGCTTCGCGCATGCGCCTTCTTTGAAGACGTACGATGGTTTCGACGTCGACGCCGGACTACTTCGGCTGCCTCCCTCTGGGCCGTAGTGTCTCTGGCCATTTGCTTCAGAACCGCGCGCTCCCTCTTTATGCGGGGACAGTCTTTCGACGAGGCTGCGTGAGGGGTGCTACAGTTGGCGCACTTCTGAAGCAGACCGTAGGAACCTGAAATCAGGCAGGGCTTGTTAAACACTCGAGAGCACAGCAATACTACGATTCTAGTGTTCATGGTACTTGCCAGGAGTAGTGCCGGGCGAGGAACGAAGTCCAGTCCACCAGCAACACTTCCCCGCCGAGGGAATGCAAAAGAGTTAAGACGGTCGGTGACGGCACGAGTGGTGATCAAGGTCATCATCTGCGACGCAAGGAGGAAAGTAAACAACCAGAAAAGAACCGCGGGAACCGCAAAGAAATGGACCACTCACCGTAGCTGCTGCACGGCCGGGCTCCCCAGACCGTGGGCGACGTAAGGTCGCCGCAATAGCTAATAGCTGGCGAGGCAATTTCAGAATGGCGTTTGCTTCCGTGATTCCACATTTCGCTCGATAGCACTGACGCGCCCGGGCTACCTTGTCACGAAATAGTGGGGTCGGGTCGCAAGGCCATTCGGAAGGGTCCATGTCCCTGACGCACTCGTAGAGGACGGCTATCAGCTGGAGCCTGCGCAGTTTGAGCTAACCCTTATTTCCGCTAAATCCTGAAGCTATACGCCGCCACCCCGCAACACGTGGCCCGCCCTCTTCGATTCCGGCACGGAGAAGACCCATGTGGCCGCAAGCCAGGCCCACGAAACCTCGGGCTTACAGCTAAGCAATTTTGTAATGTAGCTATACATTACAAAATTCCAAAACAGTTAACTTCCCTATGGCGTGCGCCACCCTCGCCAGCTAGACCATCTGCAATATGCACAAAGACCACCTGATGAGCGTTTAGGACGCTCGATGCGAAGCTCGCAGAGACGACGCTCGCCGTGACGAGGGGTTGCTGCGCAGATCCTGGGGTTAGTAGCCACATTCAGACTGATGTCCAGTTGCCGGCCGACGTGCAAACGGCTACAGCCGTGAAAGGATTGTTGCTCAGAAGCATGTGATCTGGAACGTAGGCAAGAAAATACTTTGAATTTTGAGCAGAAACCAGTGCTGCCAAATTGTCACGTGTAATTTTGCCACATATTTGGGTGAAAATTTTCCACACGCCAGGACCAAATTTATTCATAAAAGCATCTATACGCTGTGAGGAAGTGGCTTGCTGAGAACCTATGGCCAAATTCACTGCAGCTGACTGAACTAAAACCCATTCGACAAGGAAACTCTAAACAAGCACGATGGAGTCCAAGATGTGCGTCTGAATGGCCGGCAGTAAAAAAAAAAGTGCGGGGGGAGTTTCGAAACCAGGTACAGCGCCTTGATAAAATGCCTTTCACACCTCGGACACCGAGTTCTAGTGGCAGCTATTCACGCGTTCAAGCAATAAATAATATCAATCAAGAAAGCTATCTGGAAGTAAGCTACACTTGCCGCTCCTGATCGGCATGTTTCAAGCATGATTACAAAGACGGCGCCAAATAAAACAACACACGAAGAAGGAGGACACGAGAGAGCACGTAGGACACGAGACAGCATGCGCCTACGTGCCGTCTCGTGTCCCCCTTCTTCGTGTGTTGTTTTATTCGGCGCCGTCTTTGTAATTATGCTTAACCAACTAGCCCGCCAACACATGCTCATATGTTTTAAGCGTCATACTTGGCTTAGAAAATAATTACACGATGTTCAGTTTGTTATACATGGCCACGTTTTGTCTGAACACATGATGACCCAAAACGTATGAAACTGGTGGTCATAACCCCGTAGCGGAGCAATTCAGCGCCTTAATGAAAGCTCTAACCCGCTTTGCTGAAACTGCTTCCATAATTTAGTCTTAATCGCACTGCAGACTCAATAAAAAGTGGCCGAGCTCGGTTACGTGAGCCTTTGGTAATGCGTGTCATTGAAACTTGCAGTCAGCCGCAGAAAGCGCAGCCGAAGCTGGCCATCCGCAAGATGACATTCAGGAATCTCACAAAATAGCGTCCGTGTAATAATTCAGGCATGTCGCGTTGACTTCAGTTGTCTTCTAATATAAGCAACTACTATTGCCCATATTTGTACACTGCATTTTTTAGGCTTGTAGCGCAGCTCAGCAAGAGCAAAAAGGGAGAACGTTCCTTTTCATTACCACTTCCTTCATCCTTTTTGCTCTCTGAGCTGCGCTACAAGCCTGAAAAAGTCATTACATACCAGCTCGCCCAAACTGCAACGCCTTTGTATACTGCAGCACAATAAAGCGAAAAAGCACTTCTGACGTCAAAAAAGTTTGACAGGTTTTTCATTGCCAGAATATTTCCCCCGAGATCTCGGACATATCCCCAATATGTAATATTTCCCACCTTTTGGCAAAACTGCCTCGGACGTTCTCCTCGCTCACCGCCATCCAAAACAGTCATCTGTATAACGAGAACAGCAACGGGCTTATTGGTGACCACTCGAGGAGAGAGCCAAAGTACGAGACGTCAGTACGCGATACTCACCGGTAGTGGCGGGCGAGGAGCAAGGTTCCGACTGCCAGCAGGACGCCATGGGTGAGGGAACGTAATTTAACAAACGGTGCGCCAGAGTAAGAGTTGCTCTAGACTATGTCCCGAGGGGGACGTTGAGAGGATGGTAGACGGGGAGCAGCCCATTGGATAACTTATGGGCTTCAATCGAACGCAGGCGTCGGGATCCTGAAAAGACAGTTTTCGTACTTAGTATTTTCACTAGAAGATCCCAAAGCGTTTTGCACACACACAAAGGAAGATTTCTGTTTCTTGAAAAAGCATGAAAGTGGTCTCGCGACAAGAGTGGAGTTTTGAACGGGGCAAGTTAACTGAGCTACCAATGTTTCAAACAAAGGAAGCAAGAATAAAATATTGAACGGTAGCTAGAAAGCAGTATGAATATTTCTGGACCTAAGATACCTTTGATGAAGTCAAATGCTAAGCACTCTTCAGGGAGTTTTCTTACAGAATTAGTGGGTGGGTGCTGAACTTAATCACAAGCTATCTCCAAAATTGTAGCCAATGTGTTTCACGGGTGCATCTATCTCCAAGCTAATGTCGATGCTTAAAGGTGTACAACAAGGTTCTCTTAGGGCAGCTTTTATTTTTGCTTTATAGGTAAATAATATCGCTACCATTCCACCAATAAAAGAAAGGTTTTGTACGCGGACGACATAAATTGTCATGTCTAGTGCTGACTTAACAGATAAAATCAAATAGGTGGTTAATGAAGTTGTCAAAGTTGCCAGATGTGACCGAGCTTCAATTGAATTGAAGCACATAAAGCAAAGCAACATGACCATTTTTCAAAGGTTTAGAAGCATGGGAGTAAGCCCTTAAGGTCTAGCGGCATTGATCATATAGAGCGGACAAACAGTATGCTATTATTCAATGCTTTTCACGACTACCTTGGAATGACCACGTTGGCAATTTAAGTATGAAGCGATCTGGTAGAATACGTGCTTTAGGAAGGACGAGATTAAATGCCACTTAGATGCAGGTTAAGCCCATCTTCGATACGATCACAGATCCAGGATGTATCGTCATGTGGGGCACAACTTCTAGTACTAAAATTAAAAGGCAAACTACGAAATAAAGCATTTCCTTTCGCTTCAAAGATGCCGAAGAACAGACTACTAAGGATTCCCGAGATCGTTACAAATTGCTATTCGCAATCCAACGACACACGTGCATACTGGTGACATTATACCGAGGTTAAGAGATCTACAAAAAACTTCAAAAACCAAGGACAAATTACGGCAGACAGCCTTGACCTCTTGAAGCCCACTGTCGGGAATGGTTGCAATACTGAAACTGAAATTCGCGAAGCAAAGTCCTAGAGAGATTTCAGCAGGCTACCAATCATTTTTCCCCTACGGTTAGCTAGGACAAATGTTTTTTTTTGCTTTTGAATAAATAAAGTAATGCTCACAGAACGTTAAGATTTGTGTTGTCGCGTGATGTGTTGAATTATAATTACCACGTGGTAAATTCATTTCATGCTTGCTTTTGAAGGGGTAGTCCAGATAAGTGAATTTTGATGAAGTGCATAAATCATTTCATTTTTATTTTAGTCACAATTATGTTACCGCAGTTGCTCGAGTGGAAAATATTGAGGAGAGGGGCCTAGTCAGGTACTGACAAGCGCTTTATTCTCTGGTTTTCTTCGTGCTGTATTTCCTTTGCCAGATACTTGTACAAGCGATGAAACGAATAATGTAACGAAAGGGAAGGTGGATCTGAAACGAACTGAAGCAATAAGGCTCATTTTTTCGACCACTCGAGGACAGCCGTAGTACGAGTGGTCTGTGCGTGGTACTTGCCCGTAGCTAAAAAGGGCGGCGAGGGACCTCGTCTGCCGGCGAGACCACACCGGCGAAGGGGAACGGTCGGTCACGGTAGGAGCGGTGCTCGAGGCCATCTCCTGAGGGGGACGTTGGGAGGATGGCAAACGTGGAGCAGCGCGCTGGATATCCATCTTACACGTGAGCTGCAAACGAAAGCACAGGTCAAGACTCTGGAACGATAAGGCATGGAAGCAGTAAGGCTAAGTGCTGGTGGAGTTGGTGCATACCGAAAGAGGAATTAAACCCGTTAAACAGGCGCATACACACTAGAGAAGAGCATAGGACGGTGCTCTTTTTTACTATCAAGCGACTCAACAAGCATCGTGCTGTGCACTTATTTGTACTGTGTATGCATCTTGATGGCTGGTTGCTTGTTTAATAAGGCATGGGACATGGCAGTGCTACCAGCACTCACCTCGTAATTGAGAAGTTCTACGTTCTGCAGCTAACGTTCGCGCCGGATCTGCCGGCGCGCGTGGAACAAGCGGTGCGGTTCGATGCGACTTTGGCTGCGCAGGAGCACTTCGCCACATGCTGCTCCCTGCTACATCTTTCGTCGGATTAAATGGCACGACTCTGAACGGCTAAACGTGTGGACCGCTCTGCACATATCGACACAGCGCAACGATACCTCGGAACTTGAAAACGCCGCACCGTCAACGCCTTGGTGACCGGGCATGGAAGCGCTACCTGAACTCGGGTCTCAAATTAACCCCTCACCTACATTGTGCAGGTGGGTAAACGTTGTGGTACGTGTGTTAGCGCGAGCAGTACCTTTTTAGTAGTGTTCGCCTTCCCATAACCATTCTTTGGGAACGACACGGTTGTGTATTTCAGCTTACTTCTTACGCGAGGGTACATTAACACCAACTCAGGGCTAGACCTTAAGCAGATTGCTAAGGAACGTGAGGAAACTGCTGCCGATATTAAGGACATTTAGTAAAAGAGACTGGTTTAATTAAAGAAACTCGTTAACAATGTGGCAAAAAAATTTAATGCTTGCGAAATCTAGGTTAGTATGAATGGAATGGTTGAAACAATAACAAGACCATCTAGAAAACGTCGATAGGTTGTCAAATTATATCGGTTTACGGCATACGGTGTCTATAGCAAACGAGTACGCAAGTAGAATGTACCGTTGCTACGGGGTTTGACAGTTGGAAGCCAGGTTACGTGGAATCGTGCGCAGAACAGCCGAGCCATTCCCGACAGACGCAAGCGCGTGTTGCAGCGCCGAACCTTCCATCATCTCAGCAGCAAAGAGGCAAGAGTGACACACGAGCTCTCTTCGGCTTATACAATCGGGACATGCTCGGTCCGAAAGCGGTCACTATTGAACGCATCCACGGTTAATGCAAGGTAAGACGAAAGGCAAAGCAAACCGTCTGATATGCAAGCTCTCGAATTCTCGACGAAGGATACTTCAGTGAGATTACAAATTGAAAAATACGGGATATCGTTTGTCGAGGGAGACGTCAGGAAAAGCACGAAAACACAAACTTGGGACGGGTCTAAAGAATCCGTAAGAGGGACGTGAAAGTGTCGCTCGCATTCGACAAGCTATGGAACAACAATCGGCCGTACGTCTCTGGTGCGACCGTTACAATAAAGTCATTGCAGACAAACGCGGAGTCACCGAACATATTGGAATTTCTGTGAAACGAAGCTTTCTTGAAGCTGTTCATACCGGTGTGTTTGACGGAAAGAAAACAGGCGAGTACAAGTTCTATCGCGTAATTAACCGCGCTACACAATGAGACATCTTAAGCTGGCTTGTATTTGTTCTTGTCTTATTTTAATTGCACCGCCTGTGTCCTCGGCAATGACCCGTTCTGTTCATGTGCCATTGCACCACCCACTTTTTGGCAGCTCCCCCGCTGAGGCTATGTGCCACAGTATGAAAATCTATTTTAAAATATCACGGAAGCACTCGGACAATGAGCAAGAGAGCAATTCCTTGTCGCGAGCGCGTGTTACTTTAATGAACCGTTCACATTCGTAGCAGTCACCGGTCTATCGTTTTTAACAATGGTGACGTGAACCAGCATACTACGTCCCCGCCCATAAGGAAAGTCAACCTGCAAAGAAGCAGAAAAGGAAACGGTGGTGAAGCAGCGGATCGGGCAACGAGACCGAAGAGAAAATTATATGTAAGCATCGGGACTGCTCATTGGCAAGCAAGGCGCCATTGTTACTGGACTAGAAATGAGCTAAGTATACAGTAACGAAGAGAAGGAAAGCGCTTCGCCCTCAGATCACGAAGCTTATCAACGCAATTAACAGACAAAAGTTGCACACAACACAACAGAATAAGGGAAAGTCTGAACAGCGCCAGCGAAAGAATGGAGGAAATTGTAAGAGAAAATACTGCCGTAGCAGTATTCGAATGACAGAGTACGTCATGAAAATAAAGACGATCTTGCCTGCAATAGAGTTCAGAATTCGAGAGTCCATACAGTTGGATTTCAGCAACAGAACGCAGGTGGCATCACTAAGTTCAGAACAAGACGCAAGGGAAATACATAAGCTACCTAATCTGGAAATGACAAAGTTTGGCGGAAGAGCTTTGGAAAGGAATCGCTTCTGGGCACAATACGATTGAGCAGTTCACTTTAGACCTAGCATGAGCAAGGGACGAAAGCTTAGCACCTCTAACCGGAAAGGCAGCGTATGCTATAGATGAGCTGCATTGCTTTATCTGCATATGAAAGTGGTGATGAAGCGATAAAAATACTGCGAACAACGTTAGGAAATCATGAACGATCAGTGGAGCTGCGAATGAGTGCTCTTGAGTCTACAGAAAGTGAGGTCGGTTCAAGAAAATGATTACGCAAGAGAGTGCACGGAGAGCAGTTGAACAGACTGTCGGTATGCACCTTCAGCGATGCGAGCGCCATGTTGCGTCGATGTTGACAGCGTTGAAGAGAGTGATTCCACCGGAGTTATCGTTGCAGTTCAAGTCAAAAGAAGCCATGAAAAACAGCTCAGCCATGAAAGCTAACGCGCAAAGCATCAGGAAAGCAATTCCAGGAAAAATCTGGACAGGCTTAAGTCATTTAAGCGATAGAAACCATCTTTTCAGGATGACACAGTATGAACAGGAAGGATAATTGCGAAGCCAATGAATAATAGCAGACAGTTTCGGAATTACAGCTTTTGTAGCTCAGGAACAGAAGCTGCCTGTTGTGCAAGCAGAACAACCACGCAACTGAGGACTCGTCGGAACATACCAATGACGAAAAAAAGCCATTCTCACTGAGTAGAGTTTCAGATGCACTCGGCCAGAACACCACCTATTCGTAGAGCAAGAGGTAAATTCAAGCAGTGCAAATGACAACATGCTAGATCAGCAGGCATAACGGTGCGGCAAGAAAAGCTAGAGCAGGTCACAGCACGCAAGCGACGACGGCTACTCTACACGCAACTGAAAATGTAAAACAATCTTGCGCTTTTGGAGACAGCTGTAGCTCGGATAGGGGGAGAATAAGGTGGCAGACAGTGCCGATTGTTAGACCGCGAAAGCCAGCGGACATTTATTGCAGCTGGATTATGAAAAGAAATAGCAGCGAAGATATTAGAGGAAAGGCTGACGACTTGTTCATTCGAAGGAGACTAAAACTTCAAATTAACGTTGTCCAATTAACTGTACAAACGCGAGGAAAAAAAATCAGTCCTGGTAATAGAAGATCTACAAGCCGACGTATCTGTTGTCTACCTGCTACAAATCAGAATTCCAACGAGAGAAATGGAACTAAAGCAACAAGTGGCGGATGACAGAACCGAGACGACTGCAACCGAAGCGATAGGACGGCTGAAGGGCTCAATCATTGGGAGTTCTTCGCTGGTAGAACGTGAAATATCGAAAGCAGACTGATAGCAGTCGAGACAAATCGTGGTTGGGTACTGCAAGGCCTGAAAAATGACCCCAAAACAATTTAATCAAGCATAACATCAATCACGGTTCTGAAGGTTGAAGCTGCGGAGACAATTCAGCAAGAGATATACAAATGTTTTGGAGCATTGAATCAATGAGATCCCCAACAGTGTCAATACTAAAGAAGCCGAAATTCAGTCAGTAAAATCGAAGTAAAGGGCCGCTATCAAGTCCACTTGCAGTGGAATGAAGGCGTTAACTTATAAATCAACAAGGAAAATACAATGAAAAGACTCCCCTAGTGCTGAAAAGGTTAAAGAAAAACGAAGATATTGTCCCGTGATATACTGATGGTCATAAGGTGGCATGACAGTGATGAGGTGTTTTCAAGCTGTCCGAATTTGAGTTCTGTCCCATGCTTTCTTCAACTTAGCGGCGGCTGGTATAGAGATGGAGTAGTCAGCTGCAGTGTCTACAAGCGCGGTGACTATGTGGCCGTTAAAAAGCATGTCGTGCCCAGTGGTTCTTTGCTTAGGTTGCAGTTCGATCTTCACGTCGGTTCACGCCTGCGTCGCATTGACCCGTGGCTGGTACGTGGCGTCGTCAGGTTGTCTTTCGTTGGCGTATTCTTGGCCCCCAGGCTTCGTCGGATGGTGGCGTGTCGTTTTGTCGCCGTCGAAATAGATCACGAAGTGTCATCGGCGGCGGAGGATCTTCGTTATTTCGACGTGCAGCAACCCCACCTCCATGGGTAGCTGCATTTAGTTTTCCGGATGGGGGCTTACGGAACGTCGTATGGCTGGGCCAGTGTATGGTCGGCGATGCGGCGAGAGGTAGCGTCCTGGCGACGGCGAACGCGCAGGACGTTGGGGCCTCCACTGCATTCCGGCGATGTAGTCGGTGATGTCACGTGGCCGCTCGCCAAGCTGTAGACGTGGTACGTAGACAGCGAACCGACTCGCTGTATGGGCGTCGGCGATAGACGTGGTCCGCTTCTCTGCAGTGGTAGCAGAGCGGACGGTGGTGCGCCAGACGTCAGTCTTTCTTGGCATGCTGCGTGGGGGGGGGGGGGGGGGGGGTTGGCGTGCTGGCAGCGGCTGCGGTGCACGACGGACAGGCGGCGTTATCGGGCCCTGGCGCGCGCGCGGAGGGGGAACGGGATGGCGGTCTACGGTGGTGTACGTCATCGCTTGCGTCTAAGGCTGCGGTGACTGAGTGACCCCGAGCGACTGCTGGATTTCCTCGCGTACGACGTCAGCAATCGAAGTCAAATGAGGCTGTGATGAAGGGATCAACTTCTGAAGCTCTTCCCGTATGACCACTGTATTTGTTGACATCGTGCGACGGTTTGTCGGTCCCGCATGTCCAGTGTTTTGTCGATCTGGTGGCCTGGCGAAGAAACCCTCCGGCGGTCTTCGAATTATACCGGCTAAATGTTATTGCATCGTACCACGCTTGAGCAGGACTCGCATTTCCGGATCGGCGTGGCGGAATAGACTGCTCATTTCTTCCGTAAACATGGCAACGTTCTCGTTAGGCAGCTGCACCCTGGCTTCCTAAAGAACTTCGGCCCTTTCCGGACAACGCTCATGAAGGTTTTCGGGAAGTTACTGCGGAACTGGTCCCACGTTGCAAGAGCGGATTCCGGCCCGGTTCTCAAACCATGCCCTCGCGGTATCTTCTAGGGAGAAGTACACGTGGCGTAGCTTACCCTCAGAGGCCCAGTTGTTGAAGGCTGAGATTCTTTCAAAAGTCGAAGAAAGCCAGGTTTCCAGATCGTCCCACAAAGCTCCACGAAAGGTAGGTGGCTCCCTGGGTTGAAACTTGATTGATCCTAGGGCTTCCATTGTGGTTGACTAGGCCACGATCTTCCAGGTCGTCTCAGGCATAAGTTCGTGCTCCGGGCGCCGTCCTTGCAGCCTGCAGCTACATCGCTGGTCCTTGGCGACGTTGGTGGTCTTCGGAGTTCAGGCTTGGATTACGGCTTGTTGGGAGCGTCTGGTGCATGAACGTGAAGCACCTCTACCAGATGTCACGAGGTAGTGAGGATCAAGAACACAGAAAACCAGAATGGCGAAACTTATCTAACTACATATCATGTGATGAGTGTGGCGTAACAACACTCGACATTACAGATCACTATCCCATGTTTTGTCGCTTGTCTCATGCCTCACCACGCGCTGAGCGTTATTTCCAAAAGTCCTTGTTTAACAAAGTTCAATTCATAGATTCCATCTCTTCTTTTGACTGGTCGACGATAAAATGTTAATCAAACGCTGAGCTAGCTTTTGTACGCTTTTCATCTGTCATACAGCAACCACTTTTGTTCGATGTAAAAAGAAGTATCCAGCACCCCACAACCCGTGGCTCAGATGCTTTGCTAATGTGTATGCGCAAGAAAGAATATGTACAAGAAAATTAAACGTTGCCCATTTAACTTGAAATTGCAGAAGCGATATGCTTGCTATAAAAATGTCCTAAAAATTGTTAAAAGATGCCAAAAAGAAGTACTATGAAATTAAAATTAATGAAGCTGAAGGTATCGCTAACAGTGGAAGCTCATAAACTCTTTTTTGAACAGAAACTTAAAAGACTCGCCAATAAGTGAGATTTCAAGCTCTAGTGGCACGTATCGAAATCGATCAGACATCGCAAATGAATTTAATAATTTCTTTTCCGATAATAATAAGCCCCTTCCTACCAGTCCTATAACAGCATCCCAGAGACAACCACAATCTTTTTATATCCTACCATTACGGACGGAATATACAATGTCATACAACAACTAAAGCTAACAAGTGCAGGTCTTTATTGAAATACAACCAGTGCACCTAAAATATGTTGCGGATATCATTGCTGACTGTTTTTTTTATGTAATTAACCTTTTATTTAAATTCGGTGTATTTCCATCTAAACTTAAGAAAGCCAAAATAATACCTGTATTTAAAAAAGGTGACAGAGGGTTGATTTCTAACTATCGCCCTATTGCTATATTATCTGTTCAGCAAAATTATAAACAAATTTTTGAAAAGCGTCTAAGTATCTAACAAAATTTGACATTCTTTGCACCACGCAGTTTGGCTTTCGAGCAGGTTACTCTACTAATCTTGCACTTCTTTCATTCACTGATCGAATTAAGCACCACATTGACGAAGGTAAATATGCAGGAGCAGTGTTTATTGAACTCACCAAAGCGTTTGATTCAATTTTTCATAATATTTTAATTAATAATTAAACGCAATCGGCGTTGTAGGACCGGCGCTGGCTTTTGTTCGCGATTATTTAACTAATAGACAACAGGCTGTTAGTATTTCTAATCACCTTTCTAACTTCAAATTAATTGATAGGGGAGTTCCTGAGGGGTCTACACTAGGCCCATTACTCTTCACTATCTACATTAATTACTTAACTGCCCATCTTTCGCATTGTGAACCTTATCTCTATGTGGACGACACTACGATTCTAACTGCTGACACCTATATCAATAGCCTCACTTTTAAGCTCCATACCGATTTGGAAAACATTATTCGCTGGTGTCGTTGCAACTCTTTAGAAATTAACCCTAGTAAAACAGTCTTCATGCTATTTCAGCCCACTCAAAAGAAAATAATAAATATTCCAACCATAGCTATCGATAGTTACCCCATCAAACCTTCTAGTCATTTGTTTTTTGGGGGTTGTCCTCGATTCCAACTTAAAGTACACTACCCATATTTCACATCTAAAGCAAAAAAATTGGATACGGTATCCGGATTCTTATAAAAGCACGTCCGTACTTTAGACTACCAACCTTGCTATCTCTTTATCATGTATTTATTCACATCAATTACTGCATTGCGACTTGGAACAACACATATAGCTCTCATCTTGTTCCTTTACAATACGTCCAGAACCAAGCCATCCGCATTATTACTTTCCAGTCACCTCGATGTAGTGCATCTGCTCTTTTGCAAGAGCATCGCATTCTCACAATTCATAAACTATTTCAATTAAACATGGCAATCCTTGTCTATAATTCCCTTCACTTAAACATTCCCCAAATAATCTTTAACACTGAACAACTTGCTAATCATAATACTCGATTTGCATTAGCTAACAACTTATTACCCAAAATCAGAACTAATTTTGGCAAATTCACTTCGTTCACAGCGATGTCTTACTGGAACTGTATTCCAACGGATATAAAGCTGTCTCCCAGTATAGGCAGCTTTAAAAAGCATTTATTTTCATATTTACTTAACTTGTGAATGCTGTAATGTAATTTAACATGTTCTGTTTGCTTCATTATGGGTAAACCATTATATCTCTAACATTTCACATTTCACCAACATTTCATCATATCTGTCCACTTGTTTCCTTGTGTCAGTTATTGTTAGAACACTGCCTCATAGGCTACATCTCACTTCCCATGTTTTGTTTTGTTTTTAATTCAGTACATGATGTAATTCTATACAGTGTTATGCCATGTTTTCAGTTGACTTGTCTTCTTGCATTAATACATGTTAACAATTCTACCTCTTTGCTGTATTTGCATTAACCTGAATTGTTTTGTTACTTTTATTTGTTCATAACGCCATTCTTTGTGCTATCATATGTTTTGGTTCCTTTGCTGTCATGTGTAACTATTTGTAGACAGCCTTAAAACTTTGCTGCGTTTGCTGTAACCTAACTTGTTTTGATCTTTCTAATTAGAACAGGAGGTCCCCCTACAGCCTTGCGCTTTGGGAACTCCTTCTGTATATCTTGTTACTGTGATTTTATTTTCTTGAGTGAATAAATAAAATTCTTATTGGGAGGATGTGTGCCCAGAAACACAGGCTACATTCAAGGCACAACGATAGTGGCGAACACATTCGCCGAAAACCTGATCAGTGGGTCAAGCGCGTCGGCTTTCGTACGCGAGTCATCGAAGGTTCGAAGTAACCACTGGTGATCGCATGTCTTCTAGAAAGCACCACACAGTTCGCGTTCCGCATACATGCAATATGCGAATACATGCGCTGAGCGATAGCGTTTGATAAACGGGGAAACGCTATCGCCGGAGAAAAATAAGTACTCGTGTCAGTATGCTGCGTCGCTATTATCACGCTATCTCAGATTATGTGACCTTGGGAGTCGCGGAAGAGGTTCAGGAATCCTCAGAAGCACTATGCTGTGTTAATACATGCCACATCCCGCGGCTTTCGAGAAAATCGAGCCACGACAAAGGTTCGTGTAGCATTCGACGCCTCTTCACACGCAGAAGGGCGTCATGAAACGACTATCTGGAGCGAGGACATCAACTCTTTAAGGAAAAGGTGGCCCTAGTTGTTGACGTTGAAAAGGCATTCCTACAAATTTCGATGCACTATGAGGACAGATGCCATGAGATGTCTGTGGTGGGAGCATGACGATATGAGGAAACACTGCGTAATGAAGTACAAAGCTGCCGCATGACGAGTAACTTCCGGTAAGGCCCAGAGCTCGTTTCTTCTGGCAGCTACAATCAAGCACTATTTGAAACTAGTAGCCCAGTGATTTGGAGATGCAAGAAACAGTTCGGAAAGCGATTTACGTTGATTATGTAATCCTAGGGGCAGCGGCGTTTTAAGGTGCTGTCAAGTTGTACAAAAAGGCAAAACAACTGATCAAAGAGGCGGCGATGAACTTGAGAAAGTGGACACCTAACCAAGAGACTAAGCAAAATAGATGAAAACGAAAGGGACGACGATCACATACACAAGGCTTCTTGTCATTTTATGGAAGTACTCAAAAGACATGCTATCCTTTCCTTTGGACAAGTAGGCATCCTTACCAGCAACAACATACTTAACGAAAATGACAGTGCCGCACAAGCAGCAGGGAAGATATTTTATGCACTTGGTTCGCCGTCATCCTTTACGATACACGCAGAGATAGGCTTTCAAAAACTGAAGGGACGACGCGTGAGATGAGCCACTCTTAAAGAAGAATGCGACAAGTGGAGGGCCCTGATGTCTGAAATGAAGGAGCTGCTAATTCTAGTTCTCCAATACTACGCAAGCAAGGATCAAATAGAACAAGCACACAAGCTGTATGGTCACACGAGTTCGACAGCATACGAAATGGCAGTACACTTGGCAGTCATGTAACCCGATGGAACAAAGTCAAGCTTACCGATAGCGAAAAGTGACGTAGATCCAATCAAAGAACGAAGTTTAGCAAGACTTGAGCTAATGGCAGCGGTGATAGCATCAAGACTAGGCGTCTACATCAAAAGTCACTTTACCGCAAGAATTCAAGAAGCAGCCTGCTTGACCGACTCGGTGATTGCACTTCATTGTATCAGAGGGACAAGCAAAGGAGATACATTTGGTAACAAAGTCGCAGAAGTAAGAGAAAACGCCATAAACGAGCGAGTCGTTCATTTAAGGTGAAGACAGTCTGGCCGATCTACACACACGTGGTATAAGCGCAAGGACGTTGGAGTCGAAAAATAGGGTGCATGTACCTGAATAAGTTACATCTGTGGAGCCGGAAAAAGTAAGCGTGGCTCACGAATGTACGATGAAAACGAAGCGCATTGTCACACCTGCACAGGAACAAGAGAATCAACGAATGTTGTAAATCAAATTCGTCGTACGGGCGGCATCCAAGAGTAAGAGCTATGTATTCAGGTTCATAGACAACGCAAAATCACAAAGGCCGTTTACAGGAAAAGAATTGCAGAGACATTCGATACGACAAAAGTACTACTCAGGCAGCCAAGTGGCAATGCCGATTCAAGCGTAAATAATTTAAAATAAATGGAAAAGTATTGTTGGAAGAAAGGACTTGCAAGACAATTTTGCACTACAGCCAAGAATCAAAGCCGGCACGTCATCGTATTTCCAAAGGACGGGCATTTCACTGAACCGCAATACGTTACGTTCAAACATAACACGGCAGATTTCAAGCAAAGCTAGCGCAACTGCGGGTTAAGTTGCGAATACTGCAGGGTCGCCAAGCTGTTAAAAGTGTTCTAAATAAATTCATAGTTTGCAAGAGGAGTAACACAAGACCGGCCAATTAAATTCTGGCTCCCCTCCCAGCGGACAGAGTCAACGAATCAGGGTAATTACAAATCTCACCGGAACACTTTATGCGAAAAACAAATACGACATTGCAGAATACGTACTAATTTTCACCTGCGCGGTAACGAGTACACTGGGAGAGGACCAACGACAAGGCGATATCCAGTTTTTACAAGATTTCCGGCAATTCACCGCACGACGGGCTATACCTGCCGTATTCTGCTCGTAGAACGCCAGCACCTTTAGGAAGACCGAGAAGGAAATGGTTGAGGCTGTTGGGCACGAACGGGCGAAGGATTACTGCAGTACACACCTATGGAAAATAGCCGAGCGCGCCCCGTGGAGGTGGGGGAGGATTTTTCGAGCGCCTCATACGAAGCCTGAAGACATCGATGCGAAAAATAATCTCAAGAAGTAGAACTACAGTGGAGAAACTACGCACAATTGTAGCAGAAGTTGAGGGAACCGTCAAGAATTGACCGTTAACACACGTGCATAACGAAACTAATGAGCCCGTGCCACTGATACCAGCAACCATGTGCTGACGCCAACAGCTTCAAGGTGGACAAACAAGGCCATACAACGGAGACGTTGAAGCATGGCGAAGCAGCGAACTCGTGATAGCTTGGTGGATGAGATGGCATTGCGAAATCTCAAGTAAATAGGTTCTACTGCTAAGCCAAAACGAGACAAGCGAAACCATTGTCCAAAGGCGATGCGGTGTTAAGACCGGGTCGAAGAACATTTTGGAAAATGTGCCAATCTGAAAGAAGTTATCCTGGATTCGACGAAATAACAAGGGCTTGTCTAATTCAGAAAGGCAACAAATAATTTCTCGGAACATCTGCGAACATCTTTGAAGGGTACCTGTCTTGTCAAACGGTTTTATAAATGTTATAGAATCGAGTACTAGAATCACAATGTCCTCGGAGACCACGTTAGATCTATTTATTACAAATTATGAGCCTTCATATGTGAAAAGCGCTGTTTTAAGCAGCCCAATTGGTGATCATAATCCAATATGCATTTTTATCGAGCGCCAATTAAAAAAGGTTAACAAAAATATAACTAGGATATTTCAGATCAATGAGCGTACAATGGCAGAGTTTCAAACAGAATTACAACGAGTAAGTTGGAAGGACGTACTCGAGGAATATAATGCCGAAAGAGCCTACAATATCTTCATTGAAAAATTTTTAGTTGTCTATACGAAACACTTCACTGTCCAACAATATAAACCCAAGTCGTGCTGAAAACCATGGATAACAAGAAGCTATTAAAGAAAATTAAAAAAAACGCGAAAAGTTGTACGCCAGATTTATTAAAACTCGTGAAATTGCTGATCTTAAAGAATTTAATGTTTTCAGGAACAGTCCAAACAAGGAAATAAGGAAAACTAGAGATAACTATTATCTACAATCCTTTTTATTGTGTGATGGAAACTCAGAAAAACTGGAGGAACCTTGATAATATGTTTCAGTGGAAACAACGCGCAGAACCTATTGAAAAAATTAGCCTAGAAGGGCGTTTACTGTCCGAAACAGACATGGTGAATGCCTTTAACGAATACTTCCTGAACAGAGAAACAAGCGCATACGCGCCCGAAAACCACTCTCCTTACCCGGAAACTCAAACAATCTTTTTCCATCCAACTAATGTTGGCGAGGTCTGCTCTGTATTTATGGCAATGTAAAACTTTAGAAGTTGTGATTCAGACGACCTGCAGATAAAACCCATAAAATATGTCATACACGATATAGCCCCCATTCTAGTTCATATCTATAATACCTCTATTGCTGAAGGCATCTTTCCATCAAAAATGAAGGTTGCTAAAGTCATTCCAATATATAAGAAGGCTGACAGGCTCAATATTCAAAATTATCGCCCCATATCAATTTTACCGCACTTTTCTAAGGTACTTGAAAAAATAATATTGATCCAGTTAACATCTTTCTGCGAAAAATATCGCGTTGTCACGAAAGCTCAGTATGGCTTTCAAAAAAAAAATCAACGCAGTTAGCACTACTACACCAGAAAGACCATATACTGCAAAATTTTGAAAGGAAGCAACTGACAATAGGTATATAGACTACTCAGCCATTCAATCATATTAATCATAACCTATTAACAAAGCTTGATATGTATGGTATCAGGGGCCTCCCACTGCAGCTAATTAAGTCATATTTAGAAAAAAAGACTGCAATATGTGCACGTAAGTAACTTTAAATCGTTTTCTGGAGAAATAAAAACAGGAGCCTCACAAGGAAGCATTCTCGGACCGCTACTTTTTAACTTATATCTAAACGATATTGTTCTGATCTATCCCAAGGCAAAATTTATCACATATGCAGACGACACTAGTGTGTTTATTTCATAGGCATCTTATACTAGTTTAATAAACAGCGCAAACGAGTTTCTCCAGAACATATCCTCATGGTCTATAGAAAATTATCTAAAATTAAATTCAAATAAGACAAAAGCCGTAATCTTTCATGCGGAAGGCACAAAGATTCCACAAAGCCACACCTTAGAGATGAACAAAGGGAGCATAGAAATAGTAAATGAAATTACAGTATTAGGTACATACTTCTCTAGTACGCTAAACTGGGATCGACAAGTAGACTCTGTAGTACAAAAGCTTAGCCGTATCACAGGAATGCTGAACAAGAACAGATACCGTCTAGCAACACCCGTAAAAATATTAATCACTCACTATTTGCATCACACATTAATTATACACACCTTGTGTGGGGCACAACAACTGACACTAACCTCAGGAAAATACACTTACTACAGAAAAAGATCGTACGTATCATTGCAAATGTGCCATATCACAGTCACAGTGAACACCTTTTTAAACAATACAACATACCTACAATCTACTCTATACAACCGCTCTCCCCTTTGTATATGGCACTCAAACTCTGAAAACAGCGTATTTAATGAAATTTCTTGTCTGCAAAGAAATACAGCTACCTATATTACCCGTCAAGGAAAATATTGGTCTATACCCCCTTCAAGAACCAACTACGGTTTGCAAATGACGAAAAACAAGTTACTCAGACTCCTTAATACATTACATGACGCTGGCATTGACATCATTAACATAACACGGTCAGAACTGTCGTTACTTATCAGAACCTTCTCCTAAATAATGAATCAAGCGTAATTTCTTTTTCACCTGTATTCACATGTGTGTCTTGATAATGTTTGTAATGACATAACTTTTGCTCGTCCTTTTCTTTCACTTAATTATTCCAATAATAATCGACCATGGTATCTTCACCTTTAATTATGCATCGTCAAGTGTGCGCGATTTTCACGTTTATTTACGTATTGCCAAGTGTATGTAATGTGGTGGTGCGTAATATCTGCATTGCTTTTATTCGTCCTTACCCCATTTCTTTGTTCCTTGTTTGTTCGTTCCGTCATAGAAAATTCTCTTGATTGATGATTGTAATTATTATTTATATGCAATGTTCTTTGCGTACGGTTGATTGCGCTACTCACTGCCACCATGTAACACGGGGGCTAAGGGCACCTCAAGCTGCCTCATTGCAGCTTTTATCTTAGTCCCCGTCATTGCATTTTAGCAATGGAAACAAAGAAAGAAAAAAAAATTGCCCGCCGAAGCCTATCACAGTGCAAGTTGGAAGGCGGCAGCCTGTAAAATAACTTAATCAAAGTACTCGTTGACGAATACGAGAAGGGCTCCTTGCTGCGAGCTACTTCAATAAACCATTCACGTTCGAAACAGTCACCGGTCTGAATTGTTCTAACATGCGTCATCAAAACGCCGCGGTCATCCGAGAGCTAGTTACGTTGTGCGCGGTGGGGAATATCCCGCTTCTCGCTCCGATACCTCGCTCTGGCAAAGTGACAGGTATTATTGGTTTGTTACGTAAAGCCCCATAATTTATTTAACGTTAGCCACTTCTGGCCACTCGCCATGTGAGGCAATGATAGTGCCGACCTTTCTCCCCAGCTATGGACAATGGTGCACAAGCAAATCCCGCATCGCTATCTGTTCTGTGTACTACGTAGACAAGTCGTGTACGCAAGGCAACATATCACACTAGAAATAGGTAAAGGCAAGGCGCAGAAGACCAGGACTTAGGAAGAAGAACACAAACGACAAGACTGGCGCCCGTCTTGTTTGTGTTCTTCCTAAATCCTGGTCTTCTGCGCCTTGTCTTTACCTACTTCAAGCATGAACCAACTAGCCCAAGCAAGAGTTTTACTTGAGCATATATCACACTAACTTGGCGCTAGAGTGCATACGACATGAAAAAAAAAAAAACAAATCATCGCCAATTGCAGTCAATTAACGCAAACAGTAAAGAAACCTTCGCTTGCATCGATTCGAACAGTGCGCGGAAGCCGCGTAATTTTTTATCCGCAATTGCGTTCAGTATCAACTAAGACATGCGAGCAACTGGCAAAGCGGCCACACGTTGTAGGTCCTACTGAGGGCGTTTGAGCCTGAAGGTAGTCCCACCTGCTGTGCTCCGAGTCAAGAGCGGCAGTATTGGGAAAAGCAGCAACATCAATTTTAACAAATAATAACAATAACAATAATAACAACAACAACAGCAATAAAAATAACAACAATAACAATAGGACACAGCGATATTACGAATCGTGTTTAAGCGATATTTACCAGTAGCAGAAAACCAAGTTCCCCGTAGCAGAGGGACGCCATGAACGTGGAAATGCAAAGGAGCCAACGTGGTCAGCCACGGTAAGAGGTGCTCAAGGCCATCTCCGGTGGGAGACGTTGGGAGGATGGCAAACGTGGAGCAGCCCGCTGGATATCCTTCCGACTCGTGGTCCGCAATCTCGAAAGCGGACCTCGGGATCCTGAAACGACAAGAAGGCTTTTTTTAAGCACTCGAGAACACAGATGTAGTACTGCTATTCATCTGTACGTGGTATTTACCCGGTGCAGGGCCACAAGGCAACACCGACGAGGGAACACGGTAGACCATGTGCGGTGCGAGTGATGCTCTGGAAAATAGCGAGGACAGTAAGCACACATCGAAAAACGAACAGCAACAACGGCAACGAAACGGGCCGCTTACTGTAGCTGCTGCCCGGCCCAGCTCCGACGAGAACAGCAGGCGACGTCCGGCGTCGAGGTGCTGCGTAGAGCGGGTTAGTGCCTAATAGCTGGCGAGGTTATGTCCGAAGGCCGTTTGCTTCCGTCATTCCACATTTCGCTCGATAGCACGCGCACTCACGCGCGCGGGCTATCTACGTCACGAAATAGTGGGGTCGGGTCGCAAGGCCATTCGGATGGGTCCATGTCCCTGACGCAGTCGTAAGAGGACGGCTATCAGCTGTAGCCTGCCTAGTGTGAGCTAAGCCTGTGTGTCAGCTAAAACCTGAAGCTATACACTGCCACCCCGCAACACGTGGCCCGTCCTCTTCGATTCCGGCACGGAGAAGACCCGTGTGGCCGCAAGCCATGCCCACGAAACCTCGGGCTTACAGCTAAGCAACACTAACCTTACGGAATCTTGTAGTGCAGCTATACAACCGTAGTGAGCGCTAGCTAGTGCAACTGAACAAACAGTTAACTTCTCTAAGGCATGCGCCACCCTCGCCAGCTAGACCATCTAGAAAAAAATGCACAGAGTGCACACACAGGCCTTTTGAGCGTTTAGGACGCTCGATGCGAAGCTCGTAGAGACGACGCTCGCCGTGACGAGGGGTTGCTGCGCAGGTCCTGGGGTTAGTGGCCACGCTCAGAGTTCATCCAGAGTTCAATAGTCCAGGCGCCGTCGGGGGGTGGAAACGCGCACAAAAAAAAGAACGAGTACTCGGCAGGAACGACTTGCGGCTCATATACGCTGCGCCTGCTCGACCGGAGTGTCGTTGGCATATAGTAACGTATTTATGCCGGCTGGCGGTCAAACTCCGGGAGCTCGAAAGCGGGGCCAGGAATTGCCGAGACGGAGAAGGCAGGCGGGTCGGGCAACAAGTCTCTCGAGGCGTGCCTCACGTTTTTCAGGCCCCGGTGGATGAAGCCAGTGCTTCCAGAGTCGGCCGAAGGCGGGAAGATGCGCAGCGTGTAACTTCGACAAGCGCTGCCACGGTTAGCGCGTAATTAAGACCAGCAGGAGCTCGAGGTATGGTGCGACGCAGAAGGCAGCAGATACGACGCACGCCGAAGCAGACGGAAAAGGCAAAATGGCGGCCCAAGCCCCCGGATGCTCGCTATGTGCCCTCGACGACCGCGATGCCAAGCTCTTCGGCGCATGCGTTGATACACCCGGGCAATTTCTTTTCTTCTCTCATTGGTCTAATGTCGAACTACGTCACCGGCTCGCTAGCCGCCGTGCCGCTGTTATCACCGCGACTGGCGCGAGGGCGATGGTTAAACCAAAGGAATAAAAAAAAAAAAAAAAGTTGCAGCCTGCGTACAACTGCCGACCTCATAATGTTCTAGAAGCTTCCACATGCTTCCACTGAGTTCTTGGACATGCAATGGCGTTAGCGCTGTCGTCGTAGTTTCATGGATATTATAACCCGTGGACGGAATCTTCGCGGTTCCGCCATACAGGTTCCGTGGCCGCCTTCGCATTCGCGTTGGGCTCCGGCAGCGAGCATGACTTGCAACTCGTGAGCGCGCGCCGCGACATGTGTCGAGTTATCTGTACGCGCAGTCGTCTGCTCCTGCCGCATCGTTTCTCTTGGAACAAAAAAATTGAAATTCTATAGCTTCAATTGCGTGCCCGAACGACGCGATCTTATTTTGAGAAATGCCGTAGCAGGGGCACTAACGGGCTAATTTTGACCACCTGGGGTTCTTTCACGCGTGTCTAAAACGAAACACACAAGCGTTTTTCCATTTCTGCCGTTATCGAAGTGCGACTGCCGCGGCTGTAATCGAACCCAAGACCGGTAGCTGTGCTGCGGAACCCCACAGCCACTCGGCTTGCGCCACTTGTGCTTTTCCGGATGTAGGTGTTCCAAAACGCTAGCATTCGGTCTTTGTTAGCAACGTAATAGAGACGCGGAGAACGAAGAGCTCAGTTAACAGAAAGCCGTTTTTCCTCTACTCTGAATGACTCGGCGCACAAAACATCGCGAGAGATTTGGGACGAGAAAATCACGCGCATGAAGACTTCATAACCGCAAGAAATATCATGAAAAAAGTATTATATGAGCACCTAATCACAAATAACCCTTTTAAATATATTTCGGTTCCTTGTTGAAAACTTCATTTACCAAAGATTAGAGCATCCGATCCCACCACCCGCTTCCTTCGCGTTGGTATGGTCGGTGGTATATAGAGGTAATTTTCTTTACTTCCTAATTTTTTTCATAACCTCATCTAAAAAGTGTTTTGTTTTGCTTTGCGCAGTGACCTCCCTGCAGTGGCCTCATTGAGCTATGACCTTCTCGTGCTAAGCGCGAGTTGTCGTCGGTTCGATGCCTTTGGCCAAGGAAGGCAGCTGCTTAGCATGGGTGCCAGTTTAGCGCAGGGTAAAACAACCTTTCATTTCGGGTTCAGAACTGTAGGCAAATAATGTAGGCAATGAAGTAGCTGCGTGTCTAATCAACGAAACGTTTATAGCCATGACAACTTCAGCGAATACTGTACGATTCACCGCAAGAGAGAGAGAGAGAGAGCGAGAAATAAACTTTATTGCTAGACCAGGCTTCTTGAGCCCAAAGGTGTGTGGCCTTCTCAGTCCAGGTAGCCATGGCTGCTGCCGCCGCCCGAGCCCTGTTCACCAACCGTAGCTGGTTGTCTGCGTCATGCAAAAATAATAATAATAATAATAATAATAATAATAATAATAATAATAATAATAATAATAATAATAATAATAATAATAATAATAATAATAATAATAATTGTCAACGGGGGTATGTTTTTTGTTCTTTTGCATATAGCTCCGAAATGCCAAGAGACACTTTACATCCTCACAAAATTATTATACGCATGTACAGTCGCGGACAGATTAAAACGGACCACGGCGAAGGCGGCGGGAACGGCTGCGGGGCCGGCGCTGCTATCGCGCTCACGACCAGAGTACCCCGAGTGACGTCAAACTTCTCCGCACCCTTGCTCTCGCGCTGGTGCTTGTCATGCTCGATAAATTTCAAGTGCAGCGTTCGGCTGCTCTGCTGCTGACGGTCGGGACCTTAGAGTTTCTAAATAAGTACCCTAGAGGGAAATGTGGCGCTAGTGTCTACGGGGCTCTCCTGAGCGTTGCCTCAACCAACATGGGAATGATGGGAAGTAGAGGCTTCGGATTGACTTCGATCTTTAGAGTAGTGGCGTTTGCTTGCGGCGCAGTAAACGAAGCTATACTCAAATATTATCGCGTAGAATCTAATTTTATTTCTGCAGTATATTATATAATGTAGAACAAGTTACATAAACTTTGTAGGACTTTGAGGTTGAAGCACGATTTACTATGGTGTACACCTGGACACACCAGGGTATGCATTCCTGTGCAATTCTGTTCCCGATTTAATGCCAGAGATTAATTATTTATTTATTTTTGCAACAGTAATAACAACCGTGCATGTACTTATATGAAGATACTCGTAAAGTATTTATGGAAATAAAATTGTTGTGTTGTGAGAAAGTGTTGCGCCCTTGAGAGGAATGCTACAAGTGTCGTCTGCTACGACTCCTGTTCGTTACAAACGCTAGAGTTTTCTCGCAGAAGACAGGCACTTGCGAAGTCTCTCGCTCTTTCGAAAGGCTGCGTCGGCTGTCAGGATTGCTGAAAGTCTTCAAGTACTTTTAAGCACATCTGCTGCAGTGCAAGCTAGGACGCTAGTGGCTTCCTACGAGTATGCGTCATCATATATTATATTGACGTACCACTTCCGAAGCGTTATGGCGTGGCTTCGCACTTTCCCATTTTGCGACACTAGACGACAGCCAGGAAGCTGCAACCTTTCCTACCACATGTAAGTTTGTGTTCTCAAAGGCCTAAAACATGTATTTCATTGAGCACATAAACGAGCAATGCATAATGAATCCCTCAGTAAAATTTGATTGTCAAGCCACTAGAAGTACAACTGTATATGTCTTGTATCAGTAGTGCCTTCTTTTCGTATTCTGAATTTTCTTAAGGCCCGTAACGCTACAGCGCCAACCTAACACACTTAACAAACCAAGGTGCAAACGCTCAAAACACGTTCTTTCAACGCTTACGATGCCGTCGCTTTCTCGTCGGGGCTTCGACACCACACCGCGACTCAAACATCGTCCCAGCCGCTGGCCCAGCGCGCTATCGCCACTTCGAGCAACAGAACAAAGGCAGAGAGCTTGGCGTTGCACTGTCCCACTGCAGGTTATAGCAATTGCGCTTGGAGCGAAACCAAAACTGGCAATAAAATTATGGACTAGTTCGCCAGTCAACAGAATGCCAATCCGTAGCCTGTACTTCCCATCATTCCCATGATGGTTGAACGATCGCCGCGGCAGATTTCCCTCTAGTTATAGTCATATCAAACTATGGTCGGGACCATGCATGGTCAGGACGAAGGGGCGCGTGAATCGCCAGTAGTTCACCCCTTTGCGCGGTCGCGCAGTAGCGGACGGCCGCAGGCCGTCAAACCGCCGCGCTATGAAAAAACCAAAACCCGATCTTTTTGTGTGTGTGTGTGTGTGTGTGTCGGCGATTTGCAGTCGCGGCACAAAACGGGCACCAGTGCCAACTAGTGAAAAAGGCGCTTGGTGTCGAGACGTCTGCTGTTGTATGCTTGTCCCTTTTAGCTCGCAGCCTCTCCAAACCTTCAGCATCAGCTTAGCGCTATTTAATCGTAGGGAGCAGCGCGAGATAACGCCGCTGTAGATGCAACGTCTGATGCGCTGCCGGAATGAGTTGTCGAGGGTGCGATTGTTCTCTGCGCCCAGCTCACGCTGCAGCTGACGGCTGCCACCTTAAAGCCACAGGCACTATACATTTTTTTTTCTGTCGCGTGACCAGGATACCGCGTAGGCAAAGGATCGCAACGGCGTCTCGTCTGCTAGACTCGAAATTATCAGTGCTCGATAGGTTGTTGGAATGACGGTGCGCGACCCATTTTTTTATATTTGCCCATGCTATCACGCACTGCTGAGTTTGTTCGCAGTAGATGAAGCGTCTTCGGTAGGCTTTCTCCTATAATAACTGCCATCACCGAATCGGATTTTTTTTCTTTTTGCTGGAACGTGCAGCGCTTGACGCCGTGCAAACCGTGTGCCTTGATGCTCTACCGCCGGCGGCTCGTTATTAGCAGACTGCTTGGCCGGTGTTGTGAGCTTGCTGGCGGGCATTTTACGCCAGCATGTTTCAGGTGGAAGTTGCACTGAAGGGGCTTTGTTAAGGTGGCGACTATCTTGAATGGAATTACCTCTGTTTCTGGCGCCTTGTATTAAAATCGGTTCGTCCAAGATTCGACGATAGCAGTGCTTATCAGAGAAAGCCTACCGAAGCCGCCTTAGCTGTGCTCCATTTTATTCTGTCCGCGACTGTACAATTAGCATTGAATGTGGCAGAATTGTCAAGAAAGAAATGTCCAATCTTTTTTATTTTATTTCTTTTTTATACAACACTGAGACGTCATGAAAATGTTTACAAGAGCATCCACATCTCAGAGGTGTGCGAGGACCGTAAGTTTGAATTCTCACTTTCCAAAGAAAACACGCCGTGGGAACCGCGTAATATCTCCTTAATCGCGTGTCGCCTCGAACAAGCGCAGCGATAATCCGGACCGCAGACGAAACGATGTGGAAGAGATCGTCTGCTCTGTATATAACGTCTTCTTCGGCGGTTCACGCTTAGAAGACCAACGCCATAGTCTCCCGTAGGCAGGCGGGACAATCAGGCGGGACAATCAGCTATTTACCGAAGCTAAGCTTCTGGGAGTCTGGCCTCAATGGTTTTAAACCCAGCAAGGCGCACGAGCGCTTCTTCAATATCTGAAGGCAAAAGACAAGTGATTTACAGCAGACATACTGTGCCTCTGGCGCATGCGACGGGTTTGAGATCCCATCTTTTCTCTACCCCCCTCTCTCTCACTCCTATATAACCTCCTCCCCCGCCATCCCCGCCCTTGTTTAGGGTAGCTAACTATACAAACGTCTGTTAAACAAGCCTTTCCTGTCTTGCGTTCCTCTCTCTTTCGCTCACAATGCGCAGTTCGAGTGAATGTGGAACTCATTCTCTCCATTCTGCAGCGATCTTGTCTGAGTATATATGCAAGTGCAACGAGGACTTGGCATGCTTTCCCGATTAACGTTAGTTACTGGTAATGGTAATGTATTGGTTAGACTAATTTTCGGCTCTTTAAAGAATGTATTTAGCACATCGGTATGGCTTGAGTAGTACGAAGCACCGAATTTTACTATATGCGAGAACAAAAATTAGTCACAGAAAGAAAGAAAAAGCAGAGGGGGAGCGGAGGGAACGATCAGGGCTCTGCTGTAGTTCCCACATCTTCCGAGTGGCACCTGCTTCTTTTTTTTCACTTTCCTTTGCTGTCCTTTATCACCAATATCGAAGCTATGTATATGTCGATGCCGCGTACGAAGAAAATGCTTCAAATCCTTATGCTTGTCACGACTTCAGTGACTACTCTCTTCTTCGGTGTGAGATAGAGCTGCTACTGGAATTTATGCGGGCTCACGCTAAAGTGTCCACGGAGATAAAGTTCCTCGCCACACCCTGCTACTTTGTCTCTTTCCCAAGCTGCTTGCTTAGACAGCCTATACAACCGAGCATTCCTTTGGGCAAGGGTAGCGCATGATGAGAAGCGCAGCGTCATTAATTAGGGCAGAGGCATCGCCTTGCAATTAGCGACGCACACCCGAGAGCTACGGCCGTGGTGCGATGGAGGCTGTGGTTGTGTCGCCCCAGTCCCGTCGCACGTCGTGGTACCGCAACCGACGCTTCGAGGGCCGGCGAGACCCGTCACCGTGGGGGCCTGTGGACGCCGCAGTTGCTCATCTCGTTATTAGCCCGTGCCATCATCGGCTTATACTATAATTGCGAATCCCAGAGTATGTTGCCTTTGCCTTTACGCTCTTGAGACGCCTGATGTGGACTGCAGGCGAGAGAACATCGTGAAGAAGAGAGAGAGAGAGAGAGAGAAAAAGTGAATGTCCAGGCATACAAGAAGGCATGCACGCTATAGAAAACGCGGCGGTAGGCTCTGGTGTATATACACACATTGGTGCCGGCTGAAGCCTTGTGCTTTGTCGATGGCCATTATATGGCGAGCAGACCAAAAAAGACAAACTGCCCTGGCGAAGTGGGGCGGATACCGGGAGAAGATGGCGATGATAAGTTTCGTGCACAAGCGCCACGACTTGAACACCCCGGCGCGACGACTTCGTCGAGTGGAGAAAGCTCTTTGCCACCCTTCTTTCATCTGTTTTTCTTGCCCGCGGGGGCTCGTTCTGGGCTGTCAAGCTGCTCTATAATCATCAGCCTGGCTGGCCCCCACCGCGAACGTATAGTGCGTGCAACAGACCGATGATTTTATAGAAGGCAAGCGCAAGAGTGTACTAAATGCGGGAGCCCGAAGAAGGCACCTTGGGTCAGTCGCTGCCGCTACCTCCTCTATACGCAAATGGGGAGGGGACAAATAAAGTGAAACCCAAGCACGCAGCAGCCTCCGTGTAGGGATGATGGCGCGCGCGTATTACGGAGCGGTCATCGGCGTGGGGATTGTGCCCGCTTGTTTATTCGCCTCTCTTCTCAACTAATTTGCTTCGCAGCACGCGATGAAGTGGACGTGGACCTACTGCTTGCCTGTTTTTCGCAGGAGTCCAGCAAGGCGACGTGGTGCATCGTTTCCCAACGGGACCAATCAGAGAGCCGCCGCCGTAGCAGGAGCAACGTTGAGCGTGTGTGTGCGCGTGTTCAATTTCCTTACAGTCTCGCGCGACTACAGCCGCTATAGGCCGAGGGCCTATGAGTGAGAGAACGCGGGAACGTCACGCTCGCTTACTTACTTTTCCAAGCGCAGTGCACCAGATTTGTTGTTGTCGCTCAGACGGTCTCTTCTATCTCTTTCTTTCTCTGTTCTTTTCTTTCCGATGTCGGTCTCTGTGTTTTCCTCTCCAGGCGACGTTGCGGATTGAAATGCGCGAAGCCCTTTAGCCTCCAATTACCCACCGTCGTCTTATCAGCAACTGGCTCGGTCCTTCCTCCTCCTCGAACTCTTATTTTCTTCTTCAGCTCCTCAAGTTCGTTTGTGATTCAGCACCCAAAGCGAAAAGGCTTCGCCGTTTCTGCTATCCCTTCCTTGGCCTTCGGTCAATGGCTCCTTAGTCGATATTAACTTAATACGGTGACCTCTTGGTTCACATCGCAATACACATGCGGTATAGATGGATGGTTATGTCAGTGTAAATAAAAGCCTGCGATTTCGATCAGTTAGCCGATCACGCTGTAATACCAGAGTGATTTGTTTTGTAGTGGCCCACTGAGTGGTGATGGCCCCTGCACGACAGTTACAAGACCTACTGGCCGCGGCTCGACTGATGTGTGCAAGTTCTAGTCTTACACGCCTGAGGATCGCTGTGATGGTCGGGACTAAGTATACTGCGGATATGTGCCGCGTGTCTTAGTTCATCACGCGTTTTAGCCAGAATGTACGTCGCTATTTTTATTAGCTCATCCACTTTGATATTAAGAAAAGGTGGCCACTTCGCCAAATTGGTTGGCTGTTGGTCGACTGCTCTATACGAAGACACTCTGCTTGTTTGTACAATACAATGTCCCCTGAGACATAGCTGAGGGACAAATGAGCGTTGCCAACTTGTT
The DNA here is from genome assembly GCF_050947875.1 of Dermacentor variabilis. Classification (NCBI taxonomy): domain Eukaryota; kingdom Metazoa; phylum Arthropoda; class Arachnida; order Ixodida; family Ixodidae; genus Dermacentor; species Dermacentor variabilis. The sequence continues at coordinate 158,847,910 of NC_134574.1, read as the reverse complement.
TCTTGCGCGTTTTTCTCATTGTCGCTGTATTGCTCAACGTGTGGAAGAGGGACAAGCTATTAATGCGCAAGCATTCTTTGGCGAGCTCCCCAGCTCTGTCACGCGATAGCTGTAATGTTTTGTATCTGCGCAAAATTGCGTAATTTGCAATGACACTTAATTGTTATGATAGTGTAAATGTGGATGATTGGTGGCTTTTAAGCGATAAGGAACAATTTAAAGATAACAAAAATAAAATAAGAAGAGAATACCCACAGAGATACATAAGACTCCTTAGAAATTCCACGGGGAAGCTTATAGTAGGGGTGGGCCAACTTGAAATTTGAACGGGGCGAACTGAAATATGGGGGTGGGCCAAGTTGAAATCTGGGGGTGGGTCAACTGAAATTTGGGGGCCGGCCAGCTTGAATTTGGGGATGAGCCAACTTAAATTTGGGTGTGGGCCAGCTTGACATATTGAGGTGGTGGCCCCATGTCCAAATGAACGCGGCTGAGCGTCCTTCGAGTTACGAACACCTCGCGGCCAAGCGAGGGTGTTGAGAAGCTTGGCGCGTTTTCATTGGGCCTTACCGAGGCACCGTCGGAGCGCAAGCAAGGAATAATATTTGGGGTTTTACGTGCCAAAACCACTTTCTGATTATGAGGCACGCCGTAGTGGAGGACTCCGGAAATTTTGACCACCTGGGGTTCTTTAACGTGCACCTAAATCTAAGCACACGGGTGTTTTCGCATTTCGCCCCCATCGAAATGCGGCCGCCGTGGCCGGGATTCGATCCCGCGACCTCGTGCTCAGCAGCCCAACACCATAGCCACTGAGCAACCACGGCGGGTCGAGAGCAAGAAACGCACACGTAACGCGGGCTTGCGAGAGCGACAGCGAGGGTGACATGTCTTCGCGACGATGCACTCTCCCCTCACGCAACGTATTCACGTGCTACTGCGGCAGCTGGTGTTCCCTTTACACCGCTCAGCTCCGTCGAGGCGCGCTCTTGCCCGGCGTTCCGCCTCAATTGGTACGATTGCATTGAAAGGGCCGGATGCGGCGAGAAAATCGGACAATTGTCTACCAAAGCCGAAGCATTCTTTGCCACCGGAAAGGACACGGGTAGTCGCGCACAAGCTAGGAAAAGCACGTAACCAAAACTAAACAAGAACGAACTCGCAGCCGAGCCAAACAATGCTTTCGCTTTAGGAGACAACTCTCAGAATTGGTGTAGCTTTCTTTTTGCCGTCGGAGTAACATTTAGCACGGATGATTAATTTTCGTACTGGAAACTTTCGCTCAAAACATTTTCTGCATTAACTTTATTCAGTTAGGAGACTGCAAGAAGAGCTGTCTCTTGCTGTATCCTGCTGCCTCTGTGTTTTAACTGGGCGCAGGCCTGTGTAATGTCTTCTGTGGCTTTTCCCCTACGCCCCTCCGCACATTTTGGGCTTGATGTAAAAAAAAAAGAAGAACTGATTTTGCGCTGGAAGACCAATGGAAGATGTGCTTCGACATCTTTTTATAAACGTTTCTAAAAAGATAGAAACGACATGATTTGCGTTACACATTGTGATCGTTGTTAAGTTTTACGGAATTTTTACAAATAGCCTGCTGCAGACAACATAATTACAGTCTTTGAGCTGGATTATTCAGGGCGGCGGACATTACTTGGACGAGAAACACATATTGTGAGGGAGTGTGAGCAAGTGTGTTCTTCACTTCCGCACATTATTCCTCACTTCCTCACACCGGGTGGCAATACCATGCTCCAACAGGGAGAACGCGGTGCCTCTTATAAATGCGGCACAAGCGACGAGATGCGATCGCGCGATCACACTATATGTTAGGCGGCAAGAGACAAAATGTAGCGATATTGAATGCGACGATGACTCGCCGCGCCTTCATCATGTTTTCTCTCTGTTTCGAGTGAGTAATTGCACGAAATGCATGAACGAATAATTCCATCCACTACACAACGATACCAAAGTTAGGCACTTGTGTGGTACGGTTTCGAAGATATAAACGATAATAGTATTACATGTTTTTGTTACACGCGGTTTTATCAGGCGGCCGCCTCTGACCCATTTTAAAGACGTTTCGCGTCCAAGGAAAAATCAAACAGAGACAGTGCCATGCGTTAGTTTCTAAGACCACCCACGGAGGGTATGATACATTTGATTCTGAGGGCTAATCTTCCGCGTGGAGCTCTCGTGTTCCGTGTAGCGGCAGGATGGCTCACAGGCTATAAGTAAGAAAAGTTACTTCATCCTAAATACGATTTGACCTGGGCCTTCATTGCGACATCAGCGGTGACAGCGTGACCTGCATACCACAGATAAGCCCCTTCACAAGACATAAATTGCTCTTGGAACCTATAGCTGCTGGTCATTCGTACATGCCTTATATATATATACCTATACCTGTACATGCCTTATAGTGGCACCCTTTCGCATGCTAGAAGAAACAAAATTCATTCGAATTTCGGAAGATCCTGAGCACTGTACATTATTTATGCAGGTTTAAGTATGTGCCGCTTACGCTTGGGTGTTGCATTCACCAATGTATACACTTGTTTGATTGGAACGGCTGATAGCATCGAGTGCAATGCCTGCGCTGTCGAAGAGACTACAGACCATCTACTGTGATTCTGCTCATCTTTTGAAAATGAAAGACGTGCCCTCTGCACAGCTCTAAATCAGTTAGATAGAGAACCGTTGACGTTGAACAAGCTCTTGGGACCATGGCTTCGCATATCGCAGCTACAAACGGGAACAAAAGCGCTGCTGCGATATTTGAAATCTACCGGATTGAGTCACCGTCTGTGATCCGGACTGAGTGACCGTCAGTGAATATAGAACAGAAAACTGTTACCACGTCGGCGATATCCACAGTGGGCGTTCTCTTCTTCTCTTAATCTTTCCCTCCCCTTTCCCCCTTGCCCCAGTGTAGAGTAGCCAACCGAGCTCATTCCTAGTTAACCTCCCTGCCTTTCGTTCATCATTTTCTCTCTCTCTAGGTCCAAAAAGAATAGCGTTTTTCTTTTGCTTTCCTTTACGGGCTTCCATTTCCCGTGCTGTCTTCCACAGAGAGCAGTAAAACGTTTGCTATACCTCCTACTTAAAGACATCCCTAGAGTGCTGTTTCTTACCGTAGACTCTTCAGAAAGTGAGGGCAGACGTGTAGAAGACGCTCGTGCCATTTTGTGCTCGATACCGTACGGCTGTTCAAAGCACTCATGTGCCTGTACGCATGCAGACCGCGTAATAAACAGGCAGACAAATTACACTCCCCCTCCTTCTACTGAAACGTGAGAAACTAGAAGAGCACCACCAAACCTTGAGTTGCCTCCGTCTGTAAAGGCGCCCGCATATTGAGATCCGGGAGCCGGCAACGACGTTTGTTGCAGCCTGTAATCCATGTCTCGTGCTGCTAACAAACGCTTCATGCTCGCTCGGCTGTGAGGCTCACACAGTCACATCATACATGGGCGTCATGAATAGTCGAAGGTTCCAGTGTAATTCGCTCGTGCCGTGTGGCTTCCAGAGAGTACTATACAATTCGCGTCGCGCATGCAATCGCATTACAATACAATCGCAAACCATGACAATCGAAACAAGCGCGAACGAGACCAAACCAAGTGAGCCAAACAAGCGCGAGCAAGCGATAGTACGCATCGAGCGGTCGGGCGGGCCCGCACGACACCAGTTTCCCGCGCGCACGTCACTCCGCCGTTCGCGCCTCGCCTTTTTCATGTCCCGCTCCGCGTTCGCTCTTTCATCTTTCGCTGTGCGCTCGTTAGCTCGGTTTCGCCGCCGACATCGCCGACGCTCACCGCAGGAACGGGCGCCCGAGAGCTGCGCTCTAAATATGCTAGGATTGACGTCAAATTTTTCGAGGAGGTTTCGGTAAACAAAGTAAATTAATGGCCTTGAAAATAAAATTTGGAACATATCGGTCTAGGTGAGAATCGAGCGAGGGCCTCCGGGGTGCGGTACGCGCACCCTTCCCCGAAGCCACGGAGGCTCCACGGTTCTTGCTGACTAAAGGTGTGCACAGTCCATGCGTCATTGCACACGCCACGTCGCAGCCGTCTGTCTGACTAAGGGTGTGGCCTAGTGCGTGCGTAATTGGGCACGTGACGGCGCAGTCAAAGGGAAGAGGGAGTGCTACGTCATGGGTGCATAAAACGAGCGCTGTCATGACGTTCTGAGGTCTACAAACGATGTAACGCTTCCGCCTTCCCACACGTAAGCCGTCTTGAGTGCCCCTGTCGCATTTCTTCTTCTTTCTTTTTTCCTTTGTTTTACTGTTCATAATCTGCTGACAACTGGGCTTCCTGTGTGTGTCCTTTCCGTTACACCGTCTTCAAGGCGGCTGCTTATCATAATTAAAATCATCGCCATGTGGCAAACAACAATGACGACAGCAACAACAACAGATATGTTGCTATTGGGAGCCGAACTCGTGCTTCTGCACCAACGTGCAGTTGAAACACGCGTGGGCTAACCACTGTACTATCCCACAGCTTCACGCTACTCAATTACTACGGGGTTTTGAGTATAGCGCCCACTCTGAGAGCGGTGACGTCTGCAACGTGTTTTGGGGGCACAATAGACAATACGATTAGGTGTCTCTTTTTATGCGGGACAAAAAAGAAAAAAAGACAAGGCTGTCACATACAGCCTCCTGTCAATTTTGCAGATTTTTTTTTTTATTGCGATAAAGACAGATTGGCTACGTTGCATGGCGGACATTAGCAGCGAGAAAGTAGTTCACCCATAATTTCGCTAATTACCTAGAATGTACAAATTAACCCATTAAAAGCTGTCCTTACGGCACATGTTGCAATTACGAAATTTAGGCCGAGGAGTAGTGGAGTCGCGTCCGCTTACAGGACGTCAAAGACTAACACTGTCGAGCTATCCGCCCCCAAATTCTGAAAAAAAAAGATAAATAAAAATAAAAACGTGCTCCAACGTTCCAGTTAAGACCGTCTCAAACTGTTAGACGCACGCTTTTGAGAAACTGTTTACTGCAACGCCAGTGTATTTCGCAGCACATTTTAAAGTCGCTTATCTCCGAAGTGGCGCTAGTCTTGGTATTTATGCTAAGCGGATATGACTGCCCTACTCGTCGGCTTCTATTTTGCAATTACAGCATCATCATCATCATCATAAGCCTAGTTACGCCCACTGCAGGGCAAAGGCCTCTCCCATACTTCTCCAACTACCCCGGTCATGTACTAGTTGTGGCCATGTTGTCCCTGCAAACGTCTTAATGTCATCCGCCCACCTAACTTTCTGCCGCCCCCTGCTACGCATCCCTTCCCTTGGAATCCAGTCCGTAACCCTTAGTGACCATCGGTTATCTTCCCTCCTCATTACATGTCCGGCCCATGCCCATTTCTTTTTCTTGATTTCAACTAAGATGTCGTTTACCCGCGTTTGTTGCCTCACCCAATCTGCTCTTTTCTTATCCCTTAACGTCACACCCATCATTCTTCTTTCCATAGCTCGTTGCGTCGTCCTCAATTTCAGCAGAACCCTTTTCGTAAGTCTCCAGGTTTCTGCCCCATATGTGAGTACTGGTAACACACAGCTGTTATACACTTCCTTTTGAGGGATAGTGGCAACCTACTGTTCATGATTTGAGAATGCCTGCCAAACGCACCCCAGCCCATTCTTATTCTTCTGGTTATTTCAGTCTCATGATCCGGATCCGTGGTCACTACCTGCCCTAAGTAGATGTAGTCCCTTACCCCTTCCAGTGCTTCGCTACCTATCGTAAACTGCTGTTCTCTTCCGAGCCTGTTAAACATTACTTTAGTTTTCTGCAGATTAATTTTCAGACCCACCCTTCTGCTTTGCCTCCCCAGGTCAGTGAGCATGCATTGCAATTGGTCTCCTGAGTTACTAAGCAAGGCAATATCATCAGCGAATCGCAAGTTGCTAAGGTATTCTCCATCAACTTTTATCCCCAATTCTTCCCACTCCAGGCCTCTGAATACCTCCTGTAAACATGCTGTGAATAGCATTGGAGATATCGTATCTCCCTGTCTGACGCCTTTCTTTATAGGGATTTTGTTGCTTTCTTTGTGGAGGACTACGGTGGCTGTGGAGCCGCTATAGATATCTTCCAGTATCTTTACATATGGCTCATCTACACCCTGATTCCGTAATGCCTCCATGACTGCTGAGGTTTCGACTGAATCAAACGCTTTCTCGTAATCAATGAAAGCTATATATAACGGTTGGTTATATTCTGCACATTTCTCTATCACTTGATTGATAGTGTGAATATGGTCTATTGTTGAGTAGCCTTTACGGAATCCTGCCTGGTCTTTTGGTTGACAGAAGTCTAAGGTGTTCCTGATTCTATTTGCGATTACCTTAGTAAATAGTAAAGAGAACACATGTGCCCTAAAAGCAAAAAAGAGCATGTGCCCTAAAAGGAATAAATAAGAAAAATTAATTAGCACATTTTAACTAACAAGCGAAAAAAATTGAAATGTTTCTTAATGCTAATGTCCGCCGCGTCTTCATCTTCATGTGTTCTCTTTGTTTCAAGGCCGACAAAGCGCTACTCCGTTTTTTTTTGTCGGAAGCTGTTACATAGAAATGTCTATTCTTGACAATGTGCCGTATGCGTACGCCCCCAATAGCGTTCCACTTCCACACACTTTCTTTCCTACACACTCTGCACTTAGAACAAAGTCTTCCGGGCAGCAGCATCACTGGAAGGCGCATAAAAGAAACTGTTTCAGACAAACAATATGCCGTCGACAATATACGAGTACACACAGACGCTATAGTTAGTTCGTGCCGGGGGAGATTGTTCTGTTGGGCGCCGTGGTGTGCGGGTCCGGAGTTCGAAGATAGCTGCTTGGTGCGCTATCCAGAAACTCTACCAAGTATAGGGAAACTTATTGAAAACAAATATTACAGCAGTAGTTACGGACAACGCGATGTATCCTAACTTCGGCGTCGGTCTCTTCTCTGTCGTGTTGGCAACGCTGCTGCTGTTAGTGCTCCTCCTTATCGTCACAGTAGTATCAACGCAATCACCCCTTTCCCCAGTGTAGGGTTGCCGACAGGGTTCAGCCTGGTTAACCTCCCTGGGTTTCCCTTGTGGCTCCTCGCTCTCGCTCTTTCTCTCTCTCTCTCTCTCTCTCTTTCTCTCTCTCACACACACACACACACACACACACACACACGATTTGTCCTTCTAAGTGATCACGGCGGGGGACAAACACGTAGATAGGTGCCATTTATGCTGCTTGAGTACGCACACTACCATTATGGCTAAGCATTGACATAAATCGATGCTGCAAGCACGTGGCAGACACTCGGCCGTTCTCTTTTGCAGAGCCCTCCAAGCGTTGTATATGCTAGTGTCACGGAAGTTTAAGTAACAGGTAAACTGTGCGAGTACTGTACACATCCCCAAATTCTTATAGGATGACATCACAGCGCATGGTACAAGCGTCTCAGCCGTAGTTCACGAGCGAGAATAGCAGGAAGATGTGCTTATGATCAGCCAGGGCCACTTCTTGCAACAAGCGCATTTCGCTCGTCGTCAATGGCTCAAATATAGCCGTCACTGTACGACTGTTCGACAATATCGAGGGCGAAGCTCTGGAGAATCGTTAAGCACATTTTTCAGTACTCTAGAATATACCTCAATTAAAGCGCAGTGCACATGGTTTAAACTGCGTCCATGGAAGTTCAGATGTCACCTGTACAAACTCCAACATGCCCCAATACACACAGAACAGAAATACGGAGTGCTGTAAGTTTGCCGCTGTCCGACTAATAATGGGCATGGCGAAAGTGCTGTCATGAAGACTGAACCGGCCATTCTGTTTTTACAGGTTTTCCTGTGCAATGCACCCATTTCGGCATACACTTCAAGCAAGGAAACAGCCATCGCCAGCTGCGAGGTACATCGCATCCAAGGAACATCGTGGCAGCTTGCTACTTCCGGACTGGAGCATGCGCACGGAACAGCACCGATAACGACAGTGACATCCCAGCGCAGCAGCTATATAAGTGCAGCCGGCACGCAGCAATCCCGTGGGCATGGCGAAAGTGCTGTCATGAAGACTGAACCGGCCATTCTGTTTTTACAGGTTTTCCTGTGCAATGCACCCATTTCGGCATACACTTCAAGCAAGGAAACAGCCATCGCCAGCTGCGAGGTACATCGCATCCAAGGAACATCGTGGCAGCTTGCTACTTCCGGACTGGAGCATGCGCACGGAACAGCACCGATAACGACAGTGACATCCCAGCGCAGCAGCTATATAAGTGCAGTCGGCACGCAGCAATCCCGTGGGCATGGCGAAAGTGCTGTCATGAAGACTGAACCGGCCATTCTGTTTTTACAGGTTAGTAAATTTGAGAAGTGCTTCAGAAGTGACAACCGGTTTATTATTGTTCTGCCATGCCCCGAACTATGTGCTTCTTGTGCCCTGGAATGTATTTCCATTTTGCTGATACTGTCTGGTGATGTTGAGCCTAATCCTGGTCCCAAAACAGTTGAAGGAATGCTCGCGGAAATTTTGGAAGGGCAAAAACTAATGAGTGAGGATATAAAACAAGTAAGAACAACACAGGCTACCTTTTCCAACCAGTTAGAAGTCATAAACAAGAAGATATCGGAGATGGAATTGACCATGAGAGCTGTAAAGGAAAATGAAGGAAAAATAGAGCGCCTTCAAACAGAAATTAACAACATAGGTAGTGCTCTGCAGTACAGCCAAGAAAGAATGACTGATTTAGAAGATCAAAGTCGTAGAAACAATTTGTCTTCGGAATAACGGAGAGTACTACTGAAACGAATGATGAATTAAAAACGCGAGTTCTGCAAGATGTATTTGAGGAGAAACTTGGAGTGAAAGTCAGCACAGTTGAAAGAATTCACAGAATTGGGAGACAACGGACGAATAAATATCGACCAGTTATTGTAAGATTTTTTGACTACAACGAGAAGGCGAAAATATTCCAGAACTGCAAAAAGCTAAAGGGCAGCCGTATCTCAGTTGCAGATGATTTTTCCGAGGTGACGCTACGAAAGCGTAAAAACCTTTGGGAAAGTGCAAAAGCTGAAAAGGCCAGAGGAATGAAGGTTCGCCTCGTGCGTGATAAGATCTTGATCGACAACGACACGTTTATCTGGGACGAAGAAAAAAAGTGTCGAAAGAAGGTGGTTAAGGGAGGGTCAAGCTCGCGTATAACAAAGTGACAAAGAGAAAGCAAACCCAGAGATTTGAACTTGATTAATGTCAACGTTCGTAGCCTGGCAAACAAGACAGTCGAATTTGAACACCTTCTTTTACAGTACAAGCCAGATGTCGCTGTTGTCACAGAAACGTGGCTACGCCCCGAAATAAAAGACAGTGAATTAATCCCTCCGGGTTATATCATGATCCGCAAGGACCGCGGAACGCGTGGTGGAGGCGTGGCTGTTGTTTGTAAAGAAGAAATTGAGCTGATCGTTCTTGATGACTGCCCTAATACTGAAAGCATTTGGTGCAGAACAGAGTTTCTAGGCGTTCCTTTTATTATTGCAGCTGTCTATCGACCTCCGGATGCTCCTCTTTCATTTTTACAATGCCTTCAAGATTATATGTGCAACAATGTTCCTCTTAACACACGTGTCATTATTGCAGGAGATTTCAATTTACCGGGAATAGATTGGGTTGATCTTGCAGTGGGTACTACAGATGTTGCTCATTGTGAAGCTTTATTAAACCTGACTTTCAGTTACGACCTCAAGCAAATAGTTCCTGAAAGTACTAGGGTTACACAGACCTCGGAATCCTTACTTGATCTTGTGCTTATTTCAAGCAATGTACCAGATTGTAGTGTTTCCGTCAAAGACGGAATTTCTGATCATAAAATGGTTTTGCTTTGTGTAAAGGAGGCCGTCCCGACGAAGCATTCAAAGAGGCCAACTATCTGTATAAGAGATTATAGCAACGCCGACGATGTTAGCATCTTGGACTGTCTTGAAATGTCACTGTACTCGTTCGATGGGGCGACTGACGTCAACATCTTGTGGAATAAGTTTAAGAATACGGTGATCTACTGTCTGGAAAAGTTCGTGCCAAAACGAATGAAGGTAGTAAAGAAGCGCAATCCTTGGATTAACCGCAATATAATACAGCTTAAACGAAGAATAAGACGCAGAAGTAGGAATAAAGAGAGGAACAAAATCGAGATTTCGCAGCTTTCCCAGACCCTTAAGCACATGCTCGTAACGGCAAAAGAACACTTTTACTCGCAGACGCTACCCAATTTCATGAGAGATTCACCACAGCGTTTTTGGCGTCATCTTGCCCCGTCGCACGAACAAATACAATATGTCTGCATTGATGGCAACATAATTAACAACTGTGCTCAAATTGCTGAAAAGTATAATGAATATTTCCATTCTGTGTTCGCTCCACCGGAGCCATCTTCCACTGACCTTGATGAGAATCGCACCGAGGGTAGGTTGCCTATGCCAGACATCGTTTTCTCTGAAGAGGGGATATATGCACTACTCCTTAACATAGACACAAAAAAATCAGCCGGTCCTGATGGTATCCCAAATGAATTTCTAAAACGATACGCGGAATGGATATCTAAGTATCTCTGTGTAATTTTTAAGGCGTCCCTGGAGCAGCACAAATTACCGTCTGACTGGCTGACAGCTAGAGTTGTCCCCATCTATAAATCCGGCAACAGACACAGCATCGAAAATTATAGGCCCATTTCAATTACCTGCACATGCTGCAAGATCATGGAGCATGTAATATCAAAAAGCTTGTTCAAATATTTGGAAAATGCTAATATCCTTCTTCCTAACCAACATGGTTTTAGGCAAAAATTGTCAACGGTTACCCAACTCACCGAAACCATACACGATTTTTCAAGCGTACTTAACGAGAAAGGTCAGTTAGATGCTGTTTGCCTCGATTTTTCAAAAGCGTTCGACCGCGTTCCACACCCAGAACTTCTTGATAAACTGCTTAGTCTCGGCGTTAACATAAACATTGTCAAATGGATTCAATCATA